>NW_024870821.1:2807500-3333300 GCF_019054845.1 Dipodomys spectabilis | reverse complement strand
CAAATTAATGGTGTCCACATATGCCAAGCCATCAATATAAGGCCAGAAACCATGAAAATACTACAATAGGTGGCAGAGGAAACACCATGGATCCTAGAACACAGGTCCAAACTTTCTAACTAAAGATCCAGAATCACAAGAAATCAAAGAAAGCCTGGATAAACTGAATTGCATGAAACTTAAATGTTTCTGCCTGGCAAAGAACATGACAACCTAAATTAAAAAACCCACAGAATGGGTGAAGAATTTTATGAGCTATTCATCAGACAAGGGCCTAATAGGAAAAATATAAATAGAGCACAAAAGATTACCCCCAATAAATCCTCAAATAACAGCCCAATTGATAAATGAGGTAGTGACCTAAAGACAGACTTCTCAAAATAAGTAAGAATGGCCAATAGACGCATAAAGAAATGTTTAATATCTCTGAACATAAAACGATTCAACACTGTAATTCCACCTCACTGCAGTAAGGAAGGCTAATAAAAACATGTAAAAGTGATTAGTAACAAATGCTGTTATGGATGCGGCCAAAAGGGAGCTCTATCACTGTTGGTGAGAGTGTAAATTGTCCAATCAGTCTGGAGACTGAGATGTGAGTATTGTGGTTTGACTTGTGCAGAGAAGTCCATGTGCTTTTCATCTCCAATTGGCCACTAAAAAGACGCAAGTAGAGCTGTGGTGCAAATGAGTAAAGTAGCTTTCATTACAAAATCTCAGGGACATTACCCACATCCTGCATTGAAGCTCGACTACTGGCAGTGTGTTTGTGTGTGTGTGTGTGTGCGCGCGCACGCACGCACGTGCGCACTAGTGATTTTCTGACTGCAACAAATGTTTTGGTGTATTTAAAGTATTAAGAAACAATGTTTAAATGTCCTGTGATTTTTTGTGTGTTTCTGTTTGTATGTATGTGTCTATCTGGTGTAGTTGTGGGTGTGGGTGTACGCATCTGTATGTGCATTTACTTTGTATCATGCTTGTTCTCCACCTATTTTAACATAATTGTCAGGCTTGGAAGGTAAAGTTATGACAATTTTCCAATCGGTTTTTTCAACAAATGATTATTTGAATTGAAGGACAGAGAGGAAGGAGAAAGAGAGTGGGAGAAAGAGGGGAGTTCTAAATCCAAGACTGAAACAGCCATATTCCAGAACAAGGCTTCAGAACTAGGTATAAACTAGCTCCAATGTTGTGCTGTCAGTCAGCTAGCTGTAAGAAAGCCCCCATCTGGCCACAGGTGTGGATTGTAGTGAAAGATTAAAAATTAGAGTTACATTTTACAATTGCTAACTGCTGGTTTTGCTTCTGTAAACTTGCTTGCGCTAGCACTGACCCTTCCCCTCCCTGGAAATAAATAAAAAGTTTCGGAGTCTAGATGTCGGCCCTGGGACAAGCTCTGTAGTCGTAAATAAAGAAATAACAAGTAAATTCCCCAAGTGGCCAAATGAGACCCAAGATAAGGAAAAAAGAGTATGTTCCTCTGCATTCCTGTGTAAAAATTATCGGTTTAGGGGCCTCAAGATAAGGACCATCTGGTGAGCCCAGCAAACTAGGCCAAATGTTAATCAATCACAAGCCTGTAACTATGTAAACTCTCCTCCAGGATGACCACTCACCCTAGACTTGCCCTGAGCCAACTGTTTTACAAAGAGTGTTATAAACTTCCCCATGTAGTAAACTGAGCCAATCCTGGGGAACCTGGGGTCTTATGCTAATCCTGTGGCTTTTGTCTTTAAAAGTGCCTGAAACCACTGCTCAGGGCTTCCTGTCTGCCTTGGACAGAGAGCCCATTTGCGCAAATGCCAAATAAACTTCTCTTGCTTATTGCAGCTGCTGGCTTGAAGTCTTGGTTCTTGGGGTGCCCTCACGTTGAAGAAAGCATCCCAGTGAGTCTGGGGTTTTTCAGTAGGAAAAAAGATAATTCAGTAAAAACAGTCTGTGACATTTACACAAGATCTGGACATCACTTCCTCTTGGGTTGCTGCTGTGCAGGACCAAAATTTGATCTCAAGTGAAACTTGGAATTACAAAAGTTAAAACCCAAAGTCTATTAAACTCTAAAAGGCCTGTGTAACTCCTGAATCCTCATACTTGATATATGACTTAGTGGGAAAGGCAGAGGGCAGATTTCCAGCTATTGCAGACTTCTTCGTTAGTGAACAATGAGCTACCACCTTCATTCATGTGGTTCCAGCACAGAATTGGCTCAGATCTGTGAACCTGAGTGTAGAAATTTGAATCTCCATAGTGTGAATGAAAATTTGGTCTCCTACTAAGATAGCAGTTTGGGGGACCATGGGTAGCTGTGGGCAAGTCTCTTTTTAATAGCTTATCCTTTGTGCACATTTGGTTTAGATACAGGGATACATAACTAACTAGTAGCAATGGTCACCGCAGGGTAGAGCAAGAGACCAACAGTAGAGGGACAGAGATCAAACTCATGCCATCTGCCATTTTATATTGCTTGAATTGACATGTTCTTCATGTATTTTAGCAATTCAAGAATAAAAATTAACATTACATATAGATTTTTAAATTGCCTCTTTGCTTCTGAGAAAAAGTAAAAATAACAATGAATTTAAATGGAAAGGCAGTACTTTAAGAGCAGGGAAAAGGAACGGAGCAATGATAATGGGATTCTCCTGAAGTCCAATCTGGAGACTTTATTTACCAACATTGAGGAATAAAATGAAACCATGTAACAAGACTGGCTTGTCTCCTTTTTCTCAGCAACAAGGCAGTCCTGTCTGCTTTCCTTAGTAACATGACAGCCCTGCCTTTTTTGCCTTTTTTCCTCATTTATGCCAGAGCCAAAGGGCTCAGTAGAACATGACTAAAGGAGAAAGTTGGAGCTGTCATTGTAAGATGAAAAAGAACAAGCCATGGATATATCTGGAAACCTAGAAAGCCCCTGGAGCCTTGAACTCTTAGGCCTTTCAGGCACCAGTCTTCCACAGAAATTAAACATTCATAGAGAAAGCCAAGATGTGCTCTGATTTATGTAGATTGCCTTACTCAAAGAAAG
Organism: Dipodomys spectabilis; assembly: GCF_019054845.1. Classification (NCBI taxonomy): domain Eukaryota; kingdom Metazoa; phylum Chordata; class Mammalia; order Rodentia; family Heteromyidae; genus Dipodomys; species Dipodomys spectabilis. The sequence continues at coordinate 3,330,272 of NW_024870821.1, read as the reverse complement.
ACCCCCAATGAAACAATCCTCCCTGCCAACAACAGCCCTTCAGAGTGAGGCTCAGGGAATAAAAGACACACTAAACTTTCCTACCTGCCAGAAACCAGCCCACACCCTGAGGTCACCAGGACAGCAGGGAGGGAAGGCTCAGCCCTGTCACAAAACAAGGATGAAGCTCAGAGTTCCACATCTAATCTCATAATGTACTCAGACCTTCTAAAGTTCCAACAGCTTCCAGAAGGTGTCTGCAGCCCTTTAAAATGATCAAGCTGTGATGCTCAGCTCTAAAGCCGTAACTCTGCACCCAGTGTTAGCCTTATTTAATGACATACAAGCCAAGTAGGGCTCTCTGATAAATTTGCTAAAACCACTGCACTCCATGCCAGCATCCAGTCACTTGTCTTATGCTGACAAAGCCTGTGGGTCATTCAAGACAGAAGCAGCCATGGCCTCAACTCCACCTGCTATGGATGTTCAGCAAACCTTACCCTTTTGCTCCCTAGCAATTGCTTTAATTTTGGGATAGCCTCACCAACACTCTCTCCTAATACCACTGCCTCCATGGGGCGAAATCCTCACCCAACCAAACAGTCAAACAATCTGGAGGTGTTCTCTTTGGGATGGACAGATTAGCCTTTCCATGAGCCCATTTCCAGGGACTCCCCTTCCCCCAGATGCCTTAGAAGGGGCATCTGCTCCTTCCAGCAGTAGGCGTGTCACTCTTCCCAGACCCACACTGACCACAGCAGCCTTCTGACAGCTGGACATTGCATGTCCAAGTTGGGAGAGCTGCTGTCTCCAAGTTCTATGGTTGAGGGGATGCTAGGCAGGTTCTTGTGCCAGTAGGTGGGCCAGGTTGTGAACTCTGCAAAGCCTTCCGGCAAGGTTTCATGTACCAGCCTGTCCACTGCACAGCTGGCCAACCCTGATGTCTGCTTGGGCTCTGGCTTTCTTGGATCTGCAGTGTTAAGGAACCTTCAGATTCCCCCTGCCAGAGACACCATTTAATTGCTCAAAAACAGGACCAAATGATCCTGGTCCATCTACTGCAGTCTTTAGCTGTTTTCCCCCACCAGCATGGGACTCTCTGGTGCAACCAATTTTAGAGGGATATTTCTGGGTAGCAAGCAAGTCTAGCTTTTCTTTTATAAGCCAGCAGCCTACTAATATAAGCTCATCTTCTGCCCCCTGCCAACCTAGACAACCCTACCCCTCCCAGCTCCATTGCCCACCCTGTGCTTAGGGGCCTCCTGAGCCCAGGTTCTTCTCCTGAACCTGCCCATATATTCTGAAAAGAGCCCAGAGAAAACCGTGGCATCTGCTGTACCCAGAAGTCAGTCCACAGTGAGGCTTCTGCAGCCCCCAGCCTTGCTTTAAGCATAGCCACCAACAGGGCAACACCCCCAAGCACCACCTCAGACCTCCAATGCGTAAAAAAAAGAGCCTGTGCTTGTGGCACCCACAGTCACCAGTCATCAGTCCTGGCACGGGAGCATCTGCTAAGGCCACCCCAGTAGTTTCAAGGGCTCTGACATCAAGACAGAGGCAGGCAGGTGCACCCATGCAGGCTGACTTTGGAGCAGCTGGTCTTCCAGGTGCAGGCCTGGTGGCCATTGAAGCAGAACATGACATTGCAAAAGATTACATCACACACTAGAAGATAAACAATGGCCCTGTGCTCAGAGAACTGACAGAGGCAGGAAATCAGAGAGAGAGAGAGAGAGAGAGAGAGAGAGAGAGAGAGAGAGGGAGAGAGAGATGAGTGTGTGGCTGGCTTTGCTTACTCTAACTCTGATGGAGCAGCTAGGAATAATCTAAACATCCTACTATAAACAATCACAAAAGTGGAAGCCATGTAAAAATAATATATGTATATAAATGTATGTATGATATAAATATTTAGGCAAAATATGTATATTCCATATATAATGTGAATATGTAATGTATGTATAATGTATATATGTATAATGTACAGAGGGAAAAATTGAAATATCGAGTATTTGAAGGAATAATAATCAGTACCTTCCCAATTTTGATTGAAAGCACGAACCCTTCTGTGCAGGAATCTACCAGCCCAAAAAAGTCATTTAACACAATTATACAGGTCCACACTAAGATATATTCTAATTGAACCAAGACCGAAAACCTCCCAAGGCGCAGAGACACAACTCATCACACCAAAGTGATCTTCAATGATATTATGACAAATTTCTCATCAGAAACTAAATTTACTATTAGACAGCAAGAGCAACAAATTTAAAGCGCTAAAAGGAAATATCTAAAATCCACCTTTATAACAAATACACTTCCTCCAAATGTAAGAGATGAGCTAAGTACTTACTGATTGCTCAGTCTTATAATCCTAAATAATCAGGAAGGTGAATTGTGAGGATGGTGGCTGAAAGCTAGCCTGGAACTTGTCCTCTCAGGAGGAAGTTATAAGACACGGCTGTCCTTGAGAAGGAGGGAGTGTGCAGTGCCATTGCTGGAACAAGACATAGGATAAGGTGGCCATCAAGAATGGAGGCTGTTAGCTAGTGTCTCGAGAGAAGCAATTTATAAGATGCAGTAGTCCTCTAGAAAATCAGAGGATTTTTACCACTGTCCTAGTGATTTTAGAAATGCTATGATAATGACCAGAGTAACCACAAGCCCAGCTGGATTCCTTAGCAACCGCTGTCAAGGCTGCCAGGCTATGACTGGTCCACTTTTTCTCTGACCTCAGACTCTGATTGATCCATTTCCTCCATGATATTACAATGCTTGGTTGCGATTGCTCCATTGTATGAGGCCATGCAGGATATATAGGAAGCCATTGTGCTCCAACCTATGACAGTTAACAGAGCTGGGAGCTCTTGCTTGATGACCCGCAGGACTGACTCAAATCTAAATGATTTGTTGTTTGTGGGGACTGGTTGTCATTTACATTTTGGTATTTCTTTTAAAATTTTCTGGCTTTTTCATTAATTTATTTAGTTTATTTTAGGTAGATTTGCTACCTGCCATCATAGCAGAAGGATGGAAGAACACAAAGTATCATCCTACTTTCTCCTTGAAGGAGGAGACCATCAAACAATACCTCATGAAAGAGCTCATCGACAAAGGTACCTATGTACAAGTGAAGCTGGCCCATCACCACGTCACAGACAAGGACGTGGCATTTAAAATACTCTGGAAGTGAGAGTCCTCATCATCGGATAAAGAATGAGGTGGACATTTTTAAGAAGTTATGGCAGAAACACGATATCAAGTTGTACCAGGTTATGGAGAAGGAAGAGTACGAGTATCTCATCATGGAAATGGCCACTGGGGGATACCTCCTGGGGTAGATCTTAAAATCCTGCCACCTATATGAGGATGAAGCCAGGAGGCTCGCCACACAAATTGTAAGTGCTGTTTGCAGCAAAATAGAATCACACACTGAGACCTTAAGTCCAAAAACGTCCTTTTGGACACAAAGGCAATATCAAGGTCAGTGGATTTGGTGTAAGCATCTGGCTCAGCCCTGGGCAGTCGCTAATGAATATATGTGCAGTTGAGCTATCCCATTCCTCTGAAATGTTCCTGCAACCTGCAGTTGCAGGTGGCTCACGCCTGTAATCCTAGCTATTCAGGAGACTGAGATCTGAGGATCATGGTACAAAGCCAGCCCTGGCTGGCTCTCCCCTCTGAGCAGAGTCATACTGATACCAAAGACTAATTTGAGGAGAAGATGACAGAGGATAGAGGTGGCTAGCAAAATAGCTACCACTCTTCTCAGAACAAGCCGCTGAATGTGGGTACAGGAGCAGAGCAGTTCCAGACAAAGAGGAGGAGAGCCCTAAGAGATATCAAAGATAACCTCACTTGAAAGCCAGAAGGCTGTTATTGTGATGGGAGAGATTTGTAGGGGGTCTACTAAAGAAAGAGTTGTAAGTGGGATCCATGAATGGAGATCAAAACACTGTTTGCCAAGCAACGCCCTCAGTCCAGCCCAGAAGACAGGTGTACCAACTGTCTTACATTACCTAAAGAGGGATTCCAGCCAAGGGGCATCTAGTACTGCATTGATAAACTGACAATGTAGTTATTAAAGCATGTAATTTTTGTGCATTGTATCAATTCCTTGCACATGCAAAACTACTTGAATTACACTTGAACTACACCCTAGTCTTTAAAAATGTAGATTGATTTATTTTATTCTGTGTTATTCTTTAAGATACAGTGTCATTATGTAACACAATTCTATTGCCTAGTCTCCCAAGAGTTTGGATTACAGGTGTGTACCTCCATGTCATCCATCATACTATTATCTGCAACTTTCCTTATGTTTTAATACTTTATTTTGTCCCTTGGCAATACTGGGGTTTTGATTCAGAAGCTGGTGCTTGACAAGCAAGAGCTCTATCCCTTGACCCCTGCCCACAGTCCTTGCTCTTCATTTTACTTGAGATGAGCTCTTATTGTATTATTTTCCTTGGGTCATTATGAGACTGTGATTTAAATTTTTAAAGTTTTCACAGTAGAGGTCCTTCACATTTTTAGTTAAATTAATTAATTCCTAGTTTTCTTGTTGTTTTGTTTTGTTTAGATTAGACTAGATTTGATTTTGAGGCTAATATATATGAGATTGTTTTCTGGATTTCAGCCTGGATTTTCCCATTGTTGGTAACACAGAAAAACTACCGATTCTTGTGGGTTTTTTACGCTGCTACATTGTTGAAGGTTAGCATCACCTTTACTTAACTTGAGGGATGAAACTATAAGGTCCTTTAAATACAGGATCATTTCATCTGTAAAAATGGATAATTTTCCTTCTTCCCTATTTGGATCCCCTTTATGTTTTTCTCTTGCCTATTGCTCTTGCTAGAAAGTCCATTACCATATTGAAGAGTAGTAGAGAGAGTGGACATCCTTGTCTCATTCCTGATTTTAATGTCTTCATGCTTCCACCGTTAGGAAAATGCTAATTATCTCTATCATATATATGCTCTGTATTATATTGAGGAATGTTCCATGCATTCCTAGCTTCTCAGACTTTTTTAATCATAAAGGGGCATTAGAGCTTGTTAAAAGCTATTTCTACATCCCTATAGACGATCATGTGTTTCTTGTCCCTACTTCTGCTGATGGTTTGTATTGTTTATTGACAAGAGTATTGAATACAATTGAATGCTAGGATGAAACCTATTTGGTCATACCATGTGATTCTTTTGTTAGTTGCTGAAATTAGTTGGTGAGAATTTTATTAAGAAGTTTTGTATTAATGCTTATCAAAGAGTTGGTTTCATAGTTCTCTTTCTTTGGTGAGTCCCTATGTAATTTGGGGAAGGGTCTAAATCTAGCTTCATAGAATATGTTTGATAATTCCATTTCCCTTTATATTCCATTGAAGAGTTAGATCTCTGTATTGTATGTTCTTTGCAGGCCTAAATTTCATGGTACATTCATTGGGTCCTAGCTTTTTCTGGAATGGGAAGTGCTTTATTGACATTTCATTTTCATTACTTCTTATGTGTTACTTCCTGGTTCAGATGGAGTATAGGAAAGCATCAAATTCTCCAGGATTCTCCAGGTGATTGGCATAAGGTTTTCAAAGTACTCTCTTATAACATTCTCAATTTTGCTTATATCTGTTGTGTTGTCTCATTTTTGTCTGTAATTTTCTCTATTTGGGTGAGTTCTCTAATTGTTTTTTGGGGTTTTTTTTATTATGAAGGTGATATACAGATGGGTGGGTTACAGTTATATATGTAATGAGTACATTTTTAACAGTGTTACCCCTTCCCCATTTTTTCCTTCTTCCCCCAACCCTGACATCCCATTCCTACGAAGTTGTAAAGTTCATTTCTAACATAGTTTCTACTGTATATCAGTGGTGCTTTGGTTAATCTTTGTCCCACCATTTCTGTGATTTCCCTTCCCTTCCCCAAATCAGGTTAACATGTATAAGACAAAGGATACATAAATCAAAAACAGTGACTACAGGGAATAAACCAAAGGGTAAAAACTAAATAGAAATAACTAAAAACCGTTCACTATACAATCATCTTGTATCCATTTCTTGGACCTCATTTTGATAATCATCATTTTATATGGTGATATGCATATTGCTATTGAGCTATTGTGAATATCCTAGACATATTCTAGTTTTTCCAAATGAGTGGAAAAGTGTAGCCTATGATACTTTGGGTCTGGCTTGTTTGACTTATTATGTTTTCCAAATGATTCAATTTCCTTACAAATGGGGCAATGTCATTCATTCTGACGGAAGCATAGAATTTTGTTGTGAATATATATGACAATTTCTTGATCCATCATTGCTGGGTCATAGGGGAGCTCTATTGATAAACCTCTATATTTCTTTACAGAGTGTTTGAAGAAGTTTAAATTTCCACCAATAGAGTAGTAATGTTCCTTTTGGGCCACATCCCAACCAGCCCGGCATCTGTTATTATTAGGTTTCTTCATAATGGTCATTCTAACTGGGGTGAGGTGGAATCTCAATGTTGCTTTGATTTGAACTTCTTTTATGGCCAGAAATGTTGCATGTTTCTTCATGTGTCTATTGGCCATGCATACTTGTTTTTCAGCGAGGTCTCTCTTTTTTTTTTTTTTTTTTTTAAATCTTTAGGCCACTTATTAAGAGGGTTGTTGTTTTTTGAGGATTTTTTTTTTGGAAATTTAACTTTTGGGACTCCAAATATATTTGAGATATGAGGCCATTGTGTATTGCAGAGCAAGTAAAGATCTTCTCCCAATCTGCAGGATTTTTATTTATCTATCTATATAAGTTCTCTTCCTAGTCAAATTTGGTATGGTTCTGTCAAGTCTGTTAATTTATTTAAAAAACCAACTTTGATTTGTTGATTCTTTCTGCGTATTATTTTGTCTTTATTTAGTTATTTGTGATTCAATTTTTTATTAGTTTCTCTCTACTGCTTTGGGTTTGGGCTTGTTCCTGTTTTCAAGGAGCTTGAGGTACATAATTAAAATATTCATTTGAGATTTTCCCAATTGCTTGATGTTGGGACTCAGAGCTATACATTTTCCTCTAAGTACTGCATTTACTGTGTCCCAGTAATTTGTCTGTTTACTTTTGTTAAATTCCAGAAACTTTCAGATTTCCATTCTAATCCCTTCAGTGTCCCATTGGTCATTCAGCAACGTGTTATTCAGTCTTCATTGGTTTGACATTTTATTTTTTTGCTTTATCTGTTTAATTCTAAGTTTATTCACTTATACCCTAACAAGATATGGGAATTCAAATAATTTTTCTTTCAATTTGGACAGAATTTCTGTGTGACATAAGATGTGTTCTACTTTGGAGAATCTTCCATGACCTGCTGTGAAGAATGTATATTCTGACGCTGAACGTATATTCTGTAGATGTCTGTTAGGGCTAGGTGGTCAGTGTAGTTATTAAGCTTGCAGTTTCTCCATTGAGTTTTTCCTGGATAGGTCATCCATGGATGACAATGATGTGTTGAGATGTGATTTTTTGTTTAAGGAGTATTTGGTTGATGAAGTGGAATGCTCCAGGATTCAGGGCATTGATATTTAGACTTGTTATATCCTCCTAATGGAAAGTTGCCTTTATCAATATGTAATGTCTCTTCCTACTAATTTTGACTTGAATTCTATTTCATCTTATGTTAGTAATTCAACTGTAGCCTGTTTATGGTGTCCCTTTGCTTGAAAATTTTCCAACCAGCCTTTCAGTTTATGTGTTTGTTTTTGTCAATAAAATGTGTCTTTTGTAGATACTACATGGATATGTCTTTTCTTTTTTTTTGATACTCCTATCAAATCTATGTCTTCTATTTGGAAATTTAAGTCCATTGATAATGAGAGTTAAGACTCAGAAATATGTGATATGTCCTGCTATGTTATACACCTACTGTTAGGAGAGTCCAGAGGAGACTGGCTAACACCCTCTTTTAATATGTTTCTCTCTAGTTCCTTCTTTTTTACTTACACATTAAACTTCCTCCCCTTTCTACTCTATTGCCACCTCCTCCACCCTCTATGGATCCAGAAGTGGGGGTTAAAAAACCTGGAGGATCTAACAATAACTTAAAAGGGCTGGCAGAAAAACTCGCAGCAGAAAAACTGCCACTGACCACCTGCAAGTGACACCAACAAGATCTTAGCCTCGGGTCTTGGCCCAGGGGGTCTGAGTATGGGGGAAAACCTGTCAGTCTGAGGTGATGGCCGCTAGGGACTTCTTTCCCTTGTCCCAAGATGACTAAAAATTCTCCTCTGCCTTGAAAGGCCCCTGGGTCAACGTTTACAGAAATAAAAAAAAAAATCCTCCCGAGGTGAGTAAAGGGGGTTCGAGTCCCCTGGTAAGTGGATTTGAGTCCCACTTGTGTATGGTGGTGAGATGTTGTCCCATTCACTGAGAACTAATTTGGTCTTTGTGGCCACTTCTTTGTCTTGTTTACTTCAGTGTGTTTTCTGTTATGTTTTCTGAGGTAGGGATAAACTGGGGGCCCATTAGCCCACAACTCAGCCTTTGTTTATTGTCTTGTCTAGTTCTGTTTTAAATTTGGTACAAGTTTTAAAAATACATACAACTGATTTTAATTTTATGTGCTTTAAGACCTGTGTGTGTTTTGTATGTGGTTGTAAAAGAGTTCAAGATAAAAATTGTCAACATGCTATAACAATTGGGTGAGTTTAACATGCAAAAGACTATGAGGTTTGGACATTACCAAAAATTTTAAAAAATTTTCACATTGTTTTCAATGACTTTTTAAGGATACTTTAACTTAAAAATAAAAAATCTGGTATTTTAAAATACATAAGGCTGTTTACACTTTAATCAAGTTATCTGACTTAAAAATACATTGGCTCTTTAAAATTTAGTTCTCTTTGCTAAACATTGAAAATAAATATTAAACCTTTAAATATAAAAGTTTGTTTACCACTGTCAAAAACATTACCTGTTCTGTCTGTCTAAAACTGTGTATTTTCATTCAAAAACCCAAGAGATAAAATAAAAAACTTAAAAGCCAACAAAAAAAACCCTATTTTTAGGGGCCAAGTGGCCCAGGTTTGTTCTGTTCTTTTTCAGTACAGATAAATACTAAAAACATGCTAATAAAAATTAGTGATGTGATGATCTGATTACTATTGCTAAAACTGCCCTTTGGACTTAAAAAGAGGGTTTAAAACATATTTGTGTAATGTGACTTACTTTCAATAATATTCTATAATTAGGATATGTTTTTAAAAGTCATAAAGGTGTTAAGTCTAACTTCTTGGTACAGGAATGGTGATTGTAATTCTTACATTAAAAATTGTCATTTAAGTTTAAAAATTTTAATGTGTGTCTGTTTTAAAACAAACAGCCAAAAAACAATAAGTGACCTTTGGCCTCAAGTTTGTAAAGGATTTTTTTAAATGTAACTAAAACCTAAAATATAATATAATAAGAGATTAATAGGAGAGTTAAAAATTAGAAATGGATTTCTGGATATAAAGTTTAAAAGTCAAATTGTTCTTCCTCAAAGTGGAAAAATAACAATTACCAAAATAATTGCTTAATTGCTATTCCAGTTTACTCATATAGCTTTATTAAGTTTCCAGCAAGCCCAAAACCAAACACAAAAAATTCTTACTAGTTTGTCTGATGTAACTTTGGCTCTTAATATGTTTCAGGTAAGAGCATGCTTAAAAGCTAATTCTATGTTGACCACCTTATTGCTTTTAATTGGAGTAAAATGGCCTTTTATAAGACTCATTGATCTACAAACTTGTTCAAAGCCAGCCCGGGCAGAAAAAGGTCCCTGTGAGACTGTCACCTCTACTCAGCCAGCAGAGTGCTAAAAGTGCAAGCAGAATTGCTTTGACACTCAAAGTGACAGAGTGCTAGCCTTGAGCTGTAGAGCTGATGGTCAGCACTCAGGCCCCAAGTTTGAGTCCAGCGACCAGCTAAGGGAAATGCAAATAAGACATTTATCCCAGTGTAGAGAAGACATTCCTTGGACAGAAACAATGGAAGAGCATCGAGAGGCAGTAAGCCACTGCTTGGATGGCAAATATGTCAGATCCTAGAGTCATTTGTGCATGGCCCTTCAAAAATTGGTCAGAGCCAGGAGGTCATGGGAAGATAGTTTGTAAGCATGCCTAATGTCCATGACTATCTACCTTGTAGGGACAGGAACTTGTCAGTAATCTGTGATAGTACTAAAAAGCTAAAATTATAAAATCTGGAGGATGGCTTCAAACCCAACTCCTGTATGTGCCAAAAACCCTAATTGGCAATAACATTTGAGCTAACACCAGCTACATAAAATTTATCTGTTCAAAAAAAAAAGTTTGTAAGCCTGAAAGTGTGCTTCTATTAACATATGTCTAAAGGCTTGCACAGGTGACTTAGACATTTTTAGGGTCACTAGAGGTCACATTCCTAAAGATGCTTTTACAAATCATAGTGCTAAACAAGCTACATTGCTGTAGCTGGAAAAAAAAAGTCTGTGCATTTGTCAAATGTTAAAATATTGTTCTTCATGACATCTAACCCTGGTAACCTCTTTGTAAAATAGACTAAGATTATAGGTTCCTGGTTAGGTAGGATCAACACCTCTAAGTCAGCTTTAAAATGTTACAAAAGATAAATCTTCGCCCATCATCCCTTTTTAAACCAAGGGACCAGAGTTATTAAAAAAAATGTGGCAAAATCGACAGAAGATAAAGGCATGGAAAATAGTAGTACAGGCCTGAGCCCTCTATATCTGCCTAAAAAATCAGCCTTATTAAAAAAAAAAACTATCTAGTTAAAAAGGTTGTCACCTTGGTAAATTGTCCTGGGCTATTTTCTAAATAGTCTTAAAATCTAGTGGGGCCACAGCCTGCCAAGCCTATGTATTACTTGTATCCTTAACAGTCTGTGTAGAAATGTAGACCTCGGCAAGTGTTGTGACAGTCCCTTGGAGCCACTGAGAGACCCTGCTGCTGCTGCTGCTACAGCCTGACAATCACCTAAAAAAAATCTACATCGGTACCCTGACCACCTCCACCATGAAGAAAGTAGACTAAACTCCTGCCTGATTCCTTCTTTTGGCTGTCTTCGCTTTGTCCATGTTACCATATACCTACTCTAATTTTATTATGGCTACTCCTCTTGCCGGGGAGACTAGCAAACATTGTATTTCTCATTCCCTATACTGCTTTGCCACTATGGGACTTCCTAAACATATTAAACTGATAATGGTGCGAGATATGTTCGACAAGGTTTTCATAAATCTTACCAGATTTTTCACTCTACAGGTATTCTCTATATTCCTCAAGGACAAGAAATAGTTAAACAAGCCAACGGGCTGTTAAAACACCAAATTTTTTAATCAAAAGGGAAATTATACCACTTCTTTCCTGTTAATATTCTTCTAATGCTTTATTTGTACTAAATTTTTTAAGTTTGGATTATAATGGCCTTTCCACAGCATAGCGGTTTTGGGGGAAAAAAAAGAGAGCAAAGAGCTTTTGTCCAAATTTAGTGGAAGGAACCTTTAAGAGGTGATTGGCATGGGACCATATGCGGTTTTAACATGGGGTGAAGGACATGTTTGTGTTTTTTTTGCAGGAAGAAAATAAATCCCGCTGGTTGCCTGAGCATTGATTTAGGATTGTGGAGTTTCATTCAGATGACACAAACGCTGACACATTGGGCTTACATGCCTTATCCCCTGATTGTGGGAGGGAGTTGAGGTACTCATTCACATCAATAGATCAGCATACAGTACAGCCCCGATTCCTTCATCCAGCACACCAAGATCAGAAATATCTCAGCTTCAGGCATTGGAACTCCTTTATGCTTTACCACCAGCTCTAAAGGCTCCATTCCAGGCTGTATTATAATGCCAGCCAGGACTCAAAAAATTTGGATCCCAGACAAAAATCAAATATACAATATACACATGACATCTTTACCAACTGGGCACCCAGTTCATGCAAATTCTACTACATCCTATATGATACTGCGTTGCATTAATTCTTCACAAATAGTAGTATCTATAGGAGAGCCTCATCCAATAAAGTGCAGACATATACAGCCATCTGTTACCAATATTTCTGGAACTAACTCTCAATTAATGAACTGGTCTGGAGCTAATCTTACTAATAAGTACAATCTTGGACTGTGGTGGACGAATGGGCATCCTCAACATCATGTTTGGATGCTGGTGGCTACACTCAACAAAATAACCTGACCCAATTCATCTTTTAAAAAAGTTATGAGTTGTATATCACCACCCTATGTCATTATGTATGGACTGTTTAATATTTCTGTTGGATCTAATTCTTTTAATGTTTCCTGCTATTAATTGTTCTTTTACTGATTGCTCATATAGCGGCATAACTAAATCCATACTTATTGTTAGACAACGATCTTTTGTTATGCTTACTGTAATTATTTCTAAAACTTGGTATAAAGATTCTGGCATTCAGGTGTTTAGACAATTAAAAGAACTAATGCGCCCTCATCGATTTGTTGGGCTACTTGTAGCTGATGTTTTGGCCTTTAATTCGTTAGCTGCCTCCACAGCGGCAGCTGCTGTGGCACTAACACAAAATGTACAAACTGCACATTATCTTAATTAGCTTGCTCATAATACTACATAAGCCCTACCTCTGGACTCTAAAGTAACAAAAACTGCTAAAAAAAATTGTTTAAATAAGTTCAACACTATATCCCTTCCCTGACTTATGTTAAAGGATTGCTAATATCATTGCTTGGCCTGGGAATGCTTTTGCTAATGGTTTGTCTATGCCTTCCTTGTATTATACATACACTGCAAAATTCTTATATGAGTTTAGCCACCCAGCTACATAAGATCAAGCTCCATATAAAAAAATTCCCCCTGAGAGGAGTTACAGCCAGAGAGAGGTAAGAGGGGGTGATAGTCTAACCAACCTAAGACAGGGCCTACAGCTTCACTCTAAAGAAGTTCCCTAAGAGGGGTAATACAGACAAGGCAATCCACCCAACCTAAGAAAGGCAGGTTAGCTTCTTTAAACAAAATGGGGGAGATGTTGGGAGCCGACAATAAAGTTTAAAGGTCATCTTGACCCTGGTGCTCACTTGAAGACATGTACAAGGAACTGGCTTACTTAAAAAACACCAGGAGCCAGGGATTGTTTTGGTATGTCTGTAGAATTTGTTGACCCTGTCTTGTTTTTACTACACTCTGTTTTCATTAAAATTTTTCTTGTTTTTTGGGACTATTGTAACCTTATGTTACCTCTTGACTTTTAATAGTATACATTAAAAAAAGTTAAAAATAAACGGTGCTGCAGTCTTGAGCTGCAGACCTCCCCACCCCATCCTTTGTCTTATGTCTTTATTTTTCCCCATCCTGGCCCCCTAATTCAGGATTCCCTTTCATTGCTGGCAGGCTCTGGAACATTGTCATTAAATATTTTTATACATCATTTAAATGTAAAGGAGTGTTTGGCTTGGGACCATATTCACGGTTGGTAGTTGTTTATAGTTGTCATATATGGTGTAGTAGTCATCATACATCATATAGTCATATAATATGTTAGTTGTCATATATCATGCCAGGCTCTCCTTTTTACCATATCAGCTAAGAAATCTGTATTTATTCTGACTGTATATCCTTTATAAATAATCTTTTCTCTATGGAAGCTTTAAGCATCCATTATTGGTATTTAATGATCTTCTAATGGATTATGATATGATAGTGGATTTTCAGTTCTAGAATTCTGTTCAGTGTTCTAAAGGCTTCTCTTCTCTGAATGAACCTTTTTGGATGTTTGGCATGTTCTCTGCTAGAATTATGTAATATGTTTCCCTTCCATGTAGTTTCCTGCTCTTCTCGTTCTTTATAACTATCTCCCCGAAATTTGATCTTCTAAGTGAGTCTTGAAGTTCATTTCTTATTTCTTTGATTTATCCTAAATGATTATTTCCTCTTTTGTATTAGACCTATTCTGTCTTTGACCCTGAGATTATCTTCTTTGTCATCTATTTGCTGGGGAGACTTTCTATTTTGTCTTTGATTTCCCTGTCTTCTAATTGTTCATTTTTTAGGGCTTCTATCTCTTTATTAAAGCTTTATTTTAGGTCTTGTATGTACTTTCTTTATATTTTTTCTTTGGATGGGGTGGTTGCAAGGGTTTTCTTAGTTGTGTCTTCTCTCATATCTTTTAACTAGGCATCCATTTTTTCCTTGGACTCTTTGCCTTCTCAGAATTTATTTACCTTTCTGTTTGCAGTCTCCATTAATTAATTTGCTAATCTTTGGTTGGTCTCATATTATTCACAAATTTCCTTATAAAGGTTTCTATCTTTCCATTAGTCACATTTTCAGCAGTGTTTTTAATGTATTTTGATAACTATCTTCTAGTTCCTTGATTGTCTGTTCTAATGCCTGGTTATTTACTGTGTGAATTATACTACCTTGACATAACTTCTTTTGTATTTTTCTAATTTGTTCTGTCCATTTAGAGGTTTTCTTTTGAGGGATCTATTATCTTAATAGGTGACTCTGTATATTCTTGGTTGATTTGCCAGGTGTTTGTTTGGTCTTTTGTTTTGATTTGTTTTTCTGGAATTAGGGTTTTGTCTAGACAATTAAATGTGGGAGTAGAAATCAGTTGTGGTGAGATGTTGTGATGTTAATACGTGTGGTTCCAGTGACAGTTTGGACTGTCCAGTGGTATGGTGAACTGTCTCTGTGTATTGATTTGTAACTTTCTCTAATGTACAGTTCTGTTCTTGCTTTTTTCCATGTAGCCCTTTTATTTCCACACTGCAATTATGCTTTTGAATATGTTGGCCAACACAGTCACAGCAGTCACCTGTCTGGCTGGGAAACTTTCTCATAAATTTCTGTTTTCTTGTGAAGATAGTATAATAGTCTTATGAATTGTATGTCTATAATTATATCTATATTTATAGCTGTATATCTATAATTATAGCTGACTTGGTGTGACCCTCTAGATGTGGTGTACCTTCTAGGACTCCAAATCTCTGTTTCATTAGAGATTGCTAGGGTAATTTTCTGTTGTTATTCTGCCACGGTTTTTCCTCTTCCTCAAATTTATTTTTTATATTGTGGATTTGTTCACATAATTTAGGATTTGTGAGGGTTGTGGAAGTTATTTTTGTTTTTCTGCTTGTGTTACTTATGTAGTGATTTCAGGATTGTATGAAGAAACACAAAGGGACAGAAATGTATGTTATTATATTGAGAGAAATAGAGAAGATATTTTAACCTATTTGCTACATGTAAATTAATATTAAGCAAAGCTAATTAAAATAATTATTTACACTTTAGAGGATGAGTATAGTACTCTTGGATATCTTGGAGGAAAAGACTTTAGACTCATTACAACTGATGCCTTACATTGAAATTACTGGCAAAACGTCTTTTTGAGAAAGAAAAAAGTTCCATTTTTTTCATATTAATATTATAAAATCACAATATCTGCATGTTGAATTGTTTTCCTCTGCTATTTTCAATTCCATTCTTCATCCATTAGCTATTTAGGGCCTTGAATGACCACTTCCTTAAAATACCTATATTGCTTGTATTGTGATGTAAAGCTCAGTATTATTAATACGTATTTATATCTGAGTCAACTTTTAAGCTACATTGCTATGAAATTTATGCATTCTCAAGCATGAGACCTGATTATTTTACTCTATTCTATGTTTTACTCAATAAATCATTCTCTTTAGAAATATTTTCCCATCTTTTATATTGCTCCTGTAAACATCATGTGTTTCTAGTAATTTTACTGGTTAATATAATGTTTGGAACAAGAAGGCAATTATCCCCATTATCACTTTAAAGTAAACCCTTGGGAACTATTTTATATAAATAAAAATAAAAAAGTGCAATGCACATGTTTATACATGAATAATATATTAGTTAATTCAATTAGACACAACTACCACAGCCATTCTCAATTGACTTAAAGGCAACAAAATATTTTGTTCATGAATATCACTCATTTTGAGAAAATGACTAGTCAATACAAAATCTATATTATATTTGAAAGTTAAAAAAATGAAAATTACACCCAGATTTGCTGTCAATATCCTGTTTCCATGAATACATTTATTCAGCAAACAGGGAAACAAAAAATAAGTCTTTGTCACATAGAATGAAAGTTGTAGAAGCAGACTGTCTTTCCTTAGTGTGAGAAGTACCTCCAAATCGTGTGATTTATTCAAAGAAACTATGAAAATTCATAAGAGGATTTGTGATCAGAAGTGATAGGTAAGCAAAGTAGCTGGAAAACTTTATATGTGAATTGAGATTTCAATATAAGATTACAAGCTTTCAATAAATGAGCCTATAGAAAATGATTCTGTATCTCTAACACACATAGTGTTCTACATTTTCCCACAAACTCCCGATCTCTTACCTCAGTTCTTCATCAACATTCTTCTGTTTCATGATGTCAATTCTTACTAAAATAACAAGTTGGGTGTTTTTCTGGTCTCTATATCCAATACATTTTAGTATTTTGGAATAGTAGTATGAATTCATGGTGTTTGACTTAATGTCAAGTTTGAAGATATTGTATTCAGGGTACTGTTAATTGGCCTGAAACATACAAAAACACAGTACACTAAGAACAAGGGACTTGATCTGAGGGAACCATACAGGCCCAGCCAATATCATGAAGCAAAGAAAAACCAATGGAGCAAATATCAATCAACTATAATTACAACGGAATGGAACTGAACTGATCTCTGATGTGTCTGGGTGGCAGCTGTGTGTGTGTGTGTGTGTGTGTGTGTGTGTGTGTGTGAGAGAGAGAGAGAGAGAGAGAGAGAGAGAGAGAGAGAGAGAATTTTAGTGTGGCTTCCATATTTACAGTCCATAGAGGATTACTTGTTAGGGAGGAGTTGCTCATATCAGAGCTCTGATACCACTGTCATCACTTTTTACTGTGAAAAACTCTTGCTTAATCTCTAATTAAATAGGGAAAATAAACTAACATCTAACGCGATTGTTTTGACAATTAATTAGTATATTGAAGCCTAAAGGGAGGAATTGGAGATCAATATATTTTTTTCCTCTCTTCTGAATATTACACAGCAATAGCTCTGATTTCAATAGTCTCCTGCAATGTACTGACAGCTGACTTGCTAATATACTTAATAACATGAAACATATGATAGAGAAATAGATCAGCCAGCAAGCACAAAGAGCTAGTGATAAGATAGAACTTAGCAGGGTTGCCCCATCTTTTAGGAATGTAATTCCTTCATATGAACTTCAAATTTTGTGGCTTTCCCTGTGTGATTAAATGGTAAGAAAGTACTGTAGAAACAAGAATTCCTGTTCAGCCAAGTAGAAAGTGCTCATGATTCCATCCTCATGTTGCAAATTTACATTCCACACAGACTCTCTTTTAGAATGCTTTCATTTAATATACATAGGCACCTCATCCTTACCTGTGGGAGACAGGAAAAAAGTTAATTTTCTTTGTGTATTAAATTACATAAATTAATGTGTACAGGTATGATTTGTATAATTACAGAAGTTTGTAATAAATGAAATTAGGGATCATGTCACAACTAGAAAATATAAATAAAATAACATAACAAGACTAGAAATAACAGCATTTTGTGCACAAAAACATACATCAGATTAGTTGCAGAATTTCTATTTTGAGATAAAATTTATATTAAAGTATAATGCACTTTACTAAGGGTTGAAACATTTTATTGAAAAATATATTTACTAGAGATACTTTACTGCATAATTTTAGGGATACAGGTGGACTCATTGCAACAATGAAATGTACAAGACATTATGTCGAAGGATTAACTTTACAACTTTGGCTAGGGGTGGGGAGGTGGAGATTTTTCCATCTCCACCCTTCCTGGATGGGAAAGGGAAATAAAGAGGAGGCAACAATACTTGATGAGAAATTTACTCATTACCTTGCACAAGTAATTTAACTCCTCAGTACTGTATTTTCACAATAAAAAAAAAAAAGAAAAAAATTAAGAAAAAAATTATCCCAAAGTAATCATTTTTCTTATTATTTTCCTATTTCCATGTGATTTACCTCCAATTTAGAAATCCAGATATAAAATTTAATTTAATTTAACCAAAAGTATTATTGAGGGTAAGGCTCTTATACTCTCTACATTCTTCACACTAAGATCTTCAAATATGGTGAGTTTGAAATGATTAGTCTCTGTGTGAACTATGATAATATTATTTACAATGTGAGTGAAATGTTTAAAAAGTAGCATTTATTTTCGTTGAATTGCTCTGAAGAGACAATAATTGATATAATCAAAGGCTAAAAATGATTAGGTTTAAAATTTAGAATATAGGAAATGTTTTTGACCACACTTGTTACTGGAGCCTTCACAGCAACCTCATGAGAAAATTTATATTGATGAAGCAAAAATCCCAGAGGATAGATATTTACGAATAGGAAAATCATGTCATTCTGAATATGTAGAGCTACATATATCAAACATAGAAAATTTAGCTTTTAAATACCTAATTGCAGGGTAAGTACTTGTTCGGAAAGAAGATAAAATTGTATTTATTTTAAAAAGTAAACCAAAATATTCATTTGAATACAAGACAATGTTTAAATATCCCTCATCCAAGACACGATATACAGTTGTTTTTCATGCCAATTATGTTCTCTAAACATACTACAAATACTAGATTAGTAAACCTAAATCATTGCTTTGTAAGGAAATAAAAATTTAGTTTCCTAAAACTCATGACTATAACTTTTTCTCAAACAATTAAGAAGTAACTGTTTTATGTTTTTTGTCATGGAATATTATTTGATAAACTTTTATTAATTATGTTAATTAATTGGCCAATAACAATATAAATTATGCATGAACAAAGTTTATCTAATACAAGTATTTCTTTCACAAGACATATCATGGCTCTCTTAAAGAATATTGGAAGGAAGTGTGTTATTTATTTATTAATTTTTAGTTATTTTGTTAATGGTTATTAAGTTTCAGAAGTGGCAGTTTCATTATGCTCTTTCCAAAATATATTTAAAACTTTTGATTATACTCCTACTATTTCCTTTTCATTACTCCTTCCTCCAAAGATCGTCTGTTTTTCACATCAAATTACATCTTTATATATGCACATGTAATCTAATTTGGAAAATTTAAGGTGAACTGCAAATTAATTCAATATGTACCGTGGATTAACAAGATGAAAAAGAACGAGTATTTTTTGCTAACTTCTGAATTGAGCTATTATTATTATTATGGTTAGGGTTAGGATCGCAGACAGATTTTAGAGTTAGGGTTAGAGAAACAGAAAATTAGGTTCAACACAGGATGACCCATTGCAACAATGATACTCACAACACACTATATTGAAAAAGAACTTTTCATCATGGGGAAGGAAGAGTGAGGGAGTTGGGAGAGGGAATGGATAGTGGGACAACAACACTGAAGGGGGTAACACTGCTCAACAAGAAATGTACTCATTACCTTAATCCCTCTGTAAGCCTCATTACAATAAAATAAAATTTTAAAAAATAATGAAAAATAAAACTTGAGAGGAAATAGAAAGGCACTTTTAAAAATTTAGTTTCAAAACGCAAGTAAAATTTAGACTTACAAGCTGAGCAAGAGATAGGATAAATGTGAAATAGAGGCTAGCTATTAACATTACGATTCGGTTATACGTAGGCTTAGGATTAGGCAAGGTGTTCCAGTTAGAGCTGGGGTTATGATGAGAAAAAAGATGTAAGATATTGTGTAAAACTGCAACATATTTTAAGAAGAATGAATGGCCTCAAAGTTAGAATGAATGAAAACCAGTCTTGGCGTTATTTTAAACATTCAGGTATAATTTGGTTTAAAGTGTGAGTTGCTGTTTTAGTTCTTCTTAGGGATAGGGAAGGATAAGCTTTAGGGTAAAATTTAGTTTTCCAATAAGAAGTAGAAGCAAAACATGTGATTGAATAGAGTCTGGACAATTTTCCTTACATTAACCATTTGGTGTTGTCAGATTGTGATTAGGATTAGGCTTCTGGTTAAAGGGGTTGAGGATTGAGTAAAGAAATGGATTAAACTGGAGGCTCACCCCTATTATCCTAGCTACTCGGGAAACTGATTCATGAGGATTACAGTTCAGAGCCAGCCTGGGAAGGAAAGTCTCTGAGAATTTTATCTCCAATTAAGCACCAGAAAATCAGAAAGTGGTGTTGTGGCTCAAGTGGTAAAGTGCACACCTTAAACTAAAGATCTCAGGGGTCGGGTCCATGCCTAGAACTCAGGGATAGTGCCCAGGCCCAGACATCAAGCCCCATAACCAACAAAAAAAAGTAATGGGAAAAATGTTAAGTAAATCTGAAATTATTTTAGGTTCTAGGAATTCAGGAAAGGCTGGGATAGTGTAAGTACAATATATTTCATAATATGAGGATTTGAGATCAATGGGGATAGGATTCCTCTTATGGAATAAGATCGATTCAGACATAAGAGTTAGAAAATCTGTAGGGTTTAGGAAAACTTGCAATTTATTTCAAGAATTACAAGTGGAATTTTGGTTAGGATGACACAAATTGAGCATTTTTCATAAATTTTAGAATTGGGATACCCTTAGTGTTAAGGTTATGGTTAGGATTCCAGTCATGGGTAGGGTTAGAGTGAAGGAGAAAAAAAATGAAGCTCAAATTTAAGGTAAATTTTAGAATAAGCCTGGTAAGATTTAGAATGAATGTGCATTAGAATATTGCTATTAATATTAGAATTTACTTGCAGTTAGGCTTATATTTATTCTCAATGTTCCTGCTAAGATTAAGTTTAGGGTTAGAAAATGACTAAGATATTAGAAAAAATGGAAACCTTTGTTTGGAAGGCTTATTTGAATCAAGTTAGGATGAATCAAAACTAGTGTACATGTGTTAGTATTAGTGTTGACATATAATTTGGATTAAAATCAGGGTCAGTACTTTGTTCTAATTATGATTCGTGTTATGAATAGGAAAGTTTTAGTATGAAATTGAGTTTTCACTAACAAGTAGAATAAAAAATGTGAGACTGAATAGTAACTAGAGCATTATAATTATATTTATTTGTCAGTGATTGTTCTTATAATGATTTAATGAGAGTTTTCCAGCCAGGTTTAGGTTGAGAGTTAGCATTAAATAAGATGATAAGTTAATCTGAAATTGTTTTAGGATACAGTGGTTCAGGAAAAGGTAGGATCAATGGAACCTACAGTATTTTTCCGGATAAGAGAATTTGAAGTCAAGTAATATAATGGCTCATGTTAGGGAACAAGATAACTTCAGAGGTAGAGTCAAGAAATTTGTGGGAATTAGGGAAAATTGAAACACATTTCCAGAGTGCAAACTGGAGTTTTCATTAGAATGAATAAAAACTAGAGTATTTTTCTCAAACATTAATTTTGGACTATCATTAGGTTGAAAGTTAGGTTTCACTTCCAGCTGGGCTTAGTGTTAGCATTGGGGAAATGGAAAATTTAAGGTCACACTGAAAGTAAATCTTCTAATAACAAGTCAAGTTAGAATTAGGAAGACTATGAAATAGGACACTGCTATTAATATTAGGATTAGGGTATGATTAGTGTCAGGGTTAGCCTGAATGTTCCAGTTAGGGTTCGGGTTAAGAAAATTGCAAGATATTGAGTAAAACTACAAACTATTTTTAAGAAAGATGAGTTGGATCAAATATAGGATGAATAAATCTAATGTATTTTTGTGATTTTTAGAATCCAACAGCAGTTGGTTCTAGGGTGAGGGTTACTTTTCTAATTTATGAACTAATGAATTAAATGCACAATTATTTCATTCTTACAAACCAAGACAGTCACGATTTGGGGAAAAACCTCAATTTTCTACATGAAGTTGTGTCAAACTATTTTCCAACCAGGATTAAATAATAGTGAACAGGTTGTCATTTATTAAAATTAGGTATCTTGATAATACAGCTTTCAAAAATATCCAAACACATAGGATAGGAATTCAGACATGTTATTGGGAAAACAGATATTGTACTTACTGTACCAGGGAAAGTGTGTGTGTGTGTGTGTGTGTGTGTGTGTGTGTGTGTGTGTGTGTGTGTGTGTGTGTGTGTGTGTGCATCCACCACAGGTCTTCAACTCAGGCCTGGGTCCTGTTGTCAGCTTATACTGTGCAACTATGGCACTAAACCACATAGGCACAGGTTTTCTTCTGGCTTTTTAGTAGTTAATTTAAGATATGTATCTCATGGACTTTCCTGTCTTGATTTAATACTCTGATCCCCAGCAATCCTTGGGTTAGTGTTACTGTGGGTGTTACCACAAACAGACAGTTCAATAAACTGGGAGCAATATGGAAGTACTTGTGCAAGATACAAAGTAACCAGTTCATTAATGTGGGAGAAACAATATCTCATTAGATTGCCTTCAAACACACTGTTTCTGATGTGCTTAACTGAAGCCCAAAGCATAATCAAAAACTAATAGCCACAATGTATGAAGTAGCACATATTTATGGTGTAGCAATGAACTAAATCCGGAAACAAAAGTCTTTGCTGGGTTTGCAGCAAAGAAATAGAAATGAAGTCTAGACTGGAGGCCTGTAGCAAGCAGCAGAGCATCTGTTTAGTGTGACTCCAACCCCCAGAACCATAAAGAAGTAGAAGAAAGTGAAAGTGTAGGAGAAAGAAGAAAGGAAAGGAGGAGTGAGGGGCAAGAGCGGAAGAAGGGCATAGCAGGAGGGAGAAGAGGAGGGAACAGGTAGAAAGTAGAGGGGAGGAAAGAAGGAAGAAGGTAACAGGACCCTGGGGAAGATGAGCAGGAGAGGAGGCAGGAGAAGGAAGATAAATGCAATATAACAAAAGAATTGTTGGAAAATATTTTGCATAAGTGATCTGGATGTGAATGGCAGGATTATTTTCTAATCAGAGAGACCGCTAGCATAGTGACAATATGGGTCATACCTGTTGTTTGGTCATTTTATTTTTTCTTCAGTGAGGAGTTCAGAAGAAGTCCTGAGTTTGGTGTTTTACAGATATACTTCAGGATTTCTTTTTCATGAATCAAGCATGGGAAAGAACTAAATGCAACCTCCCTTAATTAAAAAATAATAGAAGCTGTATTTATTTGTATTCCTGTGCATGAAGAAATCCTGGAGATTTCTGGTTAATTCAGAGGGCCCCATGCAAAAATACAGGACAAGAGGAAAGTAAAACTCTTTTTAAAGTATAATAGGTTATTATTCATGAAAAGTTTTAATGGACGTTTTTCGGTTTTTTTTTTTTTTTGCCACTTGTTCAGTGCTCCAAGGATGTGCACTGAAGCCCTTTCCAAGTCACCACTTGAACATCCATTTCTGTAGTTCCTGTGGGCCTGGGTGCCTCCTCAGTTCAACCGTCGAGAAGTGGGGCCCCCTCCCTTGTGGTGAATGTGCAGTAAGTGGATGTGTGTGCTTGCTCCCAAGCATTGCCACATGAGCCAGGCCCACCCTGTCCACATAACTGACCAGTCTCAGTTGCTCCATTTCACGCAGGAGCTGGCAGCCATGGGGCTGCAGTTGATGCCACTGCTGCCCTCTCCTCCTACAGCTGTCTGGTACTGGTCTGCAGTGGTCTTGAGTGCGTGTGCCATCCCAGGAAGACTCTGTTCTAGGGTCACTGGCTAACCCATGGGTGTGGGGTGGGCGGACAACATGTTTTTACACTGCAGAGTCCATGGGAGAAGGAAGGCTGGGGATGCATTCTGCCCCCTTGGGGCCAGGCAGCACCTCATCAGCCTTTAAGGAGGTCTCGTGACTGGAGCCATGTGCTGGCCCCTCTGCCAGCAGGTTTGTGACAGCTGCAGCACTCAGCAAAGTGAAGCTCCTTCAACATTTCTGCGGACCTCCATTTTCTGGTCTCTGTGGACTCGTCTACAGGTCCAACCATGCATATGCCATCAGTGCCAGAGGAGCCTGGATTTGCAGTGCACCAGCTGCAGCGCTGGGGGTCTCAAAGCCCCATTGACTTTGCTTTGAAGCCTCCTCCATCGTCCTTCTGGGCCACATGGGCCCAGCTCTGGGTGCCATACCGGGTATGCTCCATTTGGAGGCAATGTGCTCACCCCCTACCCAGGTTGTTCTCCAAAGCAAGGGAATGGGTTTGGCCTTCGCAGGATTTGGGGTCTGCCCTGACTTCTCCCCTGGTTTTGGCACCTGAGTCTGGGTTGCTTGGTTTGGTCACTGATGGAGCCTTGTTGGCTGTAACCCACCACAACAAGTGCTGCACCTACTGCAGCAGCAATGTGGTGTCATGGACCCCCTAAGGGTCACCACACAGACCTCTGATGTGTCTACGTGGGCTAGGTGTGGGTTTCATCCCAGGACACCCATTAGGAAGTGTCACTCCCCTTCATGGTACTGCAAGCAAGAGGTGCCACATATAATTTCTACTTTCTAACATTTTCCTTCACTGAGATAAACAGAACTGGGAGATATAAATAAGTTTTATAAAAACTAAATATATAACCTATATCACTTCACCCTGTTAAACCATTGTAATATTTTTTATCCAGTAGGAATTCTGTCTGTAATTACTTATTTTACTTTTGAATATAACTAATGTAATATATTTTGTGTGTACTTTACCATTCTAGTATAACTTCATTTGCACTACTTACATACATTTTTTCAATTTCTGAGATTTAATCATGTGTGTATGGATAAGAGTTTTGTTGTACTTTTATTTCAGTTTGCCATTATGGCTTTATAAATACAACCAATAAAATCCATTCTTGTTAGTATCAAGTTCAATGATTTTGGACTAGAGACTCAAGGACATACCATTATATATCATACAGTAATGTGTTTCACTCCACTTCATCTGGCATGCTGGTCCCTCTTGTGAATTAGGATCCTAGTGGCAGCCTGCCCAAATCAATTCCTTGCGGGCACCTCACCTGGGACTGTGGGAGAAGATCAAGGTGTGCCTGCTGTTGTGCTAGGGAAGCAACAATGAGGCTGCTGAGTGAATGACATTGTGCCACTGATTCACATGTAGCGTCTGCCTGTACCGTGGACCTGGGCTCTGAGGATCTGCCCCTGGGAACATACAAACTGGGGGACAGGGGCCGCCACCTTTGGAAGGAGTACAGACCGAACAGAAGCCACTCTGTGGATCAGCTTGTACAGTATTTATCCTTCGTGGAACAGGGGTGATCCTGCTTGCTATGGGGAGAACACAAGTAAGACAGGCCCAGGACTCGTGATGCCAACTTTGTGCTAAGGCTGACAAGGAAACTTTCCTCCACACACTCTCCAGCAGGCCCAGGGTTCGCGATGTCAACTTTGTGCTAAGGCTGGCAAGGAAACTTTCCTCCACGCACTCTCCAGCAGGCTTAGAAAGCACTTCCATGCTCCTTGTCCATTAATTAGCAGCCAGGGACACTCACATCCGGTACTCCTGGCTTCTCTTTTGTGTTTGTTTGTTAATTTACACAGAGAGCCCCTCCCTCAGACAGCAGAGTTATATTCTGGGTTTTGTAAAATGTTCTGCAGCTGAGCATTCCCAGTGTTTGGTTTTGTAGTGTTTCTTGTCAATGCATTGTGAAATTTGTGTTTTAGGTGTTGATGTGCAGGAGGAGGAGCCAGATTATGAACATTGTTTCCTACAACCCTTTCATCTAAAATGAAAACAGATTCTCTCTAAAAATGCCTTTCCAGAAATAAATTTGAGAGGGGAAAAGTGTGCTATTTTTATATGCATGTTTTATGCGTTCAAAATACAATTAAGTAATTCACTATCTAGGAACAATTGTCCAGACCTAAGAATTAAGTGTCTTGGAAGCTAGAGGAAGGGTATCCAAAGGGAGGGAAGAAAGTTAAAATCCATAGATTACTTTGTAGAATCAAAATGGTAATATAAAATGAGAATCACAAAAAAAAACCCTCTGGGCTCTTCGGGGTCTTTTATTGTTCCATATGAACTTTTGGACAGCTTCTTCTATTTCATTGAAGAGTGACATTGGGATATTGATAGATATCAAATTGAATTTGGATATATCCTTTGGCAGTATTGCCATTTTCATGATGTTAATCCTCCCAATCCATGAGCTTGGGAGGTTTCCCACTTCCATGTTTCTGCTTTAATTTTCTTTTTCAGGTTTGTAAAGTTTCCATCATAAAGGACCTTCAACGTTTAAATTAACTCCTAGGTATTTTACTTTTTGTGTGGCCATTAAAATGGGGTTGCTTTCCTATTTTCAGCTGCACTCTTATCTTGATTAGAATACAGGAAAGCCATTGATTTCTGAGGGATAATTTTATACTCTGATTGTTTGCCAAAGTTTCTGATCAGCACAAGTAACTTGAGAGTGCAGTCCATGGAGTTCTTTAAATACCAGACAATGTCATCTGAAAAGAGGGAGATTTTTACTTCATCTTTCCCTATTTGGATCCCCTTAAGTTTGCACCTTGTCTTATTGCCCCAGCTTGAATTCTAATACTATGGTGAAGAAGAATAGAGAGAGCAGACATTTTTATTTCATTCCTGAATTTATAAGAAATGGCTTTAACATTTCACCATTAAGTATAATGCTGGCTGTAGGTTTGTCAATCCTTAGCAGAAAGAACAGTACTGGAACAATATCAGTTCCTAATTTCTAACTCTACTAAAAAGCCATAGTAAAAGAAAAGCTTGGTACTGGCAAAAGAACAGATTTGACGACCAATGGAATTGGACAGAAGATTCAGACGTGAACCCACTGACCTATAGCCACCTAATCTTTCACAAGTGAGCTAAAATAGAGAATAGATGAAAGACAGTCTTTTGAGTAATTGCTGTGGGCAAAATAGGTTAAACACCTGTAGAAAACAAAAGCTCGATCTGTATATATCACCCTGCACAAGAATCAACTCCAAATGGATCAAAGACCTCAAAATAAAAGAAGACACCATGAAAACATTACATGAAGGAATGTGAGAAACTCAGGGATTTTTAGCACAGGCCGAAATTTTCTTAATAGAGATCCAGAAACAAAAGAAATAAAAGAAAGGTTGGACAACTGGGATTGCATGAAACATCAGAGCTACTGCAAGGCAAAGGTCATAGCTAGCAAGATCAATAGAAAGCCCACGTTCGGCAGAAGATCTTCATGAGTCATAAAACAGACAAGGACTTATATCTAAAATATATTTAGGACTCAAAAAATTCAATTCCCCAACAACAAATCCTCAAAGAAACAACTGCTCAATAACTAAGTGGGCTAAAGACTTAAAGAGAGACTTCTCTGAAGAGGAAATAAAAATGACCATTAGACACATGAAGAAATGGTCAACTTTTCTAGCATACAAGACATGCAAATCAAGACAACAGAGAGATTGCACCTCAATCCAGTTAGGATGGTTGTAATCAAGAAATGTATTAGAAACTGGATGCTTAACAAGCTCTCCAATAGAAAGCAGTTTTAGTTTTCCAGTGAACAGTCCTAAGCCAGAGAATCACACGAAGTGTGCCATCATAGTACAGAGTTAGACCAGAGACGGAAAATCCAGGCAAGGAGACAGATCTGAGCACTTGCCGGCAGCTGCAACAGTAGCGGCGGCCATAGCCACCATACTTCCAACACAGAGAGTCTGAGACAAAGGTGCCAGAGGTGGCGGATGAGCAGATTCTACTCAACACCAGCAAGAACTGACAAGGAGCAGACGTCTTCATCCTGCAGTTCGCAGACCAGAGACTACCCAGGAACCAAGACTTGGCATGAGTAGAAGCCTGACATCCTCACTCCTTCTCAAGGAGCAGAGGACGAAGACCACCCTTCCCCCTCCACTGCCAGAGATCTCCATCTTTGATACTGACAAAGGCCTGGCTGAGCTGTTAACTCCAACTCAGGCCTTGGAAGAAAACTAGAGGCATTTAGCAGGTCACAGGAACTTAACCTGACCTGCCAGGCTCAGCTCCACCCAGGGAAAAATCTACCAGCCTGAGCCACCAGACCCAGGAGTGGCTTTCTTCACTGGATAAAGAGCCAGATGCTGCCCCTCCCTACAGCAGCCTTAACAATCAATTGAAATTCAGTAAACATAAACCCTGAAAATGGATCTAGGCTGGGCTCTGTGAATGTCTCAGAAGCTAGCCCCTCAGGGAAAAGATACTGTTTATTGAAAGGCTTCAACTCTACCCAGAACCTAGCCTCAGAACAGCATCTCCAAACTAGAGGAAACAGCCATCTCCCTCTTTTTGATACTCAAAACAGATCTCCCTCCCATTGAACTAAGCTGGGAGGAGGATAACAAAATCCTGGGTAAAGTAGAGCATTTTTCTGCCTGCTAAAACAAACTGATTTAAGAAACCAAACAGGAAAATCAAACACCACAAGCAGACCAGAGACTCCATCAAGAGACTGGTTAGGGAAACAAGGGAGATACAGGATCTTTCTGTACCCCCCTCCCCAAAAAAACATCAAAGAACTTTTTTTGTACCTTTTATAAATAATTTTTTTTCTAAAACTTTTTTTATTTTTAAATTTTTTTAAAAAAATTGTTTTCTATTAATTTTTTTCTTCCTCTTATATTTTTTTATTTTAGGGGTATATATGTGTGTGCTTTTTTTCTTTTTTTAATTTTTTTTTTGTTTAGCTCTACTAACCTTTTGTTCCTTTCTTTCTTTGTTTCTCATTCTTTTCACCTTTCTTCTCTTTGTTATTCTTTGCTTGACTTAATTGCTGTTCTGATCATCTTCAGGTATACCCATAGTCAATTATTAGACCTTATCCCCCATTGTGTACATACTTAATCCAGAAATTTATTACTCAATTCAAAACCTCTTAGAATTAAATTCCTTAAGAGCAGTACTGCTTCTTTTACCTATATAGTATTTTAAGCATTTTTCTTTTTATGTTTTTCACATCTCCTTTATATCCCTCCCTTCTCTCATTTTATCCACATTGTTCTCTGAATATTTCATTTTTTAATTGCATAACTTTTAACTGTTGTACTCTTTAATTTTTGCTTTTCTATTTTTGCTTGTCTCTTTTTTTCTTTTTCTTTCTTTTTTTTTCTCTCTCTCTACTATCATTCTATCAAACCTATTTCCTACTTTGAGATTAGGACTTAGTTAAGTGAACTCTCCCTCTTCCTTTCCACATCCCTCTATTCCTATTTTTATGCACATCTCTCCCTAAACCTAATTATTTCTGGTTTGCCAAATTCTTCTTGGCCGTTCATAGTCAATTAATACAGAGTAGTTTGATGTTGAATAGATATATCTGTTGAACTAGATAGTATCTGCAGACTTTTCACTGTGCAACTACAGACGTTGGTTGATGCTTGCCTCAAGATAGTGTTCTAGCACAAAACTGGTGTTACTTTCATCCCAAATGGGCAGAGCAAGACAGAAAAACACAAGAAAAATGGCAAGTCCGGGTATCTCAACTCCCACTCATGATAATAAGGGGACAGAACAAATAATAAATAATACAGAGGAGAGTTTCCAAAAAGCTCTACAAACACTACTGGTAAACATGGTAAATGTAAAGATAGAAAACTTGCAATGGACTCTGTATGAGCATGATATGGAGAGAGAGGAGGCAAACCAAAGGTCAATACAGGAATATCATGAGTGCTAGGAAGCTACTCAAAAATTGATACAGGAATTGCATCAGCAGCTTGAGAACACACAAAAAGAAATAATGGAGAAGGCTGAGATCAGTCAATTAGAAAGTCAGGAATGGCATGAGCAGGCTGAGAACACTCAAAGAGAAATACAGGAATTGCCTGATTGTGAGGAAGCTAATCAAACAGTAATACAGGAATTGAGAGAGCAAGATGAGAACACAAAGATCACTAAAGGCATTCGTGGAATCCATAAACAGAGAACTGAAAGAAGTCAGGGGTACACAAAAGGAATGTTGAATGGAACCCAACAGAAGGAATGGGAGTCCAGGAAAACAATAACCATCCAACTACGTGATTGGAGAATAAACACTGAACACCAAATTGAGGAAGTAAAGAAGTTCATAGAAGATCTAAAACAACGCTCCAATAAAGAATTTGAAGCCATCAAAGCTGACCAACTAGAAGGGAAAAAAATAAAAAACAAAATAGAAAATCTTGATAGAAGGTTAGACCATGCAGAAGATCGAATCCTATAGACTCCACTCCCAAATTACTCAAGCTGATTAAAAACTTTGTACAAGTAGCAGGGTATAAAATTAACCCTCAAAAATTAATGGCTTTTCTGTATGCCAACAATGAGAAAAGTGGCTGAAAGTAAGAAAGCAACTCCATTCATAATAGCCACAGAAAAAATAAAATACATAGGAATTAACGTAACCAAAGAAGTGAAGGACCTCTAAGGTAAAAACTTTACAAACTTGAAAAAAGAAATCAAAACAGAAAGTGGCAATAACTCCCATGCTCGTGGATTGGAAAGATCAACATCGTGAAAATGTCAATACGTCCCATGGCTATCTGAAAATTCAATGCGATACCTATCCATATTCCAACCTCATTCTTCAAGGAAATAGAAGAGGCAATCCAAAAATTCATATGAAACAATAAAAGACCCAGAATAGCAAAAAATCATCCTCAACAGAAAGAACATTGCTGGAGGAATATCAATACCAAATTTCAAACTCTACTATAAAGCCATAGTAATCAAAAGAGCTTGGTACTGTCACAATCCAATAGAATAGAATTGACAACCCAGAAATGAACCTACAAAACTATAGCCATCAAATCTTTGATAAGGGAGCTAAAACAATAGAATGGAAGAAAGACAGCCTCTTCAGTAAATGGTGCTGGCAAAATTGGTTAACTATTTGTAGAAAACTAAAGCTAGATCCTTATACATCACCCTTACCAGAATCAACTCCAAATGGATAAAAAACCTTGGAGTCAAAGCAGACAGTCTGAAAACATAACAGGATGGAGTAGGAAAAACCCTAAGTCTCCTTGGCACAGGCTGAAATTTTCTTAATAGAGACCCTGAAACACAACAAATCAAAGAAAGGGTGGACAAATGTGTCTGCATGAAAATGCAGAGCTTCTGCAGGGCAAAGGACATAGCTAGCAATATCAGTAGAAAGCCCACAGATTGGGAGAAAATTTTCACTAGCCATACAACAGGCAAAGGTCTCATATCTAAAATATACCTGGAACTCAAAAAAATAAATCCCCCATCAACAAATCCCCAAAGAAACAACTGCCTGATAAATTAAGTGGGCTAAAGACTGAAAGAGAAACTTCTCTGAAGTGGAAAGAAGGATGGCCAATAGACACATGAAGAAATGCTCAACCTCCATAGCCATAAAAGAAATACAAATCAAAACAACATTGAGATACCACCTAACCCCAGTTAGAATGGCTAAAATCAAGAACTCTAATAACAACAGATGCTGGAAGGGTTATGGAAAGAAGGGAACCTTACTGCATTGTTGGTGGGAATGTAAACTTGTTCAACCAAAAGACTCCACATTGTGCTCCCCTATGACCAGCAATCCCACTTCTGGACATTTACCCAAATGTTCACAAACAAGACCACACTGAAGCTACCAGCACGACTATGTTTATTGCAGCATTATTTACTATAGCTAAGATATAGAACCAACCCAGATGCCCCTCAGTAGATGAGTGGATCAAGAAAATGTGGTATATATACACAATGGAATTCTATGACTCCATCAGAAAGAATAGCATTGCCCCATTTGTTAGAAAATGGAAAGACTTGGAAAAAATTATATTAAGTGAAGTAAGCCAGGCCCATAGAAACATAAGTCCCATGGTTTCCCTTATTTCCAATAACTGGTATATGTCTGGATCAAGCAGAAACGGACAGATAAGTTGATGTTCGTGAAATGAAGCCTAATATATGTATTCAAATGTTTTTTCTCTTTCATGTGATTGTTTCTAACACATTTATAAGATTATTTCTTTATTGCTTTGTATGTCTCTCCCCCAAGGTATAACCCTTTCTTTCACTGTATTTGATGTCGGTATAATTTGTGGAGGGGAAGGGAAAAAACAAATCGTTTAAATAGGTATACAGGTGGACCCATGGCAACAATGAGATATACAAGTCGTTATGTTGAAAACGAACTTTACAACTTAGGTGCGGTTGGGGGAGAAGGAGGACTGCTTGGGGACGCGGCGGGAGGATGGGAAAGGATGTGAAAGGGAAACAAAGCAGGAGGCTACAATGCTTGATAGGAAATGTACTCATTAACTTGCCCATGTAATTGTAACCCCTCTGTTGTGTATTTTCACAATTTAAAAAAAAGGAATGTAATAACAACAGATGTTGGAGGGGATGTGGCTAAAAAGGAACCCTACTGCATTGTTTGTGGGAGTGTAAACTTGTTTAACCTCTTTGGAAAGCCGTATGGAATTGCTTCCTAAGACTCAATGTATAGTTCCCCTATGGCCCAGCATTCCCACTCTTAGACATTTACCCAAATGATCACAAACAAGATCATACCAAAGCTGCCAGCACAACCATGTTTATTGCAGCATTATTCACCATAGCTATGATATGGAATCAACCCTGATGCTCCTCAGTAAATGAATGAATCAAGAAAATGTGATATGCATATATATATATATATATATATATATATGCGCATATATATATACATATAAATGTATATATATATATATATATATGTATAGACACAAACAAAAAATGGAATTGTATGCCTCCATTAGAAAGAATGACATTTCCCCATTTGTTAGGAAATGTAAAGACTTGGTAAAAAATATATTAAGTGAAGTAAGCCACACCCAAAGATACATAGGTACCATGATTTCCCTTGTTTGCAAGGACTAGTATATATTTAGGATAAGCAGAGAAGATCAAAGGCTATGCACATATGACCATATAAGATGATGTTAAACGAAATGTAATCCAAGTCAGAGACACAAGTGGTTTTTCCTTTCTGGCTTTTGTTTTTAATATACTTACAATGCACTATGTGATTCTTTTGTAGGTTCATCCCCCCATGGTATAATCCCTGTTTTCATTGTATTTGATTCCAGTGTTCTGCATCATGTATATACATTTTTGTAAGTTGGGGAGTGGAAGGGATGTAGCAGAATGCTTAAATGGGGATGCAGATTGACCCATTGTGATGATGAGATGTACAGGACACTGTGTTGAAAATGAATTTACAATGTTGGACAGGGGTCAAGGAAGGAGGAGTTGGAGAGGTGGGGAGGGAAGGGGTAGTAGGGGAAAAACAAAGGAAGAGGTAACAATGCCCGATAAGAAATGTATTCATTACACTTCTCATGTAATTTTAAACCCTCTGTGCAGTATTTTTGCAATAAAAATATATTAAAAATCTCTGCCTGGTGTAGATTTCCAGTGCTGCCTCGGGCATTGCTTTATTTTTTGCCTTTTCTGGCTGTGATTAGGTCCAACTGCCCAGTGAATCTGTACTCTTCAAGGCATCTTGATCCAGAAATGGGACTTGGATTATCCAGTAGCAGTTGGAACCAGGCCAAGGACTGGACAAAACTCCTTCCAGGGCATGGTTTCTTCATTCCCCATGCAACTATGACTGCAAGCAGAATTTCTCTGAATTTGACCCCAGAAAACAGTCACTGAACAAAAAGGCAAGGTCATCAAACACCTTCCCTCCTCCCCTATTCCCTCCTTTCTTCCTTCTTGGGAAAGTACGAAATAATTTTGCAGATTTTGGCAAAAACACAAATTGCCCACCATCTCCCCTGGTAAACTAGGTTTCAAGTCACTAAGTCATGTAAATGAATAATACCACACTCATTATTCTGGACAACATCTTCAGGTCGTTTGGTGCTTTAATTTGTTGTTGTTGGAGGTGGTGGTAAGGGGGCCTGAACTCTGGGTCTGGGCGCTGTGCCTGAGCTCTTCAGCTCAAGGCTAGTGCTCTACCACTTGAGCCACAGTGCCATTTCCAATTTTTTCTACTTATGTGGTGCTGAGGAATTGAACCCAGGACCTCATGCATGCAAGACAACACTCTACCACTAAGTCTCCTTCCCAGCCCTAATGCTTTAATTCTTTAAAATTTCTTTTTGTCAGTCATGGGGTTTGAACTCAGGACCTGGGTGATAACATGTCCCTGAGTTCTTCAACTCAAGGGGAGCCCTCTACCACTTGAGTCACAGTGCCACTTCAGGTTTCTAGATAAGCGTTTCTCACACTTTCCTGCCAGGGTTTACATTGAAATATGAAATTTTAAATTATATTTCTTCTATGTGTTTATTGGAACATTACAGTTTTTCTGAAATTTAAAGTTTTTGTCTTCAAGTAATCCAACAGCATTAAATATTACATTTGGAAGCTATCCTGTAACACATCCATTTTGAAATTATTATGTTAAGATGAAAATCTTATTCTTTGTAGAAAAATCTCATTAAAATCCAAATGGCAGATATGCTAATTTCAGCAGTCTTGAGTCTCCTTCCGCTTTTCTTTCTGTAGTATCTTTTCTTGTTTTGGAACAAGTGGCATGGACTGTCCAACCATTCAAAAGGAAGCTTATTCCATTTATTTAGTAGAAAATGAATGGAGCCTGCCTGCATCTCAAGGCAATTTTGAGTATAATGTTAATCTGATAATACATATCATTGAATTTTCAAAGTCGTTTTGATAATTTTTTGTTAAACCATTCATTAAAGAGTTTCGAAATAGCAAGAATAAAAAAAATGTTTTGCTTCCTAAGAAGGTTTTAAAAGTTAGTAATTCAACAAAACACATTATATTATTCTAAGATTCCATGGTGAAGAATTTCTCTTTTATCAGAACCCTTACCACTGGCCCCCTCCCTTCAAACTTGTAGCTTATTCAGTTTTCTTGTTCCAGCTTTCATTTATGTAGTAGCATATGTAATCACATTGACAATGAAATTCCATTTGTTGTTAGAGAGCTCAATTCATATTGCCAAAGGCAGACTCATTAGCATATTATAGAACATAAAATATTGAATGTCATTAACGTGATCTTATGCAACTATTCCATCAATTAATATAAGTAAGACATAAATGTGCATCTTCATATAACTTTTAAAATGCAAAGTAGTTACATATCTATGTCATAAAACAATTCAGACCACTTGTAGGACATACTAAGGTAAGCCTTTTGCATCATGCCCAATATTCTTTGTAAAATTTTCAGTTCTCATTAACTTTCACCTTAGGGCCTTCTTTTCCCAGCAACAAGATATAAGTGATGTCCGTGGATTTTAGTCACCTCTGAGTAACCTCTTTTCTTTCCACTGCCAGTTAGTCCCTCGTGTTAAATACCTGAGGAATAACTTGTCTCAATGTGCCTGCAAGAGGAATACCCAAGTCGACTGTCTGTGCCCACTCTTCCCTTGCTTTGTTTGGGAATGGGATATCAGAGACAGGGGTGTCAGTGATCATGGTGTTATGAATTATGGGTAGCAGAAAAGAGTAGTTGAGACTAGGATACCAGGGAAAGGGTAAATGTGACTGTAATTGGTGAGGTGCAATGTCAGGAAATTGGGTAGCAGCAACAGCTTTCAGAACTGTTTAGCAGGGACAAGGAAGCATAGACAAAGTGAAAGAGTAAAAGTTGTAATGGATTGGGGGCACAATCCGGGTAACAAGGACATGGGTGTCCAAACTGGGTAGCCAGTACTAGGATGGAAGCAATTGGCATGGTGGACTGATGTGGTACAGAGCTCTGGGTTTGCCTGTCCAGTTTTGGTTGTTAGATCTTTAGGGAAACTACCTCTAACAGCTCATTATCAGCTTGTTGTGTTCAGGTACGTGCCATCTATAAATGTCTACTCCAAGTAGATTGCATTCTTTGACACCAGCTATAGGACCTTTGCCCTAAGTATCCTGAGAGAGAACACTCCACATTGCAGCAGAATAGGCTCCAAATAGCGAGCTGCAATCATCTCATACAACTTTTGCTACTCCTCTCCAATATCAATTATCATGATACCAAGGTATCTGAAATGTGCTCATCAGCAGTACTCTGGGAAGCTACCAAATCTTACTCTGACATTCTGGGAGCTCCTTAAACATGGGCAAGAGCATTTGCTGATGCTCTTCCAACTTCTTTCTGTGGCTGGGGAGAGCCAGACTTTTGGACCTCAGCTGGGTTACTTTGATGTCCAGATGGTTTCAACTTGCTCTATATTCACTCTCTAGGTGTTCATCAGCTTTAGCTGCCTCTCCTTTTCCCTCCAGGTACCTCGCTTCATCTCCACATCCTTTGAATTCTGCTTCATATCAACCTGTGACTTTCACACCAAGCCCTTCCACTTTCTCATCTGCCTCTCTAGCTGTGAATCTGCCACAACAAGCTACATGTAACTTCTGTATCTGTTTATCAAGATTTGAGCTGGAATCTAAGGTGGTACTAGCTAACTGAGAACATGGGGAGCACCTTAAATACTCCCCTGCCATTCACTGTTCATTGAGAAAGATGCAAATGTGTTCTGGTCAGTCTCTCCTTCTCCATTTCTGGTTCAGCAGAATACAGTGAAGTCACAATGGAGCTACCAGACAGCTGCTATGTCAGCCAGTGACCCAACCAAAGATAATTTAGTGAGGGGATACTTATCAAATGTAGTAGGATGAATGCACATTATTTGTAGTACACTACTAAGGTCTTTCATCAAACTGGTTATTTTATGTCCAAAATGGCAGACAAATCTTAAGCTCTCTCCTAGATCTTCCTGTTCTGAAGGCCCTGTGGACTCTACATACAACTCATACCTAATGACATGGGTGAATAGAAAAGTAGGTGAGTATGGATTAATATTCTGAAGGTGAGCTAAGGTGTTGTTTTGTCATTCCTACCATTAAATCAATGTCCTTTCTCTGACCTTCACCATATCTCTTTATTTCACAAAATTGGCAGGTTTCTTAGTGGTTCATTTTTTTCTTGTTAGTTCAATGCACAGGTTTAAACATTAAACATGCAAAACCATGGGTTTCCGTTTTCCTAGTAGGCGTTTTGCCTTCTAGGAGCTTCCTTCCAGGTAACTCTCTTGTTGGGCCCTCATATGCATATGCTCACAGAATTGAATATCTCACAAACCATGCAATATCGTTGCTCAATGATGATTAGCTCACACAGAGACTCAAGCAGTTTGGGTCTGGAACCTTTCTGAGAGGCCTTTTACTATATACTGTGGGCAATATTGACAGTAATTCCTCAGAGCAATACCACTGGTAGCAAGTGAGCCCTGACTACTACTTAGCACTTACTAGTCCTACCTAGGGTATGAACACACCATGTTTAGCTTATTACACAGTGCCCTCATCAATGAAATCATTTTTAGCCTAGGAGAAAATCTCCATTTGTAAAGGAGTACACATAAGAAGCAGATGATGCCCCACACTCAAATGTTCCAGGAGAACAGTGTAAGGGTGTCCACACAGTTGGGAAATAAGATTCTGAGGGGTGGGAAGGGATGAGTTTAGGTAGCAAACTTACAATTATAAGTTTCTGAATTCCTAACCTAACTTCCCTCAGCCCCTCAGATCCAATCCAAGAAGTGGATCACAAAATGGAGTTTTTAATCCCAGGCCCAAACTCTAGGTGTTCTTGTTACATCTTCCCACCTGCCCCTGATGTAAAGAGTCAGAAGTACAAAGGGGAAGGGAGCCACATGTTCAGGAATATAAATGGAGCTTACAAGCCACTGCTGTCTCTGATTTTCTTTGTTGAAGATAAGATAAAAGACAGCTTGAGTTTCTAAGAACTCAGTGTCTAGGCTATATGGCTTCTTCTGAACTTCTTTCCTTCCTCCTGTGTTTTGAGAGTAACAGTTAGTACAGTGCTTCTGTCTCTTAGGGGCAATCTTTCTCTTCACATAATGCTTAAAGTAGACAAAAGGTGGAAGCTGCCATTAAATCAAAAAAGTATGAAATAGCACACATTGAGTGCATTCTCTCAATTCCTGGACCTAACAAGTTCCCCATTCTGAAGACAAAGTGATTACGGTTGAGTACTAACAAATACCACTGAATGGTGAACTTAGAACACTTTGCCCAAGGCAGGTTCTGTCCAGGTTATTAGGATGGCTGAGATCTACTGGATCAATGAAATAACAGACAATACAAGACAGAAAAGTCTAAGAGATTGAGTCCCAAAAGAAGAAACTGGACTAGGAAGAGAAACCTTATCATTGCTGGAAAAGGAGGAATACTGATTTAGGAGAATTTTTCTCTGAATACAGACATGGGTAGCATTGTAACATAATTCTAAGTTGTGGCTCATCAGTAGAAACTATCCAGTCAAACCTCACTAAAAATAAAAATAAAACTTATAAAAATAAAAAAAACTATTTGAATTAGAGTACTATCTATTTTAATATGTGTGTGGGGAGTCTGTGATTATGTATGGGACAGCATTGGTTCTTAAAAATCATGATATTGACAGTATCCTTCAGGTTTCTCATTCAAGTCTGGTGGTGTTCTAGCTCTACCACTTGAAACACACAATTCTCACTTTCTTCTGGTTAACTGGGGATAAACATGTAATGGATATGTCAACCTTTGTTGGTTTCCAACTGTGATCTTCAAATCTTACTCTCTGTAGGAGGTAAGCCATAAGAATGAGCCATTATGCTCAGCCCAGTATTTCCAGTAAGTTACTTAATCTTTCTGAATCTCAGCTTCTTCCTGTGTGGAAAGTGAAAAGAATTCCTTTGTGGACCTTAGAATCCAGTGGGAGTTATGACGGTACAGGAAGTATGTGTTCAGTATGTGTGTACAGAGCCTGACACTCTCATAAAACTACTGATGTTTATATCGAAATGAATTCCAGGAATTGGAAAAAAGAGGGATTTTTCTGTTCTTGTTTATCCATTTATGAGCATTGAGGACATTTATAAGACATTCAAGGAAACAGGGGAACAGATGCAGCATGTATACTCTGTAGGTATTATGTTCACAATGAGCTATACCACTGTGGACAGGGAGAGAAGGGAAAATAAGAGACAGAGAGCAAAGGAAGGGATGGGATTGTCAAACAAGAAATGAACTCATTACCTGACTTAGAAAATGGTGATCCGTATGTAACTACCTTAACAATAACAATTTTAAAAATCCGGGTTGATGATTCTCTGCTCCAGTTTTTGGAGGTGCCCTTAAGACTCAGGCCCACCATAGAGTTTTTGAAGGTCAATTTATATGATAATTAATGTAGAGCAAAAATCTCTTAAGAAATGGTATAAAAAAAGGATTTCATTCTTTAGTACTTGTCAGGATTCTCAAATCCCACCTAAAGAGATAATGAGAAATGAGACAACCAGGGCCTCAAGAATTTCAAGAACAAAGGCAGGGACTTGTAGGTAAAGTCTGGGGACTGGGAGGGCAGCAGTGCTGGTGTGGTGATGGCCATGCCTCTCTGGAGGTCCTTTTAAGTGAGTGAGGGCCAGCTCTGCTGGGGCTAGGCCTCAGTCTCCCCTTCAAGCAGGTACCAGGAAACGCTGGCATAGCCTTGGCCTGTCCCATGGAGCTGACCTAGCATGGGTGCTGTGGACCAGGCAGCTGTTGGGAGACTATGTGAAGCAGGGAAGAGGAAGAATGGCTGGTGGGCACTGCTCCACCCCAGCCAGACCCAGGGCCAATGGGGAAGTTCTTGCTCTGGATCAGGACCTGGGACTGTCCCCTAGACAAATGGCCTCTTGGTACCTGTGTGGTGGCCGCCATGTGTGGGCTGGGAACTTCCTTAGCACGGCTGAGGAGTCTCCGTGGTCCTGTCCCTCTCCCATCTTCTGGATTCCCCCTGTCCTCCTGCCTCATGCCATGTCCAACTAAAGGAGTCAACTTCTCCAGGCCTCTGAGAGGCCATCCTGGAGATGCTCATAGTGCTTCCCACTTTGGTTCACCATGCATGCAGGGCTCACATGGTGCCATCCTCCAGGCAAAGCATACCCCCATTTCAGCTTGGCCACTCCTGCTTAGGGGACCACAAACTGCATTCTTACACAGAAAGCGAGGGGTAACCAAGGCTGTCCTGCAGCCTAAGGCATCCTTTGACTCCTCCTGTTCAGGTTTGGGGTGGCTGTGGATCCAACTGCACATTCACTTTTGATTATTTTAAAGTAAGAGGAAAAAGCTTCATTGTCCCAGATGAAACTGTCCTTGGGGTTCTCTGTGTACAATAGTCTTGTGCTGAGATAGGGATCCCCAAAGACCAGCAAGGAGCCAATTCCCATGCAAGTACGTGAGAGTCATTTATTGCAGGCTCGAGCCTGGTCTCACAACCATTACAGTTGCAGCAGGTCAAAGTTGAGAGTCTTGACCCTTCAGTTAAGAGGTTTTTTATAGGGTTTAAGGTTGAGGTAAGGGGTCCCCTATCTTGGCAGTTACATTATTGTTTGGCATTTAGTAAGTCAATATTGTCGCAATCTTATTGGATAGCATGCACACTCTAAGCAGTACTCAGCAAACTATGTTAAATATGCTATCTGAAGAAACATCTGTAAATTTAGGTATCTACCTGTCATCCGCTGATGGCTATTGCTAGGGAAGTTATGGGCAGAACGTTATTGGGACATTTCAGTTTTTCCAGATAACTAAATTCTAACTTTCAGTAAAATCTTTACAATGGGTACTTTCAGTAAAGGCCTTCACAATGGATACTTTCGGTAAAGGACTTTAAAATGAAGTCTAAGTCCAGAATGACTGTATTTTGGCTAAAGTTTCTCACTAGGTTTGTGTGTGTGTGTGTGTGTGTGTGTGTGTGTGTGTGTGTGTGTGTGTGTGTGTGTGTGTGTGTGTTTGGTGTGAAAGAGTCAGACACAGCTGAGGTTTGGGGTAAAACATTTCTTCCCTTTAGCATAGAGTTTTGATATCTAGTGGTTGTTCCCCTTTCTGAATTCTGAGTTCTAAAATTGTCCTCCTATATATTTTTATCCTTTGTTCTTCTTGATATTCAGATTCCTAAGGTCTGCTTGTGAACTTCAGCATTTGCTTCCTGAAAGTCGTGTCTTTCTTCTAACTTTTATGAAGCCCTTTGCTCTCTTTAAATGCAGTTTGTGCTGTGTTAGTGGTTTTACTTAGCTGAGACTGTTGTGGCCCAGGCTGTGACTGTTGATTCTGAGATTATTTTAAGCTAATATGAGATACTATCCTTTCAGTCTATTTAGCAAAAGTAGTTCAGCATCTTTATTGTAACAATTTCCTGGCTTTAAAAACAAACAAAAACATCCAGTGATATAAATGTACAATCATTTGTTTTTAGTTAATTGTGCACTACTGTAATGAAAAAAATCTTTTTACTAAAGTGAGTATTTAGAATGGGAAAAAATTAAATATTATAGAACTTAAAAACTGATCAAATACCAAAAGAAAGAGAAAGACACTGAGCACGAATGAAGTACAACTGTTAAGTGTTTAATAAATAAATGAAATGTTTGATATTCTTATCCACATAGGAAATAAATAGGAAAATAAATAAGAAAGTTACTGAGATCCCATCTTACACACCAGAATAGCTATCACCACTCAGATAAATAAACTGCTGGAGAGGTTGAAATAAATCAGGAACTGTATTTGGTTTTGTGGCATTGTAAACTAGGGCAACCCATATGGAGATCATAATGGAAATTTACACAATACCGAAAAGACACATATATTGATGAACTTAACGGCAACTTGGATACATATTTTTTGTTTTGTTTTATTTTTGGGTCCGGTCGTGGGGCCTGAAATCTCGGCCTGGGAGCTGTGCCTCAGCTCTTCAGCTCAAGGCTAGAGCTCTACCACTTGAGCCACAGAGCCAATTCCGGCTTTTTTGTTTTTGCTTACGTGTTGCTGAGGAATCAAACCCAGGGCCTCAGGCATGCAAGACAAGCGCTCTACCACTGAGCCACCTTCCCAGCCCCTTGGATACATACTGAAGGAATATAAATCAACATGAACATCCATGATAATGGCAGCAATATTCACAGCAACCAATCTGTATAATCTACCTAGATGCACAAAAAAGATGGAATAAAGAAAATTTGCTATTCTGGTATATAAGAGAAGTGAATGTTTCTACTGTATAATTGCTAAATATTTTTGGATATATACCTAACCCTAATTTCATAGGGTTTTGTGGCATTCTATTTTGCTTTAATGAGGGACTCTATATAGACTTTCAGAGCAGTTACAAGAGGTTGAAGATATCCTGTAATATGTGGATATTAGATAAAAATGTAAATATACCAATGAACACATACAAGGCCATCATATATAGTTTATATGAAGCAATTTATTACTATTGAAGCAATTTAAGAAGGCAACAGTTGGTAGAAAAGACAATGTTAGAAGCTTAATAACAAATACACAGACATAGTAAAATACAAAAATATGTGCAACTAATTAGTGCTAATAGTAACAAAACATTTTCCTCATGTTTTAAAAATGAAACTATTAAAATAATAACATCACAGAAACATGTCATAGAAGAAAATGTACTATAGACATATGTTTCCCCATAATTTGTTTATAACAAATGGATTAAAAGAAAATGTGATTACATGTCTGAAGATGATAACACATTCAAGTCTCATTGATTGAATCCAGCAAAGGAAAGTAACAGAGAAGTCGTGAGTAAGCACAACGTGGGGTACAAAATGTCATGTCAAAACCAGCTTTACAATGTCGGTGTGGGGGGGGAAGGGGGTATGATTGGGTGGGAGGGAGGGGAGAGGCTGGGAAGGGAGGTGAAGGGTAAACAAAGGAGGAGGCTGCAATGCTTGGTAAGAAATGTATGCATTATCCTGCCCATGTAATTGTAACCCCTCTGTACAGTATGTTCTCAAATAAAATAAAATTAAATTAAAAAAAAATAGATGAAGATACTCAGTAGAACTTTTTGAGAAAAAAGTCCGTTTTCCTCATCAAAATAGAGCTAGGACAGCTACCTTTTGACAGAACACTTGTAATGTGGAGCAGTGGAGTTACTAATTTAGGTAGCAATTTATTACTGTTAGTCCCTAATGTTATGATGTGATTCCCAAATGATATGAGTGATCCTATATTTTCTGAGCACTTTTTGCACCCAAAGTTTCTAATTCCTCCCCCTAACAATGATTCTTCTGCTATTCTCATTTCTCTTTGCTTCTGAACTCCACTCCTGTGACCTTTTTATTCCTGAGAAATTGCTGGAGGATGGCCTGGAGTCTGAGCTAACATCCACTCCAGTTTGGAGGATTTGGTGAAGGACCTCTAACTGGGCCTCAGTATCAGATATTAATTGACCTCTTTGGAAATGGAGAAATTCACTCCCTCAGACAGAATCTGTCATTCCTTGACTTTCTCTGAAGAGATTTGATACTAAGGCACAATTCAGAGAATGAGCTTTCCCACCAGCCACCACAGCCTTGTAAGGAGGAACAGGTTCAAAACTAAAAGTGGCCTCGGTTCCCAAAGGGCCAGTCAAAAGCCAAGAGATCACACTTTCTTCCACATCAGGGACCTTATGGTAGGAATAGAGTCTGGGCAAAGTCTAAGATGGAGATAAAGTGAGATTGGGCCTAAGGAGTACACAAAAGAATGGCCCTCTCTTTGACTACAAGTGAGTTGTGTAGTGACACATGAAATCTTCCTTCACATATGAAAATTCACTAGGTGAGTTATCTCACTGCCACTTTGTGGAAGGTCAGTTTGTCCAAAGGAGAAGTTGTTAAGTATTCTGACTGGGGGCTTGGAAGGTGGCTAGGTGGTAGAGTGCTTGCCTTGTATGCATGAGACCCTGGGTTCAATTCCTCAGCACCACATAAGCAAAAAAATAACCCACAAATGGCTCAAGTGGTAGAGTGCTAGCCTGGAGCTGAAGAGCTGAGGGACAGCGCCCAGGCCCAGAGTTCAGGACCCATGACCTGTCCCCCCCAAAATTGTTGTGACTGCCAGTTTGCTCTGTAGAATGTTGTCTCTCCAACCCCTTCCCATGCCAGGAATGCATTGTTTCTTTCAGGCATTCAACTACTTATCATGACTCCTAGGCAGGAATACTGTTGGCTATTCTTTGGCTAAGCTCTTGCATTTGAGGTAGAATAGGCCCAGGCTCTGCTCATGCCAAGAGGTAGATTCAAGGTGAGTATAAGATCAGATTTGTACTGAAAAACACTCATATTGAAAAAATTAAATGAAATTAATAGTTGAGTGATTCAGGGTTTATAGCCACTAAATTTAAGTAATTATTAGTAACACACCTAGAACCATGGATTAGGAAGGGAACA
The DNA here is from genome assembly GCF_019054845.1 of Dipodomys spectabilis. NCBI lineage: Eukaryota > Metazoa > Chordata > Mammalia > Rodentia > Heteromyidae > Dipodomys > Dipodomys spectabilis. The sequence continues at coordinate 3,286,140 of NW_024870821.1, read as the reverse complement.
TTGAAGTAGGGTCAAGATAAGATGGACAAGAAACATAGTAGTCATAACAGGAGATGAGAGTGTGAAGGAACTACTGGCATAGTTCCATTTACTATCTTAGAAGTGACCTTGGATAGGAGGCTTTTAGAATAATATCTAAAAGAGAGGGATTTTCTGGCACCGGTAGCTCACACCTGTGATCTTAGCTATCTAGGAGGATAAGATCTGAGTATTATGATTCAAAACAAGCCCAGGTAGAAAAAGCCAGAAGTAGTTCTGTGGCTCAAGTGGTAGAGCACTAGCCTGGAGGTCAGGGACACTACCTAGGCCCTGAGTTCAAGCTTCAGGATCAGCAAAACAACAACAACAAAACAATAATGATAAAAAGAAAAAAAAGAAGGACTTAAAGATATGTGATGGAATGATGATCCTGTGTAACTGTTTAGGGAACATAAAAGGAGGCAAAATTTGGAGCATAATGATACCTATTCATTACTAATAAAGGATACAAGGCAAATGCCAAATTCCTCTTCTTGAAAACTTCTAAACGTGGGCTGGGAAGTTGGTTCAGTGGTTATAGTGCTTGCCTTGCATGCATGAGACCCTGGGTTTGATTCCTCAGCCAGAAGAGGCAGTATGGCTCAAGTGGTAGAGCACTAACCTTGAGGTGAAGAGGTGAGGGACAGCACCCAGGCACAGAGTTCAGACCCCTTGACCGGCCATAAAAAACCCTCAAAAAACAAAAAAAATCTTCCAAACTTATCTTTTCTCATAATAGAGGAGAGGCTCCTTTTACAAGAATTCTCCTTATCTAGCTCAAGGTCATCAGAACTTCAATAGAATTTTCCTGTTGAGATGTAATGTCCCTATCTCTACTGAACCTAATCATGGCTAGGAAAGTGTGGACATTGATACGTTTATTGTATTTTTCCTTACCAATGTATAACACTGTCAGGTATTATATATAATACATATTGTAATATACAATATATATTATACATTATGTACAATATATTAAATATTTTATAAGACAACATAAATTATACAATAACAGACCCTAGTTTTAGAGTTAGGAGCAAGCAACATATTGAAAGACAAATGCTTGAATCTCTGAGTAATTTCTCTACCACTGGACAATTCCAGGTTACATTCTTATTAACCAAAGAGCAACAAAGGAAAGCGTTGCCCATAGAAGGGGTTCTCTGGATTTTGGAAACTGGGATCTGCATATATATATATGTATATTATATATATATGAAATATTGTTTTATATTAGTGAATGTGTAAAACTATAGCAACAGATAAATAAGTGAACACCTACGTACACACACACTTAATCACTTTCAAGTATAAGAATTTCTTTTCTATGCTTCCTATTCACCTACATAGGGAGTACATGAGTTGCCCTTGAATTGTCCTGGAAGTTCTTTATCTGGCTACAGTAGCTTCACATCTTTTGTTCTCTAAGTAGTCAGATGTTATGTGTTCAACAATACTACTTGTTACAGGCAAAAGTATCCACCCTGACACACAGAGGAACTTGGATTTCAGAAATGCCACAAATCAGTGGGAGGTACTGCAGTAATTTTCAAAATTGAATAGATTACATATTTATTAGAAAGTTTGTAAGAAAAGAAAACTTCAACGTAGGATGAAACACTTGAAGAAAACTACAGATTAAATTACATATAGCCAGGTGTTGGTAGCTCATGCCTGTAATCTTGGCTACAAAGGTAATGCAATAAACATCCATTTCACAGTCTAGTAACATCATAGGGTATAAAGAATCTGATTAACTGATTCATAAAATTCAATATAACGCAGTTAAAACATCCAATATCTCAGGTGTCAACTTAGCAGAATGATGGCTATTTTGTATATTATCCAGCCCTATCCATCCCACAATGGCAGAACGTTCTTCCTGAGAAAGTCCAGAGACCCGTCTACTGACTGCTCAATATAGACAGGTTCCCATTCTCTATTATTTGGGCATGTGAATATCTGATAACTTGCCATAGGCACAACTTGGGACTGGCTTCCAGTAATGATATCTTAGTTCTCAGGAAAAAAGGAAATTGAAGACAGTGGGAAAATCTACCAGATTCCTGAAAGATTTCTATCATTGTGCTAAAACTGTTCCCTTCTACTGACACTTGAACAAACTGCAGTAATTGTCACTCCAACCACATGTCCAAAAAACGGCTTTCCAAATATTTATCTGTTTTCACTTTGTCATATCAAGACACACTATTGTAGTCCCTTTTTACTTAAATGATCAGCTATGGTTTGCCCAAGGGATTGTTGACCTTACCAATTTCGTAAATTTTAGGTCATCAAACAATCACTTCATAGCCCTTAAACATTAAAAATACCTATCCATATATGTCTGCATTACATCCTTACTACTGTTTTTCTTCATTTGTCATCTTTTACATATTTCTGTATCCCAGGGCTTAGTTCTGTAATCTTCCTTCTCATGATTGTTGCTACTGAGTGCATGTAATTATTTCAGTTTGTTTTCTCCAGCTCTGTTCTTTCTTTAATTGAAGTCCTTAATAGCATCTTGTCTACTGACAACTGGTAGCTATTGATTTTAACAAACTCCAAAGATCCCAAAGTGAGCTTTGATCTTTATCTTTAAACCTATCCCTCATTACTATTTGATTAAGTGATAACTCTTCCAGTTGTCTTGTCAAAATATTTTGGGGTCATTTCAGACTTACATACTTTTTCACACCTCATATGTTATATATGACCAGGTTTTTACAAATTAACTCACATAATATTTTAGGATACATACATATATATATATATAGTATATGAGTGCTAATACTATGACTTAAATTAATGGCCTAGGTTCTTTTACTTTTCTTTTTTGCTCAGGCTGTCTGTCTTCCATTTGAGCCACAGCTCCACTTTTAAATTTTTGGTTCTTAGTTGAAGAAAAGTGTCTAATGGTCCATTTACCTGGTCTAGCTTAAAACTATGATACTCTGTTTTCAGACTTTTAAATAGCTAGATTTAAAGGCATGCACCACTAAAACCACCCCTATCATATTTTAATTAAATATAAATTTAAAAAACGAATATTTGTGATATTTTCAAATCAGTATGTTTTCATTTACACCAAAACACATTGCCTTAAATGTTTTTCGTTATTCCAGTTCACTTACCAAGAAAAGAAAGGAAAAATTCACAACCAAAGAATCTCTGAATGTACCAGTGCTCAAGCCTGCTAGCCACAATTTCTTTGCTGGGAAATAACAAAGGATGATATCATCTACAGGCAAAGCAGAGAAAATGCCCTTCACTGAAGTTGCTGAAAGGTTGATAAGTATGAGGACAAGCAACATTACCCAGAAAGTATCACAAAGTGTTTTCTGTGGATAAGTGTGGATGTTCATAGCGATGAGAATATTTGAAGGTGAATAGGAAATTACAGAAGTGTGCTTTCTTGAAGAGATATGTTTATAGCATAGTTTATATACTGTTGAAAATGAGACAGTTAAGATAGGGATGTTGTCATTCCTTGTATCCTTCACAGTATAATATTACAATCAGTTCTATAATACATTATTTATAGTAATTATAGAATATCCCTAATTATGTACATATTATAAATATATCATTTACATGTTATGTAATATAGTATATTACATATATTATGCACACATAATTTAATTTTTCTACTTGTCTGTCTAGGAATTAAACTACAATATCTTTGAAAATTGATAGTAGAGTCCTCACAATTTTGATTGCAACCTATAGTTTTACCCAATAAGTAGTTATTTATTCTGAATTGGTTTAGAAGTGGAATATCATAATATAATTGAACATTCAAAAATAATTATGTCAGAACATGCCAAGGATGGAATTCAAAAAATATAACATGACTCATGTCTGTAATCCCAGCTACTTAGGGGCTGAGATCTGAACATAGCTATATCAAGCCATTTTGAGACTAATGGCTCAGGGACAACACCCTTACCATAGTTCAAGTCTCAGTACTGGCACAAAAATAAATTATGTGACTAAAACATAAAAATATATTTATTTAAATAAAGTTGTCATTCCTTGTATCCTTCACAGAATAATACTAAAACCAGTTTTACACATATATTATTTATAGTAGTTATAGAATATCAGTAATTATACATATATTATGAATATATCATTTATATGTTATGTAATAGAATACATTACATATATTATGCACACCTAATTTATACTGATAACACTAATATCCATTAAACTGATGTATGTTTTAGAATAGGGAATAGATTTGCTTTGGTACAACAAGGAAATACATAGTCACAAAATTATTTCTTTTGGATTATATATCCATAACAAACTATTCCCTGTGTATTCAAGGTACTTCATGATAAAAGCATGTGTTCATCAGTACAAGTGTCTTTGACATGGATTTGTTCTCCTTATGCAATTATTCCAGGAATAATAAACAGTGGAAGCTGAATGGTGTTCATTCAGGTATTTCTTAAATTAAACCGATCTTTATTTGGTATAATGATCACTTACACTGTCATTATCCACACCCTTTTCATTTAAAAAATAGCATTGTTATTGCCATTATAACCATAATTAGGAAGATAAAGTGGGTTCATCTGCTCCATAGGTATTGAAAGGCAATAATGTGACACAATATCCTCAGATATGCCTGGTGGAAACCTGGATTTGAATTATGGGTTCACAACTGATCAGTCTTAGGTACTTAGGAAATTTGGCCTTATTGCCTAACTTCTGTTTTTAATGAAATACTTAATTCATTTCCTAACTTGAAAAACAATCATGAGCACTAAAATTACCCTAACGCAGGTGCAGTGCTTGGAATGGTGACTGTGCATTGTGTAGTAGGTCCCGGAGAAGTCAGCTTCCATTAACATGGTCACAGCATGCTTCCTAAAGGCCTTAAGAAATATATACCCAATTGATATTAATATCTGTGAAAAATTTGTCTTTACTACAAAAAAGGTCTTTTCTTCATATGAACAATGAAAGTAATGTTGGGGCTGTCCTGTGGCTTTTACTGTGAAGGAGTTTTGCCTAAACTTCATTCTTACTCTATTAGTGTTAGTAGTAGCATTCCTTAGTGCTACCTTTCATGTTCCTTATTCTATGTTCCATTTGGAATACTATTGTAACTTACTTTATAATCTTTGTTATCAGAATAAATAAACTAAAACTGCTGAAATTTTCAATAAATAGTCAATGCATTACATTTTATGTGCTTAATACTTTCCTGAAATTAGACTTCTGGATTATATATGACTAATCGAATATTTTTTATGATTTCTTATATGATTCATATAGATTTCTTATGTTATTTTTATATGATTTCTTAGAGATCTAGAAATAAAACAACTCAGAACAAGAAAAGAGTAGGTAAGTAGTCATAAACAATACTTTTATGGTTGTCTTAATGGCTGTTCTCTCCCCCTTCTTTGTAGAAAGGTTCTCACTATGAACTGCCAAATAGTCTGGAACTTTCTAGCCTTGTCTCAGTGACAGAAGTGATGAATTAGGACATGTGCTCCCATGACTGGCTTTTAGGAAGTTCACAATATAGCAAAACAAATATACATAAAGAAACTTTTGTAGGTGATGTGTATATACTTCCTCAATTGACAAAATTAAATTCATATGTCAAAACATCAAATTACTTACACTTATAATATATGCAGTTCAACTGGCATCACTAGCACCTCCATAAATCAAATGCAAACTAAAAGCTCTACTTCAAAGACCAACATCTAAAGCAGTGTTGGAAATACAAGAAGATACACAATAAATCTAAACAAGTGAGATCTTTAACTCTGGCAATGAGCAATGATAGCTGAATTTTTAACCAGGTTTGAAAAGTTAAGGTGTCCCCTAACTATGTGATTAGAGTTGCAGTGTTGGCCTTGGTATCAAGATTGGAGGTAAAATTCAAATGCAGCTAAGGTTGCTTCAGTATTGCAGCTTGATACAGTGTGACCCTGCCTGATAATGATAAAACACAGAAGAGAAGCTAAGTGAGTAAATTGTATAGGAAGGGTTCTCCACTAGAATAATTGCAGGGGGTGATCATCACTCTTGCATTGAAAATGTATAGCCCATCATTCTACTTTAAACTCGAGCGTTTTTCTGATCCGAAGACAATTATATACACCAATGTGCCATGAGTGCTGAGCATGTAGGTGTACATTATTCTAAAATAAGTGAAAATCCCAACAGGTATGGAATGGCCTGACCCCGACACTTCATTCTGTGTTGTTGAGTTTCATGGAGAAATGTTCATAATTAGGCAATTCACACTCACCTAAGTCTGAACCAGGCAACTGAGTTAAGACATTAGGATCATCACTCCAGTGACCTGGTCTGTGATCTATGAAATATATAAAATTATTTCACAATGTATATGTCTTTCTGAAAGTTTATGCAATACCAAATACCAAATATACAAAAGGGACAATTATCTATCTCTTATATTATCAGAAGTAAAGATACTTCTGAATTGTACTTCCTTGCTAGAGGATCACAGAGTGACTGCTGATGTTTGGTATCTTTCCAGGTTCACCTATATATTTGTCAATATTCTTTTTTTTTGGGGGGGTGTCCGGTCGTAAGTTCTGAACTCTGAGCCTGGGCGCTGTCCCTCAGCTCTTCAGCTCAAGGCTAGCGCTCTACCACTTGAGCCACAGCGCCACTTCCAGCTTTTTACTTTTTGCTTATGTGGTGCTGAGGAATCGAACCCAGGGCCTCAGGCATGCAAGGCAAGCGTTCTACCACTGAGCCAACTTCTCAGCCCCCATTTGTCATTCTTCTTTGAGGAAGTGCTTTTCCATGGTGTGTTTTGAGGTGTTCAGCATATCAGTACTGTCAGTAACCGCAACCATGGGATAGCAAAGATGATGGGAAACCTGGCCAAAGAACTGAGAAATCATAGGAAGTGATAGGAAAGAAAACACCAGAGGACCCAAAGCCTCATTGCCAGCTTCTGGATCCCCAAATCCTGCTTAACATGCTTTATATTCATTCTACTACAAGGAGGGGGGGGGGTCAGTGGCTACAGATATGCCGACAAATTAAGGCACCAATCTAGCTTGTGTTTACAACTATTAACATGAGGTATTGTTTGTATACATAGGGATAATTGAATCCCTTACTGTTAGGGAGCAGAAGGGAGCAATAGTCATTACAACCATAGCACAGACATCCATCTTGTCTCCAAACTCTTAATCTTTTAGTGTCCAATAGCTCTTACTTAAATACTCTTGAGGTCATAACTCATACCTCTGCCTTCCTTTGACTGTTTGACCTTTCCAGAGCACAACTCTCAGCCTTTTGATCGCTGTTTGAAATGGCTTGCCAATATATCCCTTTCCAGGCCTAACAACTAGACTCTAGAATCCCTCACAAGTACTGTGACAGATGTATTATTTTGAAAATGATATTTTTTTAGGATAGATTCAATTTTTAAATTTTATTTGATTTCAAAAATACTGTAGAGAGTGGTTTCAGTTACATGAGTAAGGTACATTCATTATTGTTACCCAATCCATTGTTGTTCTCATATCCCTTCCCACCCCCTGCACCTCCTCACCCCAGCCCAAAGTTGTCGAGTTCATTTCTGATGGAGGTGTTGTGTATATCATTGTTGCAATGGATCACTCTTATTACTTCTTTCATCACTATGTTTTTTCCCTTTCCTTGACCAAATCAGATAAATGTATATACAAGATGGAAGGTACCAGATTCAAGACAGAGATTGCCAGGCATAAACCAATGGCAAAAGACAAATGAAATAAAATAAAATCTAGATACACTACTTTACAGAACTTAAGGTTGACATCTGAAAAAAAATACTTATTGTGGCTTGGAAGGTGGCTCAGTGGTAGAATGCTTGCCTTGCATGCATGAGGACCTGGGTTCGATTCCTCAGCACCACATAAGCAAAAAGAAGAAAAGACGGAAGTGGTGCTTTGGCTCAAGTGGTAGAGTGCTATCCTTGAGCTGAAGAGCTGAGGGACAGCGCCCAGGCCCAGATTTCAGGCTCCATGACCAGACCCCCCCCCAAAAATGACGTGTTTTTCCATGCCTTGGAGTTCATTTCAATTAGCATCATTTTGTTAAGTTCAAATGTACGTAGCTCTGGAACCAGCAATCCCACTCCTGGGCATTTGTGGAAATGATCTCAAGCTAAAACACACTAAATCTACAACTATGTTTTTGGCAGCATTATTAGGATAGTTAAGATATGGAACAAATCAAGATGCCCCTCAATAGATGTGGATCAAGAAAATGTGGTATATATACATAATGGAATTTTATGCTTCTATCAGAAAGAATGACACAGCACCTTCTTTCTTTTTTCAAATCTTTATTGTGATTAAGAGGTTACATAACATCCCAAATTTCACAGTATTGTGGGATAGTGAAGCTTAAAGTCACAATCACATTCTAACATTAGTAGGACAAATTGTCTATTGTGGTGTATAACATTTATGAGCTTTCCAATACAGTTATTTCTTCCACATTGGGTGATATGTATATTTATTTTGTTTTGCATAGCATCAGCTGTTCCTTCTTTCCCACTTGTCCCTCCCTCCCATGGCTGCCATTGTGTTGCTTACTTCATTTTGGTCAATGTCCAGTGCAGTTGATGGGTCCTGCTGTTGTGTATTGCCCTGATTCCATCTAGTTCTGTGTTGTCCTCCTGGTTTTCTTCTGGTGTGCACATATATACCATACATGTAATCAGTAGCGTGAGGGTTATTTAGTAGTGATTCGACCAGGTGAATGGAAGTCCTTTGTTTCTTAAGTCCTGTTAATTTTGTCGAATCACCTAACATTATGGATTTAACATCCACTTATCAGGGAGACCATATGCTGTTTGTCTCTGCACTTCACTTACTTCGCTCATCATGATTTCTTCTAGCTCCATCCATTTCCCTGCAAATGCCATTATTTTGTCGTTTCTAATGGATGCATAATATTCCATTGTGTATATATACAATAGTTTGTGGATCCATTCATCTCTGGTGGGACATCTGGGTTGTTTCCATAACTTGGTTATTGTGAACAGTGCTACAATAAACATGGAGGTGCATGTGCCCTTGTATATTGGTTCCTGTTTTTCAGGATAGATGCCTAGAAGTGGTATGACTGGGTCATAAGGGAGGTCAATATTTAGCTTTCTGAGGACCCTCCAGAGTGCTTTCCAAAGTGGTTGTATAAGTGACCATTCCCACCAGCAGTGCAATAGGGTTTCTCTTTCTCCACATCCCCCTCCCACAGCATTTGTCATTGGTTGACTTGAGGATGAGGGGCATTCTCACTAGGGTAAAGTGGTATATTAGGGCTGTCTTTACTTGCATTTCCCTTACAACCAGGGATGGTGAACATTTCCTCAAGTGTTTCTTTGCCATTTTTATCTCTTCTTCTGAGAAGTCTTTCTTTAGTTCCCTTGCCCATTTTGTAGCCCGACTCTTCACTAAGTCTTACGCCTTACTATTTCCCCTTCCCATAAGCTTGACTGGATCCACTGGAAACCCACTTCCAGTCATTCTCCTCCTTAAAAAGTCCAACCTTAACTAACCTACCCCCTGGTAGCTCTGCTATAAACTTTCAAAAGCTTGACTGCAACCAGACTCCTTCCTGAAAGCCCTCCTCTGCAATAGGGAAATTCCTCTTCCACTCCACCCCTCCCTGTAATCCCTGTCCTGCACCACCAGAAACCAGGCCATATCATTATCTCCTTCTCTGTCATGCCTTGCTGCAACAAGAACCGTGCCTACATCAGGCTTCTCCCTCGAATCCACCAGATACCCGCCCCTAACTACTCCATTACCTCATAGTCCCATTGCTCCCATATCCTTGTTTCTCCAAGCTCTCCCTTCCCTTTCATACTGACCCCCAACCAGCCTTCTCCCTCGAGCCCCTTCTGGTTTTATCAGAAACTCGGCCCATAACTAGCCTATTGCTAACTGGCCTAATCTCTCAAACACAGCCCTGAACCTACCTCTTCCCACAAAGCCCATCATGCTATACCAAAAACCCTTCACCTCTCTATAACTGCCCTTGAAGCCCCACCTTCCTCGGCCAGAAGATTCTCACACAGCCCATATCCTGCCTGGAAATCCAGCCCTGCTCCACCACAAGCCTCTCCACCTCCGACATCTACTCTCTCAATGCCTTGCTGTGCTAGCCAGATAAACCCACCCCCTATTGCTTCTTCCCTAAGATCCACACCCTACTCCACCAGATACCCTGCTCATAATTATCCTACACCATTGTAGCCCTTCTACTCCTTCTCAAAGCCATTATTTCAAATAGCCCTATAGCTCCAAGCACTTCCCTGGTCCAGAAAAACCCCACTAGAAAACCCCCATCACACGATCCCATCTCTTGACATTCACATTGCTTCACTGGAAACCACTGCACCAATTGGCCTCCCTCTGGAAGCCTCATCAGGCTCAACTGTAAATCCCTGTCCCTCCATAATCCTTCTTGAAGGTTGCTTTGCCCTACTGGAAACCCTGTCCAAAGTCAATGTCCTGCTTTGCAACACTGAGATCCCCACCTAACCTTACTTCTCTTTTTGAAGTTGTGACTGGTCCAGAAACCACATCCTAACTAGTAGAGCACTGGATCCTATCACTGCTCTCACGAAGCCCTGGTCCTGGAAAACTCCTACATACATTGTAACTACATCCTGCTCTGCAGGAAACCCCACCTCCACCCTTACACACTTCCCAAAGGCCTGCCATTGTCCACCAAAACCCTGCCCTTTACAAGCCCATCTCTTCCTAGTACCATCCTGGCCTCTCAAATCCAGAACCTGAAAAGCCTCTCCCTCATAGTTCCTCATTTCTGCACCAGAATCTCCACCTTCTGTCGGCCTCTTGCCTCCATTCCCTGCTCTGCCTTATGGAATCCTCACCCTACATATCCCACAAGGGCTCACAGTGCTCTACCAGCACCCCTCCTCCAAGTAACCTCCTCTTGTGTAGCCTTGTTCTGCCCCAAACAGCCTCCTCCCCAGTGACCCCGCCTTCTTCCAATGAAAACCTTTCCATCTGCCAGCCTCAATCAAAAATCCTGCCTACTCCACAAGAGACCACATCCCTAACAAGTGTAGTCCTTCCTGTCCCCTCCCTGCTATCTCAAAGCCCTACACAGACTGTTCTTCATCCTCAAAGCTCTGCCCCGCTCCACCATAGAGGCTGTGCCAATACCAACTCCTCCTTTGAACCAGACAATGCACCACCAGAAACCAAACATCATCTCATCCATTGAAAATCCCACCAGTAACTATTATTACAAATGTGATTTTATACTGGACATAGAATACATACTAATCAATAAGAGAAGAAAGCAGTATTGTAAAAAGGCAACAAAAATTAGATAGCTATTATATGTCGTAATCAAGTTTGGGGTTCTGTAATCAGGCAGATACACATTGTGTGAAAATTTGGGAAGGTGATTCCTCTTATTGGAAAGCATTCTTTGAAGTATCAGTAAGGTTTCATTAGTGAGCATTTTATTTCTAGAAAATTCGTGCACATTTGTGCCCATTAACCTCAAAAATATTAGTTATTTTAAATCCTCTGGCTTCATTGAAGAAAGAGTATCAGTGTGTAAAAAGATGACTTTCAACTCATCTCTCTAATGAATAATTTTGGAGTTGTTTACCTTACTGTGTACCAGAGTTTTTAGTAGCAGAAATTCACTACCAGAATCCACTTTGAATTTCCTCCTTCCACTTAAATGACCTTTGGAAAAGATTGAAGTGAGATTATACAAGTAAAATGCTAGAAATAAAAATGTATTGAGATCATAACAAAATTATGATGAAGACCCCACCCAATTGCATTTAAATTTGTAACAAAAGGAACTTAAGCCTATTTAACTGCAGACTTTCTGAAGACTAGAAGACAAAAATATAAGAAATGCCCTGTTTTACCATGGTTCTGAAAACAAAAACAAAACAAAGAAAGCCAACATAATGAAACAGAAGGGAATGAGGAAGTTGTACATGTGATATAGAATGTAAAATATACACTGAATCAGGTAAAAATAATTTTGGTCCCAATGTCTGGTTGTTCAATATATTTCATTGTAAATATTGTTCTTTGTTAAGCTGTGACTTAATATAGGTCTCAGCAGGCATCTGCCCAGCTACTTGTGTAGTTAGTCAATTTCATCATTGTAGATCATCAGGATGAAAAACTCCACACACCTTAAGACACACCTGCAACAGCAGTAGACATACACTCCTATTGGTCCAACAATGTAAGCCAGACCTGTGTTTTACCAAAGCTTTGTATGTGGTATGCTATAGTTTATTCAGGCTGAAGAGCCAAAGTAACTCCAATTTGAGATTAACCCCACCATCTTGTGTAGGCTGCCCTCAGATTAACCCCAAAAGAGAGAAAAAAATCACAGGTTGCCACCAACCTGCCCACTCTTAAGAAAGCAGACCAGTTGCCCAAGTGTTCCAGGAATAGAACATACCAATAGTTAATAAAAAGGGCAGTGCAGTTAGGGTGGCCTCAAACCAATCATGTAACTGCTTATGTAGAAATTCCCTAAACTTCTTTTTTCAATACTATAAAAGCTGTGCTGATTTTGTGCTTGGTGTCTCTTACTGTTACAGGTTACCGAGTGCACGGAGGAACAAACTTGAGCTTGCAAATAAAGGACTTTTTTGCTGTTCACATTGGTCGTGGTCCCTGGTGGTCTTTCCAGGGTTCCAAGTCCATACAGCATTTCTGGGGCCTCACCTGCAATTCCCCTTATGAGACCTTCCAGATGCCCTACCACAGAGTCCCAAAAAAACCAGCTGTTAAGTCAAGGCATTGCTGTTCTGTATATTTGGTTGCCTGCAGGTTCTGTATCTGTAATTCTGGTTTCCCACGGGTTCTGTATTCTGGTTGGCAAGGAGTCTTGGCAGATGCGCTATAAGATTGCCAACGTGGTCTGTGAGGAGACATCCCCAGACCCCTCTAGGAAGATTGCTGTTTAGTACAGACATATTTTGGGGGGGAAATGTTCCATTGGAGTCTCACACTTTCATGCAGACATATTTTGGGAAGTTTTCTGTCTGTATTGGGAAGTTTTCCGTTTTTTGGGAAACTCTCCATCAGTAGCCTGGCACTTTCTGGTTGGCAATTTACTATGCTTCAGCATGCCTCTGTAAGGTGTGTGTTAGTGTTGAGTATTTTGTTTGTCATTTGGGGTTGATCTTAGCCTTAAGCCTTGCCCAGGGAGGTCTGAATATGGGGGAGAATCTGCCAGTCTGAGGGGATGGCCTCTAGGGACTTATTTCCTTTTCTCCAAAGTGTTGGGGACTTCCCTTCCACCTTGGAAGGCCACTGGGTCAACAAATGTTGGTGAGATGTCACCCAATTCACTGAGACCTGATTGTTCTCTGTTCTATGTTTCCTGAGATAGGGAAGTTCTCGGTGAGAGTGGCAGGCTCACTAAGCAGACTCTGAATTCAGCTTGCTGAGTGAGAATGGCACAGAGTTCTGGTAGAGACAAACTCAGCCTTTTGTTGTTGTCTTGTCTAGTTCTGTTTCAGAATTGGTATTATTTTTAAGTGTGGGTTTTTGGTTTTAGTGTTTGTGTAATTTATTTGAACATCTCTGGGGAAATAAAAGTTCCAACCTCCAGCTGGGCTCAGTCACAGAGAAGGCTGTGTGCTGGTTTTGACTTTTCAGCTAGTCCCAAAAATGTAAAGTGCTCTTATCTAAAATTGGATAAAAATCAGGCCAGTTCAGATTAAGGTGACCCCCGCAACACCAACCCCAGCCATCCTCTAACAGAAGGGATTCAAAAGACCAGTTGGTGAAATTCCTTACTAAACAAGCAAGAACTGGGAAAATGAAGCTCAGCAAAGTTGCTTAGTTTGACAGAAATATTGTCTTAAATTTTTGTTTGAAAACTTCAGAAAATGTACATACAACTGAACCTTATTTTTGCATGCTTAAAGATCTGCATGAGTGTATTTTGTATGTGTTTGTGAACATGTTCATGATAGAAAGTGTCAGCATGCTCTAACAATTGAGTGGGTTTAAGTTTAAAATTCAAAGATTATGAGGTTTGAACATTACCAAAAATTTTTTAAAGAATTTACACATTGTTTTAAATGGCTTGTTAAGGATTCTGTAACTTGAAAATTAGAAAATCTGGTATTTTAGAATGTGTAAGACTGTTTACACTGTAATCAAGATATTTGGCTTAACAAAAAGGAGAAACTTACAAGCCAACAGAAGACCTATCTTTAGGAATGAAGGGTGAACAGGCAGAAGTGCAGTTCAGCTGGTCATGCATGGTGGAACAGGCCCTGGGAGGAGTCCATGCATGGTAAAAGAGGGTAAGCTGGCACAAATGCAGTTCATCTAACCCTAAAGAGTCGGATTGGGTGCATGACCATTCCAAAGGAAGGGCCAAGTGGTCCATCTTTATTCTATCACTTTCCCCTGCAGATAGACACTGGAAACTGGTGGTAAAAATGACTGATGTGAAGATCTGATTAGCATTGCTAAAACTGCTCCTTGGACATGTTAAAATTAAAATTAAGAAGGCCTTAAAAAGAGGGTTAAAAAGTTTATTTGTATAATGTGATTTGCTCTTAATGATATTCTGCCATTGGATATGTATTTTTTAAGACATAAAGGTGTAAAGTCTAGCTTCTTGATACAGTAATGGTGATTATAATTTTTGCATTAAGAAAAGATTCTTATTTGAGTTTAAAAGTTTTAATGTGTATCTGTTATAAAACAAGCATCCAAGAGGGAATGAGTGACAAAGAGGGAATGAGTGACACCTAGCCTCGAGAGGTCAAGAGATATTTTTCATAATGCAACCAAAAACTGAAGTATAGAATATTAAAACAGAGATTAATAGAAGGCTTTCAAATTAGGAATGGATTTCTGTATATAAAGTTTAAAATATAATTGTTCTAAACATTTGCCTCAAAGTGCAAAAAGTAAAAATTAGGATTTCCAAAATAATTGCTTAATTCCTATTTCAGTTTGCTCCCATAGGTTTTTTTTTTTTGTAACAGTTCCAAGCAAGCCCAAAGAAAGGAGTGAGGTTTCTTGTTAAGTTTGTCACATGTAACTTTGGCTCTTAATAAGTTACAGGTAAGAACATGCTTAAAAGTTACTTCTATCTATGTTGACCACCTTTTAATTGTAGTAAAGGGGCCTTTTATGAGACTCATTGATCTGCAAATGTGCAAAGCCAGCCCGAGTAAAAAAAGGTCCAATTGAGACTGTCACCTCTACTCAGCCAGCAGAAGGCTGAAAGAGCAAGCAGAGTTGCTATAGGATTCAAACTAGCACAGTGCTAGCCTTGAGCTGTATAGCTAAGGAACAACACTCAGGCCCTGAGTACAAGTCCAGCAACCAACTAAGAGAAATGCCAATGAGGCATTTTTCCCAGTGTGGAGAAGAATCTCCTGGGACGA
Organism: Dipodomys spectabilis; assembly: GCF_019054845.1. Taxonomy (NCBI): domain Eukaryota; kingdom Metazoa; phylum Chordata; class Mammalia; order Rodentia; family Heteromyidae; genus Dipodomys; species Dipodomys spectabilis. The sequence continues at coordinate 3,270,683 of NW_024870821.1, read as the reverse complement.
AAGAAATGGAGGAGCATCCAGAGACCGTAAATCACTGCTTGGATGGCAGAAATAATGTCAGATCTAGAGTCATTTGTGCTTGGCCTTTTAAAAATTGCTGAATGCCAAATAAAATCTTCCATAGCAAAAAAAAAAAATTGAAACAATACATCTCCAGCAAATCAGCCCTACAAAAGATTCTTAAAGATTTCCTACACATAGAAAACCAACAAGACCACATTAAAGGCCAAGAAACTGAACCCAAACTGAGAATCCAAGAACCACAGGAAGAACCCAGTTTTCACGGTCCCCAAGAAGGTGGATAACATGGCAGGAACTCCCAAATACCTCTCAATCCTATCTCTCAACATTAATGGACTTAACTCTCCAATTAGGCGACATAGACTGTCTAGTTGGATTAAAAAACAAGACCCTTCTATCGGCTGCCTTCAGGAGTCACATCTTGCACCATAAACAAGCTGGAGTTAAAATCCTAATATCAGATAAAATAGACTTCAAATTAAAATTAGTTAGAAGAGATAAAGAAGGTCGCTAAAAACTTATTAAGGGATCTCTCCTTCAGGAGGATATTACAATTCTAAATATCTATTCGCCAAACAATGGAGCACCTAAATTCATCCAAGAAACACTACTTTCCCTCAAATCCCACATAGATCCAAAGACATTAATTGTAGGAGATTTTAACACACCACTCTCCCCACTAGAGAGATCAGCTCGGCAACAGACAAACTTGTCAACAGACAAACTGCACATGTCAACAGCTGCGTACATCAACTAGATTTAACACACATCTATCAAATATTTCACCCAGCAGCATCAGAATACACGTTAATTCCAGGAGCACATGGAACATTTTCTAAAATAGACCATATTTTAGGCCACAAACTTATCCAAATGCAGAAACTTTGAATTTATACCTTGCATTCTCTCAGACCACAAGGGAATAAAATTTGAACTCAACACCAAAAGCCACCAAAGAAAGTCTGGTAACACATGGAGGTTGAACAACACTCTGCTGAATCACGAGTGAGTCATGGAAGAGATTAGAAAGGAAATTCATATATTCATGCTATTCAACAAAAATGAGGACACCAATAACCAGCTTCTCTGGGAAAAAGCAAAGGCATTACTCAGACGCAAATTTATAGCTCTGAATTCCTACATCAACATATTGGAGAGATCTGAAACCAACAATTTAATGAGACATCTGAACCCCCTTGAAAATGAGCGGCAAATAAACCCCAATCCAGTAGACGAAAAGAAATAATTAAAATTAAATCAGAATTAAATGAATTAGAATCCAAAAAAATATAGAAAGAAGCAACAAAACAAAGAGTTGGTTCTTCCAAAAATAATAACAAAATTGACAAACCCTTAGCAAATTTTATCAGAAAAAGAAGAGAACACGCCCAAATAAATAGACTCACAGATAAGAATGGAAACATCACCACAGAAACAACCAAGATTCAGAACATTATAAGGGAATACTTCTCAAAACATTATGCTAATAAGTTTGAGAACTTGGCAGAAATGGACCTTTTCCTAGCAAACATTGACATGCCAAAACTAAACCAAGATGAGTTATACCATCTTAACAGGCCCATATCAAGCATTGAAATAGAAACAGCAGTAAGAGACCTCCTATCTAAGAAAAGTCCAGGACCAGATGGTTTTACCACGGAATTCTACAAGGCCTTCAAAGCAGATCTCACACCAATACTCCTCCAACTCTTCAATGAAATTGAAAGAGAAAGTTCACTAATGAAGTCAATCTATGAAGCCATCATAACCCTCATCCCAAAACCAGGGAGGGACTCATCAAAGAAAGAGCACTATGGACATATTTCTTTGATGAATATTGATGCAAAACTTCTCAACAAAATTTTGGCCAATCAACTTCAACAATTCATCTAAAAATTATACACCACAATCAAACAGGATTCATTTCAGGGATACAAATCTGGTTCAATATATGCAAATCAATTAATATTATTCATCACATCAACAGGAGGAAGGATAAGAACCACATGATTATCTCAATAATGTAGAAAAAGCGTTCGACAAGATCCAACACCCCTTTATGATGAAGGCAAAATTAAGAATCCATGGGACATTCCTCAATACGATAAAAGCTGATTATGACAAACCTACAGCCAGCAATATGCTTAATGGTGATAAAATAAAGCCATTTCCTCTTAACTCAGGAACAAGACAAGGATGTCCAATCTCTCCCCTTCTCTTCCATCTAGTATTAGAATACCTACCTACAGCAATAAGACAAGATGCAAACATAAAGGGGATCCAAATAGGGAAAGAAGAAATGAAACTCTCCCTCTATGCAGATGACATGATCTTGTATTTCAAGAACCCCATAGACTCTACTCCCAAATTACTCAAGCTGATTCAAAACTTTGGCAAATAACAGAGTATAAAATTAATCCCCCCAAAATCAATGACTTTTCTGTATGCCAACAATGAGAAAAGCGTGGCTGAAATTAGGAAAGCAACTCCATTTGTAATAGCCTCACAAAAAATAAAATACCTAGGAATTAACTTAACCAAAGGAGCGAAGGACCTCTATGATCAAAACTTTAAAAACATGAAAAAGCATATTAAAACAGAAGTTAGAAAATGGCAAAAACTCCCGTGCTCCTGGATTGGAAAGAGTAACATCATGAAAATGGCAATACTTCCCAAGTCTATCTACAAATTCAATGTGAAACCTATCAAAATTCCAACCTCATTCTTCAAGGAAATAGAAGAGGCAATCCAAAAATACATATGGAACAATAAAAGACCCTGAATAGCAAAAACGCTCCTCAACGGAAAGAACACTGCTGGAGGAATGTCAATACCAAATTTCAAACTCAACTATAAAGCCATAGTAATCAAAACAGCTTGGTACTGACACAAGAACAGAACTCAGGACCAACGGAATAGAATTGAAAACCCAGAAATGAAGCTACAGATCTATAGCAATCTGATCTTCAATAAGGGATCTCAAAAAAATAGAATGGAAGAAAGACAGCCCCTTCAGTAAATGATGCTGGCAAAATAGGTTAACTGCTTGTAGAAAACTAACGCTAGATCCTTATCTATCACCCTGCACCAGAATCAATTCCAAATGGGTCAAAGACCTTGGAGTCATAGCAGACAATCTGAAAACATTACAGGTTGGAATAGAAGAAACCCTATGTCTCCTTGGAGCAGGTCGAAATTTTCCTAATAGCGACCCTAAAACACAACAAACCAAAGAAAGGTTGGACAAAGGGGATTGGATGAAGTATCAGAGCTTCTGCATGGCAAAGGACATAGCTAGCAAAATCAATAGAAAGCCTACAGATTGGGAGAAGATCTACTCTAGCCATACAACGGACAAGTGTCTCATATCTACAATATACTTGGAACAAAAAATATTAAATCTCCCAACAACACATCCAAAAAAAACAACTGCCCAATAAATAAGTGGGCTAAAGACTTAAAGAGTAACTTCTCTGAAGAAGAAAGAAGGATGGCCAATAGACACATGAAGAAATACTCAACCTCCCTAGCCATAAAATAAATGCAAATCAAAACAACAATGAGATACCACCTCACCCCAGTTAGAATGGCTAGAATCAAGAACTCTAATAACAACAGATGCTGGAGGGCATGTAAACAGAAGGGAACCTTACTTCATTGTTGGTGGGAGCGTAAACTTGTTCAGCCACTTTGGAAAGTAGTATGGAGGTTCCTGAAAAGACTTCAGATAGAGCTCCCCTATGACCCAGCAATCCCACTTTGGGGCATTTACCCAAATGCTTACAAACAAGACCACACTAAAGCTACCAGCACAACTATGTTTATTGAAGCATTATTTACCATTGCTAAGATATGGAACCAACCCAGATGCCCTTCAGTAGATGAATGGATCAATAAAATATCGTATATATACCCAATGGAATTCTATGCCTCCATCTGAAAAAATGACATTTCTCCTTTTGTTAGGAAATTGAATGTCTTGGAAAAAATTATATTAAGTGAAGTAAGCCAAGCCCAAAGAAACATAGGTCCCATGTTTTCCCTTTTTTGCAATATCTAGTACATGTATGAGTAAAGCAGAAAAGTTCAGATCAGGTGAAGTTAGGAAAATGAATCCTAAGATATGTATTTAAATGTGTTTTTTTCATGCATTTGTTTCTAATGCATTTATAAAATTATTTCTTTGTTGCTTTGTATGTCCCTCTCCCACAGTATAACCACTGCTTTCACTATATTTGATGTCGGTATAATTTGTGGAAGGGAAGGGGAAAAATAAGTTGTTTAAATAATGACACAGGTGGACCTTTGCAGCAATGAGAATTACAAGTTTTCTTGTCAAAAACGAACTTTACAACTTTGGTGGGGGTGGGAGGGTGTTTCGGTGGGAGGCAGGGGGGAGGCTGGGAAGTGATATGAAGGGTAAACAAAGGAGGATGCTACAATGCTTGATAGAAATTTACTCATTATCTTGCCCATGTATTTGTAACCCCTCTGTACAGTATGTTCACAATAAAAAATAACAAAATAAAATAATTTTTAAAAAAAGAAAAAAAATACACACACATAGAAACCCAAAAGAAAAATTATGAGCAAGAAAAAACGTTAATAGAAAACAAAAATTATTAAGTTAAAAATTAATTTAAAAAAGGTTAAGAAAAAAAGTATAAAAGGTACAAAAAAAAGAGATCTTTGATTTTTTGGGGGGATGGGATGATCTTGTATCTCCCTTGTGTCCATAACAAGTCTCTTGTTGGATTATCTGGTCTGGTTTTGGTGTTTGATTTTCCTGTGCCTTGGTTGATTTCTTTAGTCAATTTGTTTGAGCATGCAGAAAAATGCTCTGCTTTACCAAGGATTTTGTGATCCTCCTCCCAGGCTAGTTCACTTGGACCCAGATCTACTTTGAGTTTCACAAAAGAGGGAGATGGCTGTTTCCTCTAGTTAGGAGATGCTGTGATGAGGCTAGGTTCTGGGTAAAGTTGAGCCCTTTCAGCAAACAGCAGCTTTTCCCTGAGGTATTAGCTTCTGAAAAACTCACAGAGCCCAGCCTGGAGCCATTCTCAGGGTTTATGTTTACTGAATTTCAAATGATTGTCAAGGCTGCTGTAGGGAGGATCAGCCTCTAGCTTTGTTTATCCAGTGAAGAAAGCCCACTCCTGGGGCTGGCTGCCCAAGCTGGGTGACTCTTCCGAGGGAGGAGCTGAGCCTGGCAGGTCAGGTTAGGATCCTGTGACCTGCTAAATGACTTGTTTTCTTCCAAGGCCTGAGTTGGAGCTAGCTGCACAGCCTGGCTTTGTCAGTATCCAAGATGGAGATCTCCGGTCATGGTGGGGGGGGGGAGAGTTGGCCTTCCCTCCTCTGCTCCCTGAGAAGGAGTGAGGATGTCAGGCTTCTACTCACGCCAGAGTCTTGGTTTCTGGCTCATCTCTGGTCTGCGAACTTCAGGGTGAAGATGTGTGCTCCTTGTCAGTTCTTGCTGGTGTTGAGTAAAAACCGTTCACTTGTCGCATCTGGCACTTAAGTCCTGGACTCTCTGTGTTGCAGGTATGGCGGCTATTGCTGCCGCCCCTGCCGCCACATCTGTGCCTACTGGCAAGTGCTCATATCTGTCTCCTTGCCTGGATTTTCCCACTCTGGCCGAACTCTCTGTCCTGTGATGGCACACTTGGTGTGATTCTCTGGCTTAGGACTGTTTATTGGAACACTAAAATTGTTTTGTATGGGAGAGCTTGTTTAACCTCCAGCTTCTCCTCTGCCATCTTCCCAGAACTCATCAGAAAATAACATTTAAAGGCAAGCCCATGCAGGAAAGTACATGGGACATTTTTTCTGTGTGTGCCAGTCATGGGGGTTGAATTTGTTCTACTTTATTCAAGGCTGGTGTTCTATTACTCTCAGCTAATCGGTGGGATGACTACCAGCTAATTGGAGGTAAAGAGTCTCATGGAATTCAATGTGCAGGCTGACTTCAAACTGATAATCAGATTTCAGCTTCCTGAGACATTCTGTGCTTTGCATGAGACACTTATCTCCAATGAACCACCAAAAAGAAGAAGAAAAAAAAACACCTGGTTTTGAGATGTGGCTCAAATGGCAGAAATGTGACAATGATTTCTGGGACAGCACCCACATCTTGAGATCAAGCTCCAGGACCAGCACACAAAAGAATAAAATAAATAAATGAAAAGAAAAGTGGAAGAAGAAAAGGGAGAGCCGATTTCAGAGGTTAAAATGAGCAAAATTGAGTTAGCTTACACTTGTTATTGTACTTACTCAAGGGTCTCACATCTGAGGATCAGTACTCAAGGCCAGCCAAGGCAGGGGAGACCATGAACTCTACTCTAATTAGCCAACTACAGTTATTTTTTAAAAGCTCTTAATTGTGGTGTGGCTCACATATTAGAGGGTTAGTATTAAAAATGTACTGGGAGGGGGCTGGGAAGGTGACTCAGTGGGAGAGTTCTTGCCTTGAATGCATCAGGCCCTGGGCTCAATTCCTCACCAACACATAAGCAGGAAAAATCAGAAGTGGCTCAGTAGCACAGTGGAGCTGAGGGACAGCGCCCAGGCCCAGAGCTCAGGCTCCATGACAGGCAAAAAAAAAAAAGGAACTAGAACAATACCTAGACTCTGATTTATAGCTCTAAGCCCAGCATACATATGGAAATAAAAAGTAGAAATTAAAAAATGTATAAGAAAATCCAATTAAATTTTCAAAATGAGTCATGAGTTTTTGGTTTTTGTGTGTAATCCTCTTTTTTTGGTCGGTTGTTAGGCTTGAACTCTGGGCCTGAGCGCTGTTCCTCAGCTCTTCAGTTCAAGGCTAGTGCTCTACCACTTGAGCTACAGTGCCACTTCTTTTGCGTGTAATCCTAAATACTAAGATAGATTAAATCTGAGGGCTACGGTCTCTCATCTTCAAATCACCAGCAAAACAAATAAACAAGAAAACAGTAGTGAATCAGTGATGGATTTGTAAAGCACAAGGCTTGAGTTAGAAAGCTATGAAACAGTGCCCTTGCTCAGAGACCCAGCCTCAGGATCACAAAAATGTAAATAAGAAGAGAACCTGGGGCTGGTGACTCATGTCTGTAATTCTCCAGGAGGCAGAAATATGGGTATCCAGTGTAAAGGCCAATTCTAGCAGGAAAGTCCAGAAGACAGTTGCTTGTGGGCCATCCTGGGGCTAGAAATGTAGTACTCCCAAATTTTTGGCAGTTAATTGGAGGTAAGGATCTGAGACTTTCCTGCTCAGCCTGGCTTTGAACCATGATGGTCAGATTTCAGCCTCCTGAAACAGGCCAGTCCTTGCATGAGTTCTGGCTCCAGCACTAGCACACTCACAAAAAATGAAATGAATACACGCAAAGAAGACTAGAAGAGAAAGAAGAACCAATAACTGAGGCTGCAATGAGCCAATCAACTCATCACTGGTGGCTCATAACTGTAATTGTTTACTCAAGAGGCTAAAACGTGTGGATAATATTTAAAGGCCAGACCGAATAGGAAAGTCCATAAGACTTGTGTTTGTGTAAGTATGTCTGTGTGTGAGTCCTGTTGCTTGAGCTTGTACTGTTTTGCTCAAAGCTCTACTAATCTCAGCTTTTTAGTGGTTATAATTGGAGGTATCATGTACTTTCCTGCCCAGGCTGGCACCAACTTTGATTCTCAGATTTCAGCCTCATAAATCTGGTCTGGCTCTACATTATATTCATTCTAATTAAACACCAAAACAGAAAAAAAAATCCTGGAGTTTAGCTGTGGTTCAACTCTCAGAACTGGGAAAATTTCTGGGACAGCACCCAGACCCTGAGTTCAAGCTGGAGGACAAACACAGAAGAAATAAAAAGGGTATAGAAGTACAAAAGGAAGAGTCAGTGACAGAGGTTGAAATGAATCAAACAAATCAATCAAATTGGTTTCTCACACATGTTGTACAATTTACTCAGGAGAATTAAATCTAAGATTCACGATTCCTGGTCAGCCCAGGCAGGAGGGTCCATGAGACTCATATATCTAATTTTCCACCAAAAATAAGCTACAATTTGTACTTTGGCTTATTTGGTTGAGTGCTAGTCTCAAATAGAAACTTTGGGCCAAAACCTAGGCCTTGAGTTGAAGTCCTAGACATACATTTCAAAACAAACAAATACCCCCACGACTTAAAAAATGATGGGAAAAGAAAACTAAGGTTTGAGTTGGTTCATGTATGTATTCCTATCCATTCTAGGTTCAAAGCTAGACTGGGCAGGAAAGTACATGAAACTGTTAACCCCAACTACCCAGCGGAAAGCTGGAAGTGCAGATATGACTGTAGATGTATAGCACTGTATTTGGTGCAAAAGATAATTAAAAAAAACTGCTGAACCAGAGTTCAATTCTTAGTGCTAAAAAATTGTAGGAGAAGTGAAGAAAGGCCAATTGTAAATTTAAATATAAGCCTGGTGTTTGTTGATCATGGCTGTAGTTGATTCTTGCCTGCAAAAATCTTGGGATCAAGTTTCAAGGTCAACCCAAAAAACAAAGTCAAGGAGACTTTGTGTGTGTATGTGTGAATGTTTGTGTGTGTGTGTGTGTGTGGGTGTGTGTGTGTGTTTCTATGTGTGATGTGTGTGTTTCTGTAGTATCCTTTGCCTAGTGCCCTAGCATTCCCAGCTTTTGGGTGGTGAATTGGAGATAAGAATGTCATGGACTTACCTGCCCAGGCTGGCTTTGAAACATGGTCCTCAGATTTTAGCTACCTTATTTAGCTGGAAGTTGAGCTGTGGCTTAAGTGGCAAACTGGGCAAATATTTTCTGGAAATGCAGGCAGACCCTGAGTTCAAGCCCCAGGACATGCACAGAAGAAAGAAAGAAGAGTACATGTAACCAAGGAAGAGCGAGTGACAAAGGCTTAAATCAATCAAGCATCAGTGGCTCATACATGTTTTACTAGCAATTCAAGAGCCTGAAATCTGAGGATGATGGTTCATGGCCAGCCTAAGCAGGAGAGTCCATGACTCTCGTCTCTAATTAATCAACCCCCCCAAAAAGTGCCAAAAAGTTATGATGTTTCTCATGTAATAGAGGATATCCTTGAATAAAAACTTTTAGGACAGAATATGAGCCCCAAATTGTAGACCCTGGAACAGCACACACATACAAAAAATAGAAAGTAAACAAAAGAAGCAAGTGGCAAGTACATATTAAAGTTTTAAAATGACACAAGGGTTGTTGGTCATGTGGATAATCCTAACTACCCAAGAGCCTGACATCTGAGGATTGTGGTATCAAGTTAGCCTGGGTAGGAAAGTGCTTGAGATGCTTATCCCAGCTACCTAGCACAAAGCCCTGAGCTGGAGCTGAGGTGGTAAAGCAACAGCCTTCAGTTAAAAAGCTAAGAAACAGTCCCCAGAGCCAGAGGTCAAGCTGCAGGGCCACTAAAAATTACAAATAACAAACAATCAATACAAAGGAGAGCGGAAGAACAGAGACTGAAATCTGAGGATGCACAATTCAAAGTTAATGCATGGAAGAAAATCCATGAGACATTCTGGTATGTGTGCATTTGTGTGCCATCTTGCAGCTTGTGTGTGCCTCCTTGAACTTGTGATGGTTTGTTCAAGGACATAGCTCTACCACTCCAAGATTTTCAGTGGTTAATTGGAGGTCATGGTCTCATGGATTTTCCTTCTCAGCCTGGTTTGATTCATGGTAGGCTTTCCTCAGACTCTTATCTCCAATTAATTGTCAAAAAGAAAAAAAAAAAGCCTGGGAATTGAGTTATGGCTCAAGTGGCAGGATTGGGCAATCAGTTTCTGGGAGAGCAACCAGGCCCTGAGTTCAAGCCCCAGGACAATCACAGAAGGATTAAAGAAAGAGAGACTAGTAGTGCAGAAGGAAGATCCAATGACAGAGGTATAAATAAATCAAGGATTGGTAGCTCACCCATGTTCTATCAGCTACTCAGGAGGATGAAATCTGAGGATCACCATTGATGGTCAGCCCAGGTAGGAGAATCCATGAGACCCTTATGTGTCATTTCTCACAAAAAATATGGCACTAGCTGTGTTCTGGTTCATGTGGTATACAAAAACAAAGAAAAAAGAACACAAATTATGAAAGATGAGAGAAAGAGAAAATTATCATTTAAAAATGAGCCATGGGTTGTTGGTTTATTTGTGTATTCCTAGCTACTGAGGAAGTTGAAATATGAGGATCACAACTCAAAGCCAGCCTGGGTAGGAAAGTGATTGAAATTCTTATCTTCAACACCCAGCAAAAGCTGGAAATGAAGGTGTGATAGTAGTTGTAAAGTACTGAAATATGGCGAAAATCTGGGAAACGGATTCCTGGTCCATAATTCAGCCCATAGTCGACCAAAAACAAAACTGATAGAACAGAAGAAATGACCATTTGAGATTTAAAAATAAGCCTGGCGCTATTGGTTCATGCTTATAATTTTAGATTTCAGGAGGCTGAAGTTTGAAGACAGTATTGAAAGGCCAGTCCAAACAGGAAAGGCCATGGGGCTTTTTTTCTTTGTGCCAACCTAGGGCTTGAATTTGTGTAGGAGCTCTACCACTCCCAGCATCTTGGTAGTTGATGAAAAGAATCTCATGAACTTTCCTGTTCAGGCTGGCTCCAAACTGTGATACTCAGATTTCAGCCTCCTGAGTCTTGCCGGGCTTTACATGTGACTCCTCTCCAAAAGAAAGAAAAATAAAACCTGGCGATTGAGCTATGGCTCCAATGGCAGAAATGAGAAAATAATTTCTGAAACAGCACCCAGACCTTGATATTAACTTCAGTGCCAACACACACACAAAGAGTAAAATAAATGTGGAGAAGGGTGGGAGAAGAAAGAGCCAATTTCACAGTTTAAAATGAGCCAAGCATAGGTGGCAAACACCTGAGATGGTAGCTACTCAGGAGGCTCAAATCTGAGGCTCACAGTTGAAAGCCAGCCCAGATAGGAGAATTCATATACTCAACTCTAAGTAGCTACTTAAAACCAAACAACATCAAAAAATAGCCACAAGTTGTGTGTTGGCTCATGTCTTAATTTGCTAGTCTTGAGTAAACCCCTCGGGGATAGCACCTGGGCTGATTTGTAGACCCAGGACCGCATACACAAGGAAATAAAAATACAAAAAATGGTGTAAGGATTGCAGGAAATATGGCTTAGTGATAGAGTGCTTGCCTAGCATGTTTGAATTCCTGGGTCTGTTTCCGCAGTACCTCATGAATAGAAAAGGCTGGTAGTGGCATTGTGGCTCAAGTAATAGAATCCTCACCTTCAGTAAAAGAAGCTCAGGAACAGTGCCCAAGCCCTGATTTCAAGTCTCAAGACTAGGGGAAAAAAGGTGTGAGAAAATCCAATTAAAGTTTCAAAATTATCCATGAATTTTTGATTGGTGTGTTTAATCCTAGTGATTCAGAAGGCTAAAATCTAAAGGTTGTTGTTCATACCCAACCTGGGCAGGGAAGTGTCTAAGTCTCCAACTAATCAGCAACAAAATCCAGAAATGAGGATGTGCTTTTAGTTGGAAAGCACCAGCCCTAAGGAAAAAACTGAAACAGTGCCCTGGCTCAGAGATCCAGCCTCAGGATCACAATAAGAGAATTAAATGATTGAAGAAGAGAACCTTGGACTGTTGGCTCATGTCTGAAATTCTAGAAAAGCAGGAGGCTGAAATATAAGATCCAGTGTAAAGGCAAACCCAGTCAAGAAATTCCAGGAAACCATGGGACCTATGTTTCTTTGAGCCTGGCTTACTTTGCTGAATATAATTTTGTCCAAATCTTTCCATTTCCTAACAAATGGGGCAATGTCATTCTTTCTGCTGGAGGCATAGAATTCCATGGTGTACTGAGTCAAGCAGAAAAGGTCAGATAAGTTGATGTTAGGGAAATGAACCCTAAGGTATGTATTCAAATGTTTTTTTTTTCTTTCATGCGATTGTTTCTATCACATTTATAAGATTATTTCTTTGTTGCTTTATATGTTCATCCCCTACAGTATAACCCCTGCTTACACTGTATTTGATGTCGGTATAATTTGTGGAGGGGAAGGGGAAAAACAAATCGTTTAAACATTGATACACGTGGACCCATTACAACGATGAGATGTACAAGTCGTTATGTCGAAAACGAACTTTACAACTTTGGTGGAGGCGGGGGAGGTAGAGCAGGGACGACTGGGTGGGGGGTGAGGGGGATGATGGGAAGGGATGAGAAGAGGAAACAAAGGAGGAGGCTACAATTATTGATAAGAAATATACTCATTATCTTTCCCATGTAATTGTAACCCCTATGTACAGTATTTTCACAATAAAAAAAGGAAAAAAAAGAAATTCCAGGAGACTGTTTTGTGTGTTAGCCACACTGGAGATAGGATTTTTTTGATTGAATGGAAATAAGAGTTTCATGGACTTTCTTGCTCAGGCTGCTTTCAAACTATGATGGGCAGATTTCAGCCTCGTGTATCAGGCCAGGCCTTGCAAGAGTTCAAGCTCCAGGACCAACAAACATAAAAATAATGAAATAAATGAAAAGAAGGGTAGAAGAAGAGAAGAAAGAGGCAATACCAGAGGTTTCAATGAACCAATCATTGGTGGCTCATATCTGTGATTCTAGCTACTCAGGCTGGAATTTGAGGATACTGTTTAAAGCTCAGCTCAGTTATATGAGTTCATAAGTTCTCTCTCTGTATCTCTCTCTCTCCCTCTCTCTCTCTCTCTCTCTCTCTCTCTCTCTCTCTCTCTCTCTCGTGCCAATCCTTGTGTTTGAACTTGCACTCTTTTCTTCAATGACCTACTTACTTTCTGATTTTTAGTGGTTAACTGGAGAAAAGAGTGTTAAGGACTTTCCTCAATTTTCAGCTTCCCGAATCTGGCCTACCTCTACATGAGTCTCTTGTCTCCAATTAACTTCCCCCCAAAAGCCAAATATAATGGTTAGTCCCATATATGCACTGAGACAGCATCTGAGCTTCAATTTCTACTCTTACGACAAGCAAAAATGAAGAAAAGAAAGTGGAAGCAAGCACATATTAATGTTTTAAAAGGACCCAAATGTTGCTGGTCATGTATGTAATCCTTACTTTACAAGAGGCTGACTTCTGAGGATTGCAATGTCAAATCAGCCTGGGCAGGAATGTGCTTGAGACTCATCTTCATCTACACAGCCCAAAACCTTGAGCTGTGGCTAAGGTTGTAAAAGCATCAGCCTTGAATGTAAAAGTTAAGATATAGGCCCCAGAGTTAGAGATCAAGCCACAGGACCAATAAAATTTTCAAAGAAGAGAATATGAAGAGAGGCTGAAATCTGAGGATCATGGTTCTAAGCTAGCCCATGCAAGAAAGTCCATGAGGCTTTCTCTGTGTGTGCATCAGTGTGCTGTCCTATGGCTTGAATTTGTGCTGTTTTGTTCAAGGATAGAGCTCCACCACTCCCAGCTTTTCATTGATTAATGGGAGCTAAGATTCTCATGGACATTCCTGCCTTGGTTGGCTTTGAACCATGATCCTCAGATTTCAGAAAACTGATCCATGCTGGGCTTTGCATAAGACTCTTATCTCCTATTAGTACCAAGAATTAAAAAAACTGGAGTTGAGCTGTGAGTCAAGTGGCAAACTGGGCAATCACTTTCTAGGACAGCACTCAGGGCCTTATTTCAAGCACCAAGACAAAACAAGTATAGCCACAAGTTATATTTTGGCTTATGTGGTAAGGCCACTAGTCTTGAAGAAAAAGCTCTGGTATTGTATCCAGGCCCTGATTTGTAGCCCCAGGAATAGCACATAAACAAAAATAACAAACAAGGAAAATTTTAAAAAGAAAAATTGGAAAAGATAACATTAACGTTTTTAAATGTACAATTGGTGTGTGGTTCATGTGTATAATCAGAGCACTTCAGGAAGCTGAAATCTGAGGATCATGGTTTGAAACCAGACTATCCAGAAAAGTACAATAAAATCTTATATTCAATAAGCCAGCAAAAAGCTAGGAGTGTAGTTATGGTTGAGTTGTGAAACATAATCCTTGAGTCAAAAAACTAATAAACATAAGGGCACTGAGTCTCTAGCCTGTAATCTTAGATATTCAGGGGTTTGAGATATAAAAATCATGGCTCAAAACCAACCTGCGAAGGAAAGTTAATGAGAACTTATCTCCAAATAACCGCCAGAAAACCTGAAGTGGCTCTGTGGCTGAAATGGTGGAGCATTCACCTTAAGCTGAAGGGCTCAAAGACAGCACTCAGGCCGAGGGTTCAACTCCACCCTCCTTAAAAATAGGTAAAAAACAGCAATGAGGCCCAGAGATCAGGTCTACTGACCGCAATTAAAAAGCATTGAGGTTGAAGTCAAGAAAGAGCTGAGTAAATATATTAAAATGTCAGAGGCTGGTTGCTCATGCCTGTAGATTCTAGCTACCCATGCCACAGTTCAAAGCCAGCACTAGCAAGAAAGTCCATGAGATTTGTGTATGTAATTACCAGTACTAGGGGTTGAACTTGCCCTGTTTTACTCAAGTCTAGAGTACTTCAACCCCCAGCTTTTTGGAGATTAATTGGAGATAAGAAACTGAGACTTCTGAGAAGTTGGCTCAGTGGTAGGTGCTAGCCTTGCATGTATGAGGACCTGGGTTTGAGTCCTCAGAACCACATAAGCAGGAAAAGCCGAAAATGTTGCTGCAGCTCTGTTGATAGAGCACTAACCTTAAGCTAGAATGTTGATGGACAGCGCCAAAGCCTAGTTTTCAGGCCCATAACCAATGACAAAATAACAATAAAAAAACAAAACCCTCAGACTTTGCTGCTCAGACTGGCTTCAAACCAAGATCCTCAGATTTCAGCCTCCTTAGTAGTGCTGGGGTTTGCATGAGACTTCAAAAAGAAAGAAGCTGGAAGTTGAGCTGTGCCTCCATTGGCAGAACTGAGCAAAATCTCTGAGACAGTGGCCAGTCCCTAGATGGAGAAAAAAAAACATAAAACATTTTCAAAAATAAATAATAAATTGTAGTACAGAAAAAATCATGTTTAATATGATACAAAGGAAAACTTGTTTTTTTTAAGTGCAGCAAACAAAAACGTACTACAAAGTTTCAAAATGACATACTGAGAGTAAGGGGAAAAGGAAATTTTTTTAAGTTTATGTAAATATTAAATCCAAACTGACATGGACACAACCTAATATGAGCAGAACCTTATCTCTCACTTGTAATTTCTTACGAACAATTGTCCCTCCAGTTTCAGCACTAGCATCGAGATTTAGGAAGGACCTCTCTATGCAGCCTTGACTGAATAGGGATCTTCCTGCTTTAGCCTCTTGAGTTAGAAATACAGGCTTTGCCCTTATTTTAATACACAAATTACACTTTACAACTCAACATCAATATTCAAATAATGGATTATGTGTAAAAGCTTGAATAAACATCCACCAGAGAACCTCTGAGCAATACAATCATAACAGTAGAAAATTAGCTACCACTTAAGGTAGGTAACAGGAGGAAGATTTAGCATTTTTTTTTGGAGGTGCAGGGGTCTGAACACAGGGCCTCATGCTTGCTAGGTATAAAATTCAGTGACATTAATTACATCCACACTACTTTTTAACCATTACCTCTGCTTGTGAACTTTCTTTTCAATACTGATGGAATCCACAGAATGACCTGCACCAGAAACTTTTGTTTTCTTTTGTTTTTGATCGGTCATGGGGCTTGACCTCTGGGTTGGGCACTGTCTCTGTGCTCTTCAGCTCAAGGCGAGTTGTCTACCACTTGAGCTACAGCGCCACTTCCGGTTTTCTAGTGTTTTATTGGAGATAATAGTTTCACATACTTTTCTGCCTGGGCTGGCTTTCAACTGTGATCCTCAGATCTCAGCCTCCTGGGTAGTTAGGATTACAGGTGTGAGCCACCGTCCCCCAGCCCCAGAAACTTTTAATCTTCCCTTTTTCCATTATGAAATTGCTTAGTCAATATTTTTCACATAAATAGATTATTTTGTGTCCATCCATGACAGACATATATTAATTGCAGCCTTTTGTGTATGAGTCATAATTTATGCACACCTCACATTTTATAAACCTATTCATCTGGGCCCACATTCAGCAGCTTGTTCTGAGAAGAATGGTAGCTAGTTTGCTAGCCACCGCTATCCTCTGCCGTTTCCTACTCAGATTAGTCTTTCGTATCCGTATGAGTCTGCTCAGAGGGTAGAGTCATAAGGGCTGGCTTTGAACCATGATCCTCACATCTCGGTCTCCAAAATAGCTAGGATTACAGGTGTGAGACAACTGCACCAGGCCATCATTTCTTCCTAGAACATTTCAGGGGGATGGAATAGTACTGTACCACATATATTCATTAGCAACTGCCCCAGGGTGAGCCAGATACTCAGACCAAATCCACTGACCTTGATACTGTCTTTGGTGTCCAAAAGGATATTGTTGGTCTTAAGGTCTTCGTGTATTATTTTGTTTGGTGTAAGTAGTGAACAGCACTTACATGTGTGACAAGCCTCCTGGCTTCATCCTCATATAGGCGGCAGAATTTTCAGATACACCCGAGGAGGTACCACCTAGTGGCCAGTTCCATGATGAGATACACATACTCTTCCTTCTCCATTACCTGGTACAAACTGATGATGTGTTTGTGCCATACCTTCTTTAAAATGTCCACCTCATTCTTTATCCAATGATGAGTACTCTCACTTTCAGAGTATTTTAAATCCCATGTCCTTATCTGTAAGGAGGGAATGGGCCAGCTTCACTTTTCCATAGGTACCTGTGTCGAAGAGCTCTTTTTTCTGGTATTGTTTGATGATCTCCTCCATCAAGCAGCTTTAGATTGATTCTTTCTGTTCTTCCATCCTTCTGCTACAATGGCAGGTAACAAATCTACCTAAATAAATTAAATTAAATAAAGGAAAACCCAGAAAGAGTAGAAAGAAATACCAAAATCCGAATAACAGCCCGTCCCCACTACCAAAAAATCATTTAACTTTGATTCAGTCCAGCGAGTCATCAAGCAAGAGCTCCAAGCTCTGTTAACTGACATAGGTTGGAGCACAGTGGCTTCCTATATATCCTTCATGACCTCACACAATGGAGCAATCACAACCAGGCATAGTGATGTCATAGAAGAAATGGACCAATCAGAATCTGGGCCAGTGAAGTCAGAGAAATAGCGGACCAATCACAGCCTGCCAGCATTGATACTCTAGCTCTTAGACCTCAAAGACTGTTGCTAAGGAATACATGTGGCTTGAGGTTGCTCTGGTCATTCTCGTGGCATTTCTGAAACCACTAGGACAGTGGTCAAAATCCTCTTATTTTCTAGAGGACTACTGAATCTTATAAATTGCTTCTCTGTAGACACTAGCTAATAGCCTCCATTCTTGATGGCCACCTTATCCAATGTCTTTTTCCAGCAATAGCACTGCACAAAGGCCTCCGTCCTTCTCAAGGACAGCTGTGTCCTACAACTTCCTCCTGAGGGGACAAGTTCCAGGGTGGCTTTGAGCCACCACCCTCACAATTCACCTTCCTGAGTAGTTATGATTATATGTCTGAGCCATCAGTAGGTACTTAGCTCATCTCTGACATTTGGAGCACGTATATTTGTTAGAAAGGTGGTATTTAGATCTCTCCTTTTAACACTTTAAATTTGTTGCCCTTGCTGTCTAATAGTGAATCTAGTTTCTGATGAGAAATTTGTCTTAATATCATTGAATATTACTTGTGTGTGATGAGTTGTGTCTTTGTGCTTTGGGAGGTTTTCTGTTTTGTTTAATTAGAATGTGTCTTAATGTGGACCTGTGTAATTAAGTTAATTGACATTTTTGAGCTGATAGATTCCGGCATGGAAGGGTTCATGCTTTCAATCAAAATTGGAAGTTATTGGTTTTTATTCCTTCAAATACTATGTATTTCTATTTATCCCTCTGTATACATATATATATATATTATACATTATATATTCACATTGTATATGTGAATATACATACATATACCTACATGTTTATATTATATATACATTTATATACATATATAGTTTCACATAGCTTCCACTTTTGTGATTGTTTATGGTAGGAAGTTTAGATTGATCCTAGCTACTCAATCAGAGTTAGAGTTTGAAGTTTTCCTCTTTATTTCTTGATAAAAATATGCATTACTCATCAAGGATATTGAAATAGGTATTAAACACAGATAGCCTCTCTCTCTCTCTCTCTCTTTCTCTCTCTCTCTCATTTCCTGCCTTGGTTTGGTCTCTGAGCACAGGGCCATTGCTTGTCAGGTTCTTCTAGTGTGCTGTGAAATTTTGCAGTGTCATATTCTGCTTCAAAGCCCACCATGCAGGCCTGCACTTGGAAGAGGAGCTTCTCAAAGGCAGCCTGCATGGGTGCACCTGCCTGCTTCTGTCTTGATGTCAGAGCCCCATAGCTACTTGGGGTGGCCTTAGCAAATGCCCTTTTGCCTAGACTGCTGACTGGTGACTGTGCCAGCACAAGCACAGCCTCTTTTTATTACACATCAGAGGTCTGCGGTGGAACCTGGGGGTGTTCCCTTGTTGGTGGCTATGCTTGGAGCAAGGGTGGGGGCTGCAGAAACCTCACTGTGGCCTGACTTCTGGGGTACAACAAATGCCAAGGGTTTCTCTGGGCTCTTTACAGAATACATGGGCAGGTTCAGGAGCAGAAGCTGAGCTTAGGGGGCCCCTAAACACCAGGTGGGCTTTAGAGCAGGGCATCACAGATTGATCTTTTTGAAGGGCTACGGACAGCATCTGGAAGCTGTTGGACCTTTAGGAGGTCTGAGTACATCATGCAATTAGGTGTGGACCTCTGAGCTTCATCCATTGTTTGCAATAGGGCTGAGGCCTCCCTCCCGTATTGTCCTGGTGCCCTCTGAGTGTGTGCTGGTTTCTAGCAGTGATTAAAGTTTAATGTGTCTTTTTTTCACTGAGCCTCACTAGAAAGTTCTATTGTTGGCAGGGATAATTCTGTCATTGGGAGTTCTTTGTGTTCTCTGATTAAGGGAATCTACAGAGCTCAGAATACATGTTGGCTTTCTCTCTGAAAGGTGTAAGTGTTTAAGGCTTCAGATGCTTTATAGGTTTCCAGACATATCCAGGGCTTTTTCTTTTTGATCTTTCAATGACAGCTTTAATTTCCTTCCTTAGTCATGGTCTATTGACCGCTTTGACTCTGGCATAAATGAGGGAACACAGACAGAGCTGTTGTGTTGCTAAGGAAAGCAGACAGGGCTGCCTTGTTGCTGAGAAAAAGCAGGCAGGTCTGTCTTGTTACATAGTTTCATTTTATTCCCTGATGTTGGTAAGCAAAACCTCCAGGTTGGACTTCAGGAGCTGCCCATGATCATTTTTCCATTCCTTTTCCCTGCTCTTACCATACTGCCTTTCTATTCAAATTCATTTTTACTTTTAATTTTTGTCAGAAACAAAGAGGCAATTAAAAAATCTATATGTAATGTTAATTTTTATTCTTTAATTACTAAAATACATGAAGAACATGTCAAAGCAGCATAAAATGGCAGGTGGTATTAGCTTGATCACTGTGCCTCTACTCTGTCTCTCTTGGACTACCCTGGGGTGACCACTGCGACTACTTAGTTATGTATCCCTGCATCTAAAGCACATGTGCACAAAGAACAGGCTATTAAAAAGAAACTTTACCACAGCTATGCAAGTCCCTAAAACTGCTATCTAAGTAGGAGGCCAAATTTCCATTCACACTATGGAGATTCAAACGTCTACACTCATGTTCACAGACCTGAGCCAAGTCTGTGCTGGAACCAGGACTGAAGGTGGTAACTCATTGTTCACTAAGGGAGAAGAAGTCTGCAATAGCTAGAAATCTGCTCTTTGCCTTTCCCAGTAAGTCACAGTATCAGGTATGAGGATCAAGGAGTGACATAGACCTTTTAGAGGTTACTAGACTTTGGGTTTTAACATTTGTAATTCCAAGTTTCTCTTCAGATCAAATATTGGGCCTGCACAACAGCAGCCCATGAGGAAGTGATGTCCAGAACTTGTGTAACTGTCTCAGACTCTTTGAACTTTTTTACTGAATTGTCTCTTTTTTTTTACAAACCACACCAATGGCCAAATAGGGTGTAGAAAAAAAAGGCCACTTCCATCAAACCAGATTGTTGGTGTTCAAGACCTAAATTGAGTCCACTCCATTTGATGCAATACTGTTCAAAGGAACATTCATTCAGTGAGGAGTAAAACATTGTACATCTGTCAGAGATAGATGTTAACAGATATCCTTGACTTTTAACGTTATAGGTGGTATTTGAGCCAGATGCTGGTGGCATATACCTGTAATCTTGGCTACTCAGCATTCTAGTTTGAAGCCACCCAGGTACAGAATGTCTGTGAGACTTTTATCTCCAACTGACCACCAATAAGCCCGAAGTAGAGTTGTGTTTCAAGTGGTAGAACAATAGTCTTGGACATAAAAGTGCAAGAACAGCACAGAGGCCTTCAGTTCAAGTTCCAGGGCTAGCAAACACATACCAAAAATATGGTATTTGCAACCAAAGAATACATTTTAATTTGATCTTTTTTAGCCAATTTAATGTACGAGCTCTTGATCTGAAAGCGTCTTGGCCACTCTACTCCTGGAGAATAAGAATTATCCAAGTGGAAAAGAAGGATCTAGAATGATTCTCCATTAGAGATGCTGATGTTTGAAAGACTATGTGAAAAAAAATTCTTCAGTCTCTAAAAGAATATAGCACTCACAGTGGAACCTCTGAATTTGTAAATTGATGGTCAGTATATAGGCTTGAACTCAGAACCTCAAGGCTAGCACTCTACCACTTGAGACACATCTCCACCTCTAGTCTTTTTGGAAGTCAATTGGAGTAAGAGTCCCATGGATTTTCCTATCCGAGCTGGCTTTGAATAACGATCCTCAGATCTCAGCCTTCTGAGTAGCTAGGATTACAGGCTTGAGCCTGTGACGGCTAATTTAAATTTAATGGTACCAACTACCAGAGATGGTAGTTAAGACATTTACATCCACCACAAAAGTCCAAGTTAATTTCAGCTTTGGTTTCTCCAACACACTTAAGAGAAAGATCAGTAGAGATCTATCATTAAACCTTAATAGTAGAATTCAAATACTCTTGGCTTATTTTTTTAAATTGTGAGAATACCACACAAAGGAGTTACAAATACATGGGCAAAATCTTGGTTTATTTGGAGTCATGCTAAATCCCAGATTTGCAGGGACAAATCCCAAAATACATGTTTTAGAAGGTCAGAGACAGGAGAGTTTCCTGAAATTGCATTAAAATTAATATTAACATTAATATCATTTGTTTAACTAACAATCTAAAAAGTACACTTATTATAATTTTTCCAAGCCTTTTCATTTCCTAACAAATGGAGCAATGTCATTATTTTTGATGGAGGCATAGATCCATTGTGTATATATACCATATTTTTTGATCCATTCATCTACTGAGAGGCATCAGGGTTGGTTCCATATCTTACTTATGGTAAATAATGCTGCAATAATAAACATAGTCGTGCTGGCAGCTTTAGTGTGGTCTTGTTTGTGATCATTTGGGTAAATGCCCAAAAGTGGGATTGCTGGGAAATAGGGGAGCTCTATGTGGAGTATTTTGAGGAACCTCCATATTGCGTTCCAAAGGGGCTGAACAAGTTTACACTCCTACCAACAATGTAGTAATGTTCACTTCTCTCTGCATCCCCTCAAGCATCTGTTGTTATTAGAGTTCTTGATTATTGCCATTCTAACTGTGGTGAGGTTGTACCTCTATGGTTTGATTTGCATTTCTTTTATGGCTAGAGAGGTTGAGCATTTCTTCATGTGTCTATTGGCAATCCTTCTTTCCTCTTCAGAGAAGTTTCTCTGTGAGTATTTAGCCCACTTATTTATTGGGCAGTTGTTTGTTTGGAGACTTGTTATTGGAGGATTTAATTTTTTGAGTTCCAGGTATATTTTAGATATGAGACGCTTATCGGTTGTATGGTTAGTGAAGAACTTATCCCAATCTGTGGGCTTTCTATTGATCTTCCTAGCTATGTGCATGGCCATGCAGTAGCTCTTCAATTTTGTTCAATCCCATTTCTTCAACCTTTCTTTGATTTGTTGTGTTTCTGGGTCTCTAATAAGAAAATTTCAGTCTGCTCCAAGGAGACCTAGGGTTTCTCCTATTCCATCCTGTAATGTTTTCAGAGTGTCTGCTTTGACTCTGAGGTCTTTGATCAATTTGGAGTGATTCTGGTGCAGAATGATATATAAGAATCTAGCTTTCATTTTCTACAAGGAGTTAACCCATTTTGCCAGCACCATTTACTGAAGAGGCTGTCTTTCTTCCATTCTATTTTTGAGCTCCTTTATTGAACATTAGTTGGTTATAGGTCTGTAGGTTCATTTCTGGGTTTTCAATTCTGTTCCATTGGTCATGAGGTCTGTTCTTATGCAGGTACAATGTCGTTTTGATTATTATGGCTTTGTAGTAGAGTTTAAAATTTGTTATTGATATTCCTCCAGCCCTGTTCTTTCTTTTGAGGATTGTTTTTGCTATTCGGGGTCTTTTACTGCACCATAAGTATTTTTGGATTGCCTCTTCTAATTCCTTGAAGAATGAAGTTGGAATATTGATTGGTATTGCATTGAATTTGGAGATAGCCTTCGGAAGTATTGTCATTTTCATGATGTTAACCTTTCAAATCCAGGAGCATGGGAGTTGTTGCCACTTTCTAAGTTCTGTTTTGATTTCCTATTTCATGTTTTCAAAGCTTTCTTCATAGATGTCCTTAACTTCTTTGATTAAGTTAATTCCTAGGATTTTATTTTTTGTGGGGCTATTACTAATGGAGTTGCTTTCCTAATTTCAGCCACACTTTTTTCATTGTTGGCATACAGAAAAGCCATTGAATTTTGAGGGTTAATTTTATACCCTGCTACTTTGCCAAAGTTTTGAATCAGCTTGAGTAATTTGGGAGTGGGGTCTGTGGGATTCTTTAAACACAAGATCATTTCATCTGCAACGGGGGAGAGTTTTACTTCTTCTTTCCCTATTTGGATTCCCTTTATGTTTGCATCTAGTCTTATTTGTAGCTAGGCATTCTAATACTAGATTGAAGAGAAGTGGAGAGAGTGTACGTCCTTGTCTCGTTCCTGAGTTAAGAGAAAATAGCTTTAGTTTTTCACCATTAACTGTAATGCTGGCTGTAGGTTTGTCATATACAGCCTTTATTGTATTGAGGAATGTTCCATGGATTCCTAATTTTTCCAGAACCTTCATCATAAAGGGGTGTTGGATCTTGTCAAATGCTTTTTCTGCATCTATTGATATAATCATGTGGTTCTTATCCCTACTCCTGTTGATGTGATGAATTATACTAATTGATTTGTGTATATTGAACCAGCTTTGCATCCCTGAAATGAATCCTGTTTGATCTTGGTATATGATTTTTTGGATGAATTGTTGAAGTCGATTGGCCAAAATTTTGTTGATAAGTTTTTCATGAATGTTCATCCAAGAAATGGGTCTATGGTTCTCTTTCTTTGATAAGACCCTGCCTGGTTTTGTGATGAGGGTTATGATGGCTTCATAGAATGAGTTCCATAGTGAACTTTCTCTTTCAATTTCATTGAAGAGTTGGAGGGGTATTAATGTGAGCTCTGTTTTGAAGACCTTGTTGAATTCCGCTGTGAAACCATCTGGACCTGGGCTTTTCTTAGATGAGAAATCTTTTATTACTGTTTATATTTCAGTGCTTGAGATGGACCTGTTAATGTGATTTAACTCATCTTGGTTTAGTTTTGGCTTGTCAGCATTTGCTAGGAAAAGGTCCATTTCAGCCAAGTTCTCAATCTTATTAGCAAAAATTTTGAGAAGTATTTCCTTATAATGTAGTGAATCTTGGTTGTTTCTCTGGTGATCTTTCCATTCTCATCACTGAGTTCATTTATTTGGGTATGTTCTTTTCTTTTTCTCATAAGACTGGCTAAGGGCCTGTCAATTTCGTTATTTTTTTCGAAGAACCAACTCTTTGTTTTGTTGATTCTTTATATGGCTTTTTTGACTTCTAATTCATTTAATTCTGATTTAATTTTAATTATTTCTTTCTGTCCATTGGGTTGGGGTTTATCCTGCTGCTCTTTTTCAAGGAGGCTCAGATGTCTCATTAAATTGTTGGTTTCAGATTTCTCCAATATGTTGGTGTAGGAACTCAGAGCTATAAACATGCCTCTGAGTACTACCTTTGCTGTGTCCCAGAGGAGTTGGTAATTGGTGTGCTCATTTTTGTTGAATATCATGAACATTTGAATTTCATTTCTCATATCTTCCATGATGCACTCGTGATTCAGCTGTGTGTTGTTCAGCCTCCAGGTTTTAAAGGACTTTCTTTAGTGGCTTTTGGTGTGGAGTCCTACTTTTAATCCCTTGTGGTCTGAGAGAATGCAAAGTATAACTTCAATGTTTCTGATTTTGGACAAGTTTGCTTTGTGGCCTGAAATGTGGTCTATTTTGGAAAATGCTCCATATGCTGCTGAAAAAAACGTGTGTTCTGATGCTGCTTTGTGAAATCTTTGGAAGATGTCTGTTAAATCTAGTTGATCTATGCAGTTGTTTAGATATGCAGGTTCTTTGTTGAGTTTTTGCCAAGTTGATCTCTCTAGTGGGGATAGTGGTGTATTAAAGTCCCAAACAATTAATGTCTTTGGATCTATGTGGGATTTGAGGGAAAGTTGGGTTTCTTGGATAAATTTGGGTGTTCTGTTTGGTGAATAGATATTTAGGATTGTAATATCCTCCTGAAGGAGTGATACATTAATTAATATGTAGCAACCTCCTTTAAGTCTTCTCACTTATTTTAAATTGAATTCTATTTTATCTGATATTAGGATTGCAACTCCTGCCTGTTTATGGGGGACGTTTGCTTGGTATATTTTGTTCCAGCCTTTAACATTGAAAATGTGTTTGTATTTATGGGCAAGATGTGACCCCTGAAGGCAGCAGATAGATGGTTCTTGCTTTCTAATCCAACTAGACAGTCTGTCTCTTAATTGGAGAGTTAAGTCCGTTAATGTTGAGAGATAGAACTGAGAAATATTTGGGAGTTTCTGCCATTTTATCCACCTTTTTGGGGGCTGTGGCAACTGGGTTCTTTCTATGGTTCTTGGATTCTCATTTGGCTGCGGTTTCTTGGCCTTTTTGTGGTCTTGTTGGTTTTCTCTATGTAGGTCATCTTTAAGAATCTTTTGTAGGACTGGTTTGGTGGGGATATATTGTTTCATTTTTTCTTTGCTATGGAAGGTTTTTATTTGACCTTCGTTTATGAAGGAGAGTTTAGCTGAGTACAGTTTTCTTGGTTGATTGTTGTTTGTCTTTACGGCATGGCATACATCATTCCAGGCTCTTCTTGCTTTGATTGTCACTGCTGATAAATCTGAGGTGGTTCTAACTTGTTTCCCTTTATAGGTGATTGATCTTTTCACCTTGGCATTTTAAGGTTCTTTTCTTGGTCTGAATTGATCCTGTGAAAATTATAATGTGATGCTATGTTGTCCTGTTCTGGTTCCGGTCTATTTAGAGTTCTAAAAGCTTCTTGTATCTGAATAGGCCTATCTTTTTGCATGTTTGGGAAGTTCTCTGCTAGGATCCTGTTAAACAAATTTCCTAGACCATTAACTTCTGTTCGTAGGTGCTCCTCTACACTCATTATCCTCAGATTAGGCCTTCTGATGGTATCTTCCAAATGTTGAATAGATCTATCATATTTCTTGGACTTTTCTTGGATGGTTGTATGTCCTTTCTCCATAATATCTAGGCTGTCTCAATGCCTAAGACTTAGTAAGAACATAGTAGATATCCTTGAATACTAGATACACGGTTCTGGCACTCTCTACTAATATGCATTTATTGGCATAATACCACCTGCCTATCCATGTATGGCTATTTTGGCCACCTCTAGGGTTGATCTCAGAGCCTGCCAAGAATTTCATCCTCGAGTAAGAAGCTAAGTGTGACACGTTTTCATTTTCTAGGATAGTGCTGTGTTTGAGGCATGATGGAGAACAAGTCTACAAATCTAGATGCAATTTGATAGTATGCAAACAATGTCATATATGTTTAGGTGTCCTCACAGTTGGTAAAATAAACGGTCAACAAATGAATAAAACAACAAATACAATGAATAAACACACCAAACATGATATAGACTGAACATGTATATGGAAGCTCAATCCTATCTTTAAAATCTATATAAGGAGTATGACTGAAGCATGAATTCAGGCTTAGGGAACAGGCCTGAATTTCTAGTCTTCAAACATAGTGAGCTTCCCCTTCCCCCACAGTCCTAGTTCCCTAAATTCAAATCCCAGGCCTTGCAGATAAAAAAATCACACATTCTAAGCCAAGGAGTTTCATTAACATTTTTAATATTTTTTTAAAGTTCACTTTGACTTTATTTGAAATATTTTGATTTTATAACATGACAGTTTTTCAAAAAAGGGGTTTAAACTTTTGCATTTCAGCATAACACATTGGTGTTTTTGACCATCTGCCATGAAAAGTGAGAATGAAAATGAGGATATCATTTCTCCCTAGAAGTTTGGGACAGTTGATGTTATTTCTTATTTTTTCTATTTTTTTTTATTGTCTGTTGTGGGGCTTGAACTCTGGGCTTGGGTGCTGTCCCTGTGCTCAAGGCAAACGCTCAAGCACTTGAGCCACAGCACCACTTCCAGTTTTCTAGAGGTTTATTGGAGATAAGAGTCTCACAGACTTTCCTCCCTGGCTGGCCTTGAGTCGCCTTCCTCAAATCTCAGCCTCCTGAGTAGCTAGGATTATAGGCATGAGCCACCTGTGCCAGGCAGTTGATGTTATTTCTATTTAGAGTTATTTTTATAATTATAAAATGTCTGCAATTGTGTCCTGTGAGTTTTCCTCAGTGCCTACCACGAAATAGACTAGGGGAGTCCTCATACCACCAAAGGTTGAGTTTCTGAATAAACACTCACTTCTGTGAGGAGAGTAGGTACTTGTAAGCATTTTGGGAATAAACTAGATTCTAAAATGAAAAACAAAAACATTGGTACTAAGATGTAGCTCAGTTGTGGAATAGTTGCCTAAAGAGCATAAGACCCTGGAGGAAAAGTTTCCTAAGGCTCAGAATGTTAGAATTTTGTATGAACAAACTTCTTTCCTTTTTTTTTTTGTCGGTGGTGGGGCTTGAACTCTGGGATTGGGCATTATCCCTGCGCTCTTCAGCTCTTTGCGAGCACTCTACAGCTTGAGCCACATAGCCACTTCCGGTTTTCTACCGGTTTTCTACGGGTTCCGGTTTTCTCCTGGGGCTTGCCTTGAATGCCATCCTCACCTCTCAGCCTCCTGAGTAATTAGGATTATAGGTGTGAGCCACTGACGCCTGGTACATGAATAAACATTTTAAGATTGATTCTAAAGAAAGAAACCTCGAACGTACTTTTTGTACAAATAATTTATAATGCCATGATTAAGGCACTAATTCAGAAGTATTTTTTCATTGGCTGGTTTCTTAGTTTATATATATATATATATATATATATATATATATATATATATATACATTATTAATTTATATATACACATATTATTAAAAACATAGCTTTGAAGTGTACCTAAGAACATATGGGCTCATGTAAAATTATACAAATGCACAAGCTTGATATTTTTTCAGTTTATTGGTACCATAAATTAGATGGGATTTGTGTACTGTTGTTTTGTTCTCTGTTTTTGGAGGATTAGTTTCCCCTTTATCCCCCTACCCGCCTCTCCACGCACTTGAACTCAGCTTGCTCTTTCTTGGCTTGTTTGTTTGTAGCTGATTTTCTACCACTTCAGCCATACCTGTAGACTGGGTTTTTGCCAGTTATCTGGAGATGATATCTCTTAGGCTTTGCTGCCTGGATTGACTTTGAAACTTCATATTCCAGTTCTCACCTCCTGAGTAGCTGGGATTACTCATATCAACTACTGGGGTGCCTAGGAATAAATTAATTTGCTTGATGTATTCTTTCTGTTTTTCTAAGCATGGGATGATGTACTATAGAATTTCTTCTTTAAAAAATTTAATTTAATTTAATTTTTGAACATACTGTACAGAGGGGTTACAATTACATGGGCAGGATAATGGGTACATTTCTTACAAAGCATTGCAGCCTCCTCCTTTGTTTACCATTCTCATCCCTTCCCAGCCTCCCCCCTCACCTCCAATCCCAATCCTTCTCCCCCCCCCCCCCGCGCTGACGTTGTAAAGCTCATTTTGGACATGACAACTTGTACTTCTCATTGTTGCAACAACACCGGTATCCTTAAACGACTTGTTTTCCCCATCTTCTCCAAAGTTATACTGACATCAAATATAGTGAAAGCAGGGGTTATACTGTGGGGGAGGCACACACAAAGCAACAAAGAAATAATTTTATAAATGCGTTAAAAACACATGCATGAAAGAAAAAAAACATTAATATACATACCTAAGGGTTCATTTTCCTAACATCACATTCTTTGACCTTTTCCGCTTGACTCATACATATACTAGATATTGCAAATAAGGGAAACCATGGGACCTATCTTTCTTTGGGCCTGGCTTACTTCACTTAATATAATTTTTTTCCAAGTTTTTCCATTTCCTAACAAATGGAGCAATGTCATTCTTTCTGATGGAGGCATAGAATTCCATTGTGTATATATACCACATTTTCTTGATCCATTCATCTACTGAGGGGCATCTGGGTTGGTTCCATAACTTAGCTATGGTAAATAATGCTGCAATAAACATCGTTGTGCTGGTAGCTTTAATGTGGTCTTGTTTGTAAACATTTGGGTAAATGCCCAAAAGTGGGATTGCTGGGTCATAGGGGAGCTCTATCTGAAGTCTTTTCAGGAACCTCCATACTGCTTTCCAAAGTGGTTGAACAAGTTTACACTCCCACCAACAATGAAGTAAGGTTCTCTTCTATCCACATCCCCTCCAGCATCTGTTGTTGTTAAAGATCTTGTTTTTTGCCATTCTAACTGGAGTAAGGTGGTATCTCAATGTTGTTTTTATTTGCATTTCTTTTATGGCTAGAGATGTTGAGCACTTCTTCATGTGTCTATTGGCCGTTCTTCTTTCTTCTTCAGACAAGTTTCTCTTTAAGTCTTTTGCCCACTTATTTATAGGGCAGTTGTTTCTTTGAGGATTTGTTGTTGGGGGATTTAATGTTTTGACTTCCAAGTATATTTTAGATATGAGACCCTTGTCCGCTGTATGGCTAGTAAAGATCTTCTCCCAGTCCGTGGGCTTTATATTGATCTTGGTAGCTATGTCCTTTGCCATGCAGAAGCTCTGCAACTTTATGCAACCCCATTTGTCCAACCTTTCTTTGATTTGTTGTGTTTCCGGGTCTCTTTTCAGAAAATTTCGGCCTGAATCCAAGGAGGCCTAGGGTTTCTCCTATTCCATCCTATAATATTTTCAGAGTGTCTGCTTTGATTTCGAGGTCTTTGATACATTTACAGTTGATTCTGGTGCAGGGTGATATATAAGGATCTACCTTTAGTTTTCTACAAGTAGTTAACCAATTTTGCCAGCAACATTTACTGAAGAGGCTGTCTTTCTTCCATTCTATTGTTTTAGTTCCCTTATCAAAGATGACGTGGCTATAGGTCTGTAGGTTCATTTCTGGGTTTTCAATTCTATTCCATGGGTCCTGAGTTCTGTTCTTATACCAATACCAAGCTGTTTTGATTACTATGGCTTTATAGTAGAGTTTGAAATTTGGTATTGCTATTCCTCCAGCAGTGTTCTTTCCGTTGAGGAGCGTTTTTGCTATTCGGGGTCTTTTATTGTTCCATATGAATTTTTGGATTGCCTTTTCTATTTCCTTGAAGAATGAGGTTGGAATTTTGAAAGGTATCGCAGTGAATTTGTAGATAGCCTTGGGAAGTATTGACATTTTCATTATGCTACTCTTTCCAATCCAGGACCATGGGAGGTGTTGCCGTTTTTGAAGTTCTGTGTTCATTTCCTTTTTCAAGATTTTAAAGTTTTCATCATAGAGGTCCATCACTTCTTTGGTTAAGTTAATTCCTAGGTATTTTATTTTTTGTGGGGCTATTACAAATGAAGTTGCTTTCCTAATTTCAGCCACACTTTTCTCATTGTTGGTATACACAAAAGCCATTGATTTTGGGGGGTTAATTTTATACCCTGCTACTTTGCCAAAGTTTTGAATCAGCTTGAGTAATATGGGAGTGGAGTCTATGGGATTCTTTAAATAGAAGATCATATCATCTGCAAAGAGGGAGAGTTTTATTTCTCCTTTCCCTAATTGGATTCCCTTTAAGTTTGCATCTTGTCTTATTGCTGTAGCTAGGCATTCTAATACTAGATTGAAGATTAGTGGAGAGAGTGGTCATCCTTGTCTTGTTCCTGAGTTAAGAGGAAAAGGCTTTAGTTTTTCAACAATAAGTATAATGCTGGCTGTAGGTTTGTCATATACAGCCTTTATTGTATTGAGGAATGTTCCATGGATTCCTAATTTTTCCAAAACCTTCATCATAAAGGGGTGCTGGATCTTGTCGAATGCTTTTTCTGCATCTATTGGGATAACCATGTGGTTCTTATTCTTGCTCCTGTTGATGTGAGGAATATTATTAATTGATTTGCGTATATTGAACCAGCTTTGCATCCCTGATATGAATCCTGTTTGATCGTGCTTTATGATTTTTTGGATGAATTGTTGAAGTCGGTTGGCCAAAATTTTGTTGAGAAGTTTTGCAACAATGTTCATCAAAGAAATGGGTCTATAGTTCTCTTTTTTGATCAGTCCCTGCCTGGTTTTGGGATGAGGGTTATGATGGCTTCATAGAATGTGCTCAGTAGTGAACTTTCTCTTTCAATTTCATTGAAAAGTTGGAGGAGTATGGATGTGAGCTCTGCTTTGAAGGCCTTGTAGAATTCCACTGTAAAACCATCTGGTCCTCGACTTTTCTTAGGTGGAAGGACTCTTATTGCTGTTTCTATTCCTATGCTTGATATGGGCCTGGTAAGCTGGTTTAACTCATCTTTGTTTAGTTTTGGCATGTCAATATTTGCTCGGAAAAGGTCCATTTCTGTCAAGTTCTCAAACTTATTAGCATAAAGTTTTGAGAAGTATTCCCTTATAATGTTCTGAATCTTGGTTGTTTCCGTGGTGATGTTTACATTCTCATCTCTGAGTTTATTTATTTGGGTATGTTCTCTTCTTTTTCTGGTAAAATTTGCTAAGGGTCTGTCTATTTTGTTAATTTTTTCCAAGAACCAACTCTTTGTTTTGTTGATTCTTTCTATAGTTTTTAGGATCCTAATTCATTTAATTCTGATTTAATTTTAATTACTTCTTTCTGTCTACTGTATTGGGGTCTATCTTACTGCTCATTTTCAAGGATGTTTAGATGTGTCATTAAATTGTTGGTTGCATATCTCTCTAATTTGTTGATGTAGGAGCTCAGAGCCATAAACTTGCCTCTGAGTACTGCTTTCATTGTGTCCCATAGGAGCTGGTAATTTGTGTGTTCATTTTTGTTGAATAGCATGAACATTTGAATTTCCTTTCTAATCTCATCCATGACCCACTCATGATTCAGCAGTGTGTTGTTCAGCCTCCATGTGATACCTGGCTTTCTTTCTTTGGTGGCTTTTGGTGTTGAGTTCTAATTTTATTCCCTTGTGGTCAGAGAATGCAAGGTATAACTTCAATGTTTCTGAATTTATACAAGTTTGCTTTGTGGCCTAAAATGTGGTCTATTTTAGAAAACGTTCCATGTGCTGCTGAGAAAAACGTATTCTGATGCTGCTGGGTGAAATGTTCGGTAAATGTCTGTTAAATCTAGTTGATCTATGCAGCTGTTTAGATCTGCGGTTTCTCTGTTGAGTTTTTGCCGAGTTGATCCATCTAGTGGGGAGAGTGGTTTGTTAAAATCCCCAACAATTAATGTCTTTGGATTTATATGGGATTTGAGGGAAAGTAGTGTTTCTTGGATTAATTTGGGTTGTCCATTGTTTGGCGAGTATATATTTAGAATTGTAATATCCTCCTGAAAGAGAGATCCCTTAATTAGTATGTAGCGACCTTCTTTATCTCTTCTCAGGAATTTTAATTTGAAGTCTATTTTATCTGATATTAGGATTGCAACTCCTGCCTGTTTATGGGGACCATTTGCTTGGTAGATTTTGTTCCAACCTTTAACATTGAAAATGTGTTTGATTTTACGGGCAAGACTCCTGAAGTTAGCAGATAGAAGGTTCTTGTTTTTTAATCCAACTAGACAGTCTATGTCACTTAATTGGAGAGTTCAGTCCGTTAACATTAAGAGAAAGGACTGAGAAATATTTGGGCGTTCCTGCCATGTTATCCACCTTCTTGGGGGCTGCGAGAACTGGGTTCTTCCTATGGTTCTTGGATTCTCAGTTTGGGTGCAGTTTCTTGGCCTTTATTGTGGTCTTGTTGGTTTTCTATGTGTAGGACATCTTTAAGAATCTTTTGTAGGGCTGGTTTGGTGGAGATGTATTGTTTCAATTTTTCTTTGCTATGGAAGGTTTTTATTTGGCCTTCAGTTATGAAGGAGAGTGTAGCTGGGTACAGTATTCTTGGTTGATTGTTGTTTGTTTTTAGGGCATGGCATACATCATTCCAGGCTCTTTTTGCTTTGATTGTCTCTGCTGAGAAATCTGAGTTGATTCTAATTGGTTTCCCTTTATAGGTGATTAATCTTTTCTCCTTGACAGCTTTAAGGATCTTTTCCTTGTTCTGAGTTGATCCTGTGTGGATTATAATGTGACAGTGGGATGTCCTATTCTGGTCTGGTCTGTTTGGAGTTCTAAAAGCTTCTTGTATCTGAATAGGCCTATCTTTTTGCATGTTTGGGATGTTCTCTGCTAGGATCCTGTTAAACAAATTTCTTAGGCCATTAACTTCAGTTTCTAGGTGCACCTCTACACTCTATCCTTAGATTAGGCCTTCTGATGGTGTCTTCCAAGTGGTGGACAGATCTATCATATTTCTTGGACTTGTCTTGGATGGTTGTATGTTCTTTCTCTATAATATCTAGGCTGTCTTCAATCCCTGAGATTCGATCTTCTGCATGGTCTAACCTGCTGTCAAGACTTTCCACTTCGTTTTTTCTCTCTTTTCCTCTAATCGGTCAGCTTTGATGGCTTCAAATTCTTTGTTGAAGCTTTGCTTTGGATCTTGTATGAACTTCTTTACTTCCTTAATTTGATGTTCAGTGTTTGTTCTCAGATCACTTAGTTGATTGGTTATGGTTTCCTTGGACTCCCATTCCTTCTTTTGGGTTCCATTCAGCATTCCCTTTGTGGTCTCCCTGACTTCCTTCTGCTCTTTGTTAATGGATTCCATGAATGCCTTTAGTGATCTTTGATAAGCTTCCTCTGGTTCGTGGGATTCATGTAGTTCTCCTTGAGTGTTCTCAGCCTGTTCGCGCCATTCCTGCCTTTGTCTTTGAGTATTCTCAACCTGCTCATGCAAATCCTGTATTGGCTTTTGAGTAGCTTCCTCATGCTTATGATATTCCTGTTTAAACTTTTGATTGCCTCCTTTCTCTCCCTATCACACTCATACAGAGTCCTTTGTATGCTTACAATATTTTGATATATCATGTTTGCCAGCAGTGTTTGTAGAGCTATTTGGGAAATCTCCTCTGGATTATTCATTATCTGTTCTGTCCCCTGATTATCAAGATTGGGAATTGAGATACCCGGATTTGCCATTTTTCTTTTGTTTTTCCAGCTTACTCTGTGCATTTGAGATGAAAATAGCACCAGTTTTGTGCTAGAACACTATCTTAAGGCAAGCATCAACCCAAGTCTGAATTTTCACAGTCAATAGTCTACAGATACAATCTGGTTCAACAGATATATCTATTCAACATCAAACAACTATAGGCTAATGGGCTACAAACCGCAAAGAAGAATTTGGAAGACCAGAAATTATTAGGGTTAGGGAGAGATGTGGGTAATAAAATAGGAATAGATTGATGTGGGGAGGCTCAGGGAGAGTTAACTAAGTCCTAATCTCAAAGCAGGAAATAGGTTGGGTAGGATGAAAGTAGAGAGAGAAAAAAAAAGAAGTAAGGGAACTGGAAAAGAAAAGAGACCAGAAAAAATAGAAAGGTAAAATTAATAAAATTATGTAGTTTCAATAACAATCTATTTAGATAAGAACGTGAAGTTATTGAGAGAAGGGGAGGGATATAAAGGAGATGTGAAAAACTTAAAAATAAAAATGCTTAAAATATTATATAGGTATAAAGAGGTAGTATTGCTATTAAGGGATTTAAGTCTTAGAGGTTTTGACTTGAGTAATAAATTTGTGGATTAAGTGTGTACACAATGGGGGATAGGGTCTAATAGTCAACTATGGGTTTATCTGAGGATGTGCAGAACAAGAATTAAGTCACATAAAGAAGAATGAAAGAGAGGAGAAGGTGAAAAGTATAAGAAAGGAAGAAAAAAAGATGAGAAGTTCAGTAGAACTAAACAAAAAACAAAAAGATAATTAAAAAGAGAAAAAAAAGAGAAAGAAGACCAAAAAGAAAGAAAAACTCACACTCACATATCCCTAAAATAAAAATTATAAGAGGAAAAAAAAAAGTTTCTCGAAAACATTTTTTTTCCAAAAAAGGCAAAGATTAAATATTAAAATAATAAAAATAAATAAATAAAAATAAAAATAAAATAAAAAATAAAAAAAAGAATAGAGAGAGAAAAAAAACTTCTTTGATTTTTTTGGGAGGAGTGGGAAAAATCCTGTATCTCCCTTGTGTCCGTAACCAGCCTCTTGTTGGAGTCTCTGGTCTGCTTGTGGTCCTGTGGCATGGTTGGTTTCTTAAGTCAGTTTGTTCGAACAGGCAGAAAAATGCTCTGCTTTACCCAGGATTTGGAGATCCTCCTCCCAGACTAGTTTATTGGGAGGCAGATCTGCTTTGAGTATCACAAAAGAGGGAGATGCAGTGATGAGGCTAGGTTCTGGGTAGAGTTGAGGCCTTTTAACACACAGTAGCTTTTCAGGGACTATTTTGTGAAAACCTCACAGAGCCCAGCCTGGGGCCATTCTCAGGGTTTCAGTTTTCTGATTTTCAATTGATTGTCGAGGCTGCTAGAGGGAGGGGCAGCCTCTGGCTCTGATTACCCAGTGAAGAAACCCACTCCTAGGGCTGGCACCCGAGCTGGGTGACTTTTCCCTTGGTGGAGCTGAGTCTGGCAGGTCACGCCGCCGTTAAGTTCTTATGACCTGCTAAATGACTCATTTTATTCCAAGGCCTGAGTTGGATCTAGCAGCTCCTCCGAGCTTTGTCAGCATCCAAGATGGAGATCACCGGTGCTGGTGGGGGGAGGGGTGGCATTCCCTCCTCTGCTCCCTGAGAAGGAGTGAGGACATAAGGCTTCTACTCACGCAGAGTCTTAGTTCCTGGGTCGTCTCTGGTCTGTGAACTGCAGGATGAAGATGTCTGCTCCTTGTCGGTTCTTGCTGGTTTTGAGTAGAATCTGCTGCCCTGGTGCATCTGGCTCCTTTGTCCCGGATTCTCTGTTGCTCAGGTATGGCTCATGCACTCGCCCACTGCCGCCACAGCTGCCTCTGCCGCCGCAGCTGCTGGCAATCGCTCAGAAGTGTCTTTGCCTGGGTTTCCTTCTCTGGCCTAACTCTGTCATGTGATGGCACACTTGGTGTAATTCTCTGGCTTAGGACTGTTCACTGGAACTCTAAAACTGCTATCTATGCGAGAGCTTACTTAGACTCCAGCTTCTCCTCCGCCATCTTCCCGGACTCCCCCTACTATAGAATTTCAATGAATGTCCTGGGTCTGAAGTAAGATATATAATACATACGCTAATCTGCATATTTCTCATAAGATGTAATCAATTTAATACATGTTATAAGTGTAATAATAGTTAATAAAATAATGAATGAATAATACAAAAAATAAAATATATACACTCACAGCAAATTGCAATAAACATAATTATGTAGATATTAATCATTATTTCAAATGTGGATGAATATTACATTAACAGGGCTGGGGATTGAATTCAGGCCGAGGGAACAGGTCTGAATTGCTTGTCTTCAAAGAGGGTGAGTTTCCCCATCCCCCCAGTGAATTAGAGTTACCCAGACTCTGAGTTCCATTGCCAGGCCTGGCAGAAAACAAAGGGCATGAATTCCAAGACAGGGAGCTTCATTAGTATTGTATGTATGTATATATGTATATATGTATGTATGGGACTTGAACTCTGGCCTTGGGAGCTGTCCTTGTGTTCTTCAGCTCAAGGCGAGTGCTATAATGCTTGAGCCACAACACAACTTCTGGTTTTCTAGTGGTTTATTGGAGATAAGTGTCTCACAGACTTTCCTGCCTTGGCTGGCTTTGAACCGTGATGTTCAGATCTCAGCGTCCTGAGTAGCTGAGATTACAGGCGTGAACCATAGCTGATGCCAGGCTATTTTTAATTAATTAATTATTTATTTTTATTATTATTATTTTTTTTGCCCAGCACTGGGCTTGAACTCATATCATGGCAACTCTGCTCAGCTAACATCAACCTAGACTTGGATGGTGCAGCCTCTGGACCCACAGCCCATCCTGGGATACTAGGCCTTGGGGCTGACAGGAAAGCAAAATGAAAACAGCACCAATAAAAAAAAATCCAGGAACCACCTACGGATGGCAGTTTCTTGGTTTTCCTTCCTTGCATGTTGACCATCCCTGGTCCAAATAACACTGCTGCAAACTGTAGGCCACCTGGCATTGCTGAAGGCTGACAGGCTGTCAGCGAAGCCATAGGCCAACCTAGACACCTAGGCCCTGAGTTTGAATCCCAGTCATGCTACATACAAAGGGATGGAGAGCCTAAGAAACTATTGTTTGTCCATAGGAACGCCAGAGAAATATGATCAATGTCATGGTTGGATGAGTAGTTCATCAATCAGTCTAGTATAAATTTAGACCCAATAATCACAGAACACAGATTGATTTCAATTCATAGTTTATTATGCATTAGAAGAATACTATTCATTAAATGGAGTCCTCACTAAACACCTGAGAATCTGTACGAATGTAGTATATGTCATTTAATTCCACATAGACATCACTGGCAGTATCAAAATATCTAAATACATATTTATCTGTATATATATATATATATACATATATATATATATATATATATATATATATATATATATATCTGTTATATATACCAGATAGAAAGGTACTGCTATTTTGGCCAAACCTGTGGCTCCATCCTAGGTCATGGGATCCACTTGGCAGCTGAATGGGCTAGAGGCTGCCATGCTGACACTCACCCATTCATGAATTGGGACTTCTAGGCCCTCAGTTCAGGTACCAGCATTGCCAAATATTTCATCTTGGAGTAAGAAGCCAAGTGAGATACCTGTTTTCCATTTCTGTGCACTTGCTGAGTGTCAGGTATGATGTACATAATATGTATGCAAAGCTACATGCTACAGAATAGATTGGAATAAATGTAATAAATGATATAGGTGCACTCACAGTCCATAAAATAAATATTAATTCAATCAATCAATAATAATGTGTAATGAATCACTACAACAAACATGATACAGACTGAATATATAGGTGTAAATATAAATAACATTTAAAATGTCTATAAATGTTATATTTTTCGGGCTAGTGCTTGAATTCAGGCCTAGGGAAGAGCTGAGAAGTTCATGCATAATTCATATAGGAAATGATAGGCAAGAACTCTGGCACAACAATTATTTTTAATTAAGACTTCACGAAATGTGACAATAATAATTACATTCAGGAAATCGAATCATTAGGAAAGATCCAAGAATTGGTAGTCACATGGTAGATAGGATTCCAACAGAGCTTGCCACATCTTCTCTATACAAATAGGTATTTATTAGCATACAAGCTTCAGCTTATGAATGGATAAATATGGTGCACAAACCCCACCCCGAAGCTCACTCTCAGGTCCTTGGCAGGAAAGTCCGTGAAGCTCTTTTCTCCAATAAACGACCAGAAAACTGGAAGTAGTGCTGTGCCTCAATGATTGAATGCTTGCCTTGAGCTGAAGAGCTGAGGGATAGCATCCAGGCCCAGAGGTCAAGCCCCACAACTGACCAAATGAAAAAAGAAGAATGTTTACTTTTCTCAAAGGCTTTTTCTGCATCAGAGAAATGAGTGTGTGATTTTTGTCCTTGATCTGCTTACGTGCTGCATTATGCTTAAAGATTTATGTGTGTTAAACAATCCTTCATCACTGAAATGAAACTAAGTTGACCATGATGTATGCTATTTAAATAAATAATCTTTCCCTCTTGTTCCTAATTTGCTTAGTGTTTCTTGTCACCAAAAGCCAATTAAATTATAACAGATAGCTTATGAACACAGAGTGAAGCAAAGATGGGTTTTGTCTAGGTTTGAAGAAATTTAAGAAAAAATATAAGGACAAGCCTTAATGATAATTCAGAAAACATTTTCCTAAAATAGAGTCTTTTCTCTCTGGCTGAGATTTGCTCTCAAAAATGAGAATCCACAGTTTGGAGTTATTTTGTAACCAAAATCCCGATTTCTCATCACTTTTAGTCAAACCTTCTTGGGTGACCTTCAGAACTGAACAGAGTAAGCGTCAGAAGATAAATGTCTCCCAAATTCTATTGATGACTAAACTTTCTTCATGGTTCCAAGTAAGAGAAGAAGCCCTAGGAACATCTGCTTCCTTTTCCTGATCTCTTCTGTTCTTATCATATTCATTCTAAGATTCAATTCATATCCACAATAATCACTACCACTTATTTTATTTTCACAATATTTTAGACTTTATTTTAAATGTCCCATGAACAAATATATTTGAATATTACCACAACATAATGAGGCAAATAGTAAACTATAATCACTTACGTGATGAGAAAACTGAAACCTAAAAATGTATTGTGTCTGAGATAACACCTAGTGGTGGTGAAGTCTACCAATACATTTTCTCTAAAGGCACTTACAAGTTCATAAATACTTACACAGCATTATAAAGTCTTAGCTATCTTAGCCATACACCTTCACACCATTCACTGAATGATTGTTCCAATCTCTGTTCCAACCTCTCTTCATTTTCTTATACCAAACTGGTAGATGCACCAATAAATCCACACAATTTGTAAGTTTTAAGGAAAGTTTACTGATACCCAGAAAATTCCTTCTATTGAAAAAAGACGCTTCTGTTAAGAAGCAGCCCCCAGCCCTAAAGAGTTTCAAATTTGATGGCTTAGAAG
Source organism: Dipodomys spectabilis (assembly GCF_019054845.1). Classification (NCBI taxonomy): domain Eukaryota; kingdom Metazoa; phylum Chordata; class Mammalia; order Rodentia; family Heteromyidae; genus Dipodomys; species Dipodomys spectabilis. Next base: position 3,231,325 of record NW_024870821.1, on the reverse strand, counting down.
TGACAACTAAAAAAACTGACCTAATATTTCACATAGATACCTATCCTTCTGAGGCTAATTTCAAATCTCAATTCTGTGAGGAAGAGGAGGATTGGTCCCCTCTTCTGAGCTTTAGTTAACTGATTCTGGAATTTTCCATAGTTGTTTGTTTAGCTGTAGCCTTTACATGTGAGTCTTTTGAGTGGTTGGACAATAACTGATCTTTCTTCAGATGTCTGAAGTCTCAACTGAACCCCCCTCAATATTTTCAGGCTAAACAATAAGTTATAATCAATATATGAAATAATTAATCAGTTTTGAAATTTAAGTAAAAGCAACAGGCTCGAGAAATACTGAAGTTAACATCTTCAAATTCAATTTCAACTAATTTATTTCAACTAGAGATGTCAGAGAAAGTAAATTAATATCTGAGCTCAAAATCAAATGATTAGGGTCTTGGAATGTAGCTTAATGGTTGCATAGTTGCATTGTTGCATGAAGCCCTCAGGTTGATTCCTTAGTACCACATAAACAGGAAAAGCAAGCTGAAAATGGTGCTCTGGCTCAAGTGGTAAAGTGCTAGCCTCAAGCCAAAGATGCTCAGAGAAAGGGCCCAGGCCGTGGACTGGAAAAAAAAAGCAGAAAGAAATGCTTAGTCCCATTGATGCTGTATTTTAATAATTCACAAGATTCTTCGGTGAAATTTTTTTGGTTCTGGGCCTGAGACTTACAATCAGGACCTAAGCAATGTTCCAGATCCTTCCTTGTGTGCTAGCAAGGCTAGCACTCAACAACATGAACCACAATACCAATCCTGGCTTTTATGGTGGTTAAGTGGATATGAGTCTTACTACTGCTTGGGCTGGCTTCCAACCTTAATCCTCACATCTCAGCCTACTGAATAGCTAGAATTACAATCATGAGTCACTATAGTCTGCCTGATGAACATTTTCTTTTTTTACCGTATCACATTTTTTTTACCTTATCACATGAAAAACAGACATGTATACCAATTTATACAATTATTAGATGGTACATACTTTTTCAGGCAAAATTACATAGAAAAAAATCAAACTAATTTCACAGTCATCTGTTATACCTAGTTGCAATTTGAATGTACTTAATTGTCCATATAGATTTCTGCCAATAATTTCTTCCTATTCTCACTGCTCTGTCATATCTTTTTCCAGCCAATATTGTAATTCTCCACTTTCCCCATGTTCTCTTTCATTAAATGTCTCCATTAGCCTTGTCTTCTTCCAAGCTTCATTTCCTTCATTCACAGACCTTGTTTGCTCTTCGGTTTGTATTCTCAAGTGCTCTCCCTCCCGCAGTCTAACTTATATGGATTTGAGAGAAAAGTGATAGGAGACGAAAGCCTTAAGAAATAGATTCTAATTCTATATGTGACTTTCATTGAAGGGAATGCCCAAGACAACCTTAGGTAAGGAACCTAGTTTGAAGAAGTTCTCAGGAATTATAAATTTCTCAAAGTCAAGTGGATTAGAAGAGGCCCAGAAACCAGTGTTCCCTCCTGGAGAAGCAAATACACAAGGACAATACTGCAAACAAAAATTGGGTAAGAGAAAATAACTTGGGAAATTTACTAATTTTGGAAATTCTAGCAAGGTTGATGAGGGTAAACTGACTATGTGAGGTGGACTTTGGAAAGTTCAAACATAGGCCGAACTTAGCTGTGGAACTAGTAATTAGGTTTCCAATGAGCAGCACATAAGAATTTGACAATGAAGTTACACACTTGGGTTATTATCCACATGGAGGCACTTAGGTCATGACACATTTTACAATCTCCCTGAACTTCTGAATGTTAATCTGAAGAACATGGATAAAGATGCACAGACTGCACTGGGAATGTGACTTGTTGTAGCGTATGTGTCTTGTATGAATGAAGCCCTTGGTTCTATTCCTTAGAACCACATGAACAGAAAAGGCCAGAGGTGGCAATGTGGCTCAAGTTGTTGAGTGCTAGCTTTGAGCAAAAGAAGCACAGAGACAGTGCCCAGGCCATGAGTTCAAGCCCCAGGACTGGCAAGAAAAATGTGTACAGCCTGCATGTTGTCTGAAAACGATAAGTAAAAGGTAAAATAACAGATACATGCAAAGTGTCTAATAAATCTGTTACCACACATTTTCAATCCTGTATGTCCAGGTCTTTGCTCAATACTTAACATACCCTCAACAAATATTCTGAATGAATAAATTCAACAATGACCACTTTATAAGCGATTTAATGAAGTAGAAATTAAACCTGAAAATGGGAATGGCCAAAACTTAAAACTGAATTAGAAACCTGTAGTTAGTGTTAAAGTAAAGTCTTTGCATCTCTGAGTCAAAGGTTAATGGGGGACCAGATTATGTGAGAAGAATAGATGATAGTTTGGTAGTAAGAAATTTTACTTTTCTGAAGAAATAGGGACAAACATTGTTGATCCCAAACTTAACAAACCATTGTTTTTCAACATGGACGTAGGAAAAAAGAGGTAAAAATGAGCATATACAGCCTACAGGAAAGAAAGAGTTATGCTTATGAAGATATCCGTAAACACCAGGATGATGATTACCTATGTAAGTAACCCTCTGCGTTTGTTCAAACAGAAGGCAAATGTGCTTTTATAATAATTCATCAGGTCATTTGGCCCCCAATTACTGGTTTACTCTAGTAACTTCACATGAAGAACTAAGTGACAATGATATGCATTCTGTGCTCTTTCTCATGATTGTTAAATCTGGGAATGTACATATTTTTTACTAATTTTTGCTGGTCTTGCCAGAGATTGTGAGCAGTGTCAGAACTTCTTCATCAACAGCTACACCGTTCATGGGCCACCTATATTTGTAAGAGATAATGTGGTGGACAAGGGGCATTATGACCATTCAGTCCTCAATCTACCCACTGGGCTGAGAATTCATCAGTACAGTATTCCTGAGGCTAGGCTTAGAGTATGGAATGAAGAATCTGATCTGCCATTGGGTTTGCACTTTAGCCCCTATGAGGGCTTGTTCATAGAAGACAAAGATGCTGACAATAGGTACTCCTGGATGGTAAGAAATGCCCTCCCTTTCCCCCCTTTCTCTAACTCCATGTGTCCCCCTGTGCCTCCAATGAAACATTGCTAGGACATGGACAAAATAGTTGTATGTGTTTGTGGAATCTGCATAAACAAGGACATTCTGATTTAGGATCAAAGTATAGTGCATATAAACAGAGTGTGTTAGAGGCAAAGTGCATTCACGCTTAAGGAGCCTCTGTTAGGACTATGACAAATCCCCTCAGATGTGTAGACGGCATCCTATGTGTTCACAATCTATGCAGGCTCAAAGAGCATCACTGGAATCAAGTAATGTGATTTTGCATATTATTACTCAAAAGCCTTTAGCTTGTTTTTCTGAAACTCAGATCACAAAAAGGAGAAACTACTATGTGTAGATGCAAAAGATAAATCCCAGGCCATCTGGAGTGAGTCCAGCAGTCATTTTCATGGTTCCTAAGAAGATATTCTCTTCACAAGACTTGCACCCTGATCATCACACCTTTCTCAATGGATTCCCATATCTCCATTTTTCTTTTGCTGTACTTGGTGCTTTCAAAATTATGAATATTTGAGGGAAAAGAAATAAAATATAAAGAGTATAGCTGGGTTCCATAGCTCAACCTTTAATTTGGACTTTTGAGATAGAGATGATGAGATCTCAGTCTGATACCAGTCCTAGCATAAAAGATTATAAGACCCCGATTATTACCAATGGCTGAGCACGTTGGTGCACATTTGTTATCCCAGCTAGAGTGGAAGTACAATGGCTGGATAAAGTGAAGTATCTCCAGCAACCCAGGCAAGCACAAGCAGGATGCCAACCCAGGACAGCAGGGGAAATAATACCTCAAAAATAAACTGCACACTGGTGGCTCAAACCTGTTAGTAAGTACTCAGAAAGCTCAGATATGAGTATCATGGTTCAAATCCAGCCCATGGAAGAAAGGCTGTGAAACACTTATCTCCAATAAACCACCAGAAAATCAAAAGTGGCACTGTGGATCAAGTGGTAGAGAGCTTGCCTTGAGTTGAAGAGCTGAAGGACAACATTCAGGCACAGAGCTTATGCCACTTGACAGACAAAAAATACCTCAAAAATAAACAACACAAAAAGGGCTAGTGGTTCAAGTGGTAGAGTGCTTTTATTACAAGAGGTAAGTTTAATTATTGAGTTCAATCATTAGCTCTGCTATGTATGTATGTATGTATGTATGTATGTATGCATATATATATGTGTACTGTATCAAAATAAAAGTTTCCATAAGAGACAAAATTAAGACATCAGAAGAAAAACCAAAGGGCCTAACTTCATTCATAGATCCTGCATCTATAAAGCTCATACTGTATATGAGTCAAAGAATTACCCTCAGTAGTTGAATAAATCATATTCCTTGAGTAATTGGGAAACACATGTGGAGATAGAAATGACAATTTCATTGTAGGAGTATTTAAGTATAATTTTTCTTCCTAGTTTTTGCAAAGTACATAGTGCCCTAACGACCTACAAGAAAGAACTTTAGTCTATTAGGGTACACTCAAACACGTAGAAGCAGAGTTGGAGCAGTGGTGAGGTTCAGAAAGCAGTGGGTCTATGATATGTCCTGCAGCCCTGTGCCATGGGGAACCATTGTCTTATCATGAAACGACATCATGAATAAACAAATTTACCTCTATTGTCTTTATAAGACAAAGGGTTCTCTGAATTTCTATGGGAACATAGTGGAGACAGGTGCATGAGTGAGTCCAATCTAAGGAAAATTACTTGGGCCAAATGTCAAAGGATGTGTGCTAATCTAGAAACAGAGTACATGTCCCCACCCAAATCTATGACATAAACTTTAATTCAATTTAGAGAATCTGGAAATCAATCTATTTGAGACAAATAAGGATTAAGAGAAGTCTGGAACTGGGCTTTGAAAACAGTGCACTTAGGATTCTAGAGTGGATGAGTATTAGGAGTAGATCCAAAGAGAGCAGAAACTTACCGTCTTAGGTTTCCTTGCTGTGCCTGCTTCAACTTTAGGTATATGAACTGTGGCAGGTATGCTGAGAATCAGAATCTGAGGGCCTTTCAGTACCACAGGTAGATCTTCTACCAAACCTGTCATGTCAGCAAGGCAGTATGTGAGCTGCTGGTCTCATATGGGGATGAGTATTGACAGCAACTGGGCAGTAAGTGGAAGAAAGAGCTCACAGCAGAAACAGGTGGACCTCACTATGGTTCCTTAAAAAGGAAGAAAAGAAAACAAAATAATTCTCTTTAGGAATTTTGAAATATCAACTCTTCGGTAGAACAAAAGGCAATTTAACGTGAGAAAAATTTCAAGTTAAGTACCTCTGAATTTAAAAATGCAGTTTGTGATACTTTATTAGGAAAATTTCCTTATTTTTAACTATTTGTCCTGATTTTACATTTTAAGAACTTCATATGTTTGAATGCAATACAAAATACTGTGCTAAAAGGCTTAGAGGCCAAACAAAGAACCTACCAGCTCTCTTTCAAAGAACCAGTTACTTCTGGCCATTGCAGTTTTTTCTTAATTCCCTCCATATTCGCAAATATTATGCATATGTCATTGTTCATTCATTACATAGTCTACATATTCTGTGAATATATTACTAGGAAGAAAATCAGTTAGAATGAGAGTTCCCATAAAGACTTGTGTCTTTGACAAAAATGAATCCATCTTTTCTCAGGGCGTTTTGCTCTAGCCATGGCCCTCAATTCTTGATTCCATGGCTGCAACTAGGCCTTACTTTTCCTCACTAGAAACAACTAAAAAGTTTTTAGAAACAACTAAAAAGTTTTTAGTAAGGATGTTCTTTCATAGAAAGGCCTGAGATGGAGAGAGGAAACATAGCCCTGTGAATATCTCCGAGATGGCCTGTCATCGGCGTGGAGAAGTTGACTCCTGTAGTTGGACGTGTCAGTGAGAGGACAAATAAGTTGGCAGTGATATCAGAAAATCTAAGGAAAATATCTGTTATCTGCTACTGGAAAAAGAGTGTCAGTTCATGTTCTAAGAAAATGTAACAGTAAAAATAACTAAGAAATCAGACAGCCCTGATCTGTCCAGGAATCTCAGACTGCCCTGACAGATTATCTCCCAACTCTATCAGAAAGCAATTTAGGTCAGGAAATAATCCAGGACTAGTGCCCTCAGCATTCCTGTGATTGGCCCCACCTACCCCAACTTATAATATGCTTGCTATTTATGATTTAACCTATCCTGTAACTGCTAAGCTAGAAAGTCCCTGCCCTTACTGGAAATGATCATTCCCCAACCAATAAATTTAAGACTAGATTTACTACGAACCACCGACCTATCACAAAATCAGTGTTGTAATGATTCTTCCACCTGCTTCATACACAATAAAAAAAACCTTGCTGAACAAGAGATTGAGACTGACAATTTCTGACGTGCTGTATCAGGGAAGATTTGTGAGTCCAGCTCGAGCTGTAATAAACGAGCCTCCTTCATTTACATTGGCAACGGCTCTCTGCTGGCCTTTGGGGGGTCTATGGCCTGGTACTTCAGCAGGAAGCAGGAGGACAGCGAGAGTCCAGAAGACAGGAGAGGCACAGGAGTGAATGCACCTTTTCTTGGAGACCACTGGGCCATGCTTATTAAGTTCCCAACATGCACGTGTTGGCCACCACGAAAGTCCCTGGAAGTCCCACTGGTCTGGGGCAAACTGCCTGTTCTAGATCTACAGTCTGAACTTCCCCGGTGGCCCTGGACCTGGCTGGGCTGGAGCTGCACCCACCAGCCATGCTTTCTCCACCCTGTTGCACATAGCCTCTCAGCCACTGCCTGGTCTTAAGCATCTATGCCAGTGTGGCTCTCTGGGGCAGGCTGAGGCTGAGGTGACCATTCCAGGTGCCTGTTCAAGTCGAGTGAGGCCAAAGCTGTGGTGGAGCCAGTCCTCACACACTTACAGGTATGTCCAGAAAGGATTGAACGCCACTGGCCCAGTGCTGCCGTCCTCTCCTTTCCCAGAGTTTACCTCCATGTCCCCACCTTTGTTGTTGAAATTGTTCAGCCACTGTGATCTTAATTTTCATTGTCCTCCTTTGCAGTACTTGAGACTCCTTCCTCTTCTCACCAGGCCACCAGGCCCCATGGGATCCGCCCCAACAACCCCACTCACAGACATTCTCCAGAACCAGGCAGCCTTTGGGCATGCTGCATCCTAAGCCTCCAGCTTCCTGCCTCTTTCCTTGCTTCACCAGCTTCTGCCAAGGCCTCCTCTCCCCTCCACACTGCCCCAAACCCCAACCCCAGTGTGGCCTCCCATGTGGCCAAACTCATCTCCCTACCACGCCCAATCCAACCCCAGTGTGGCCACTGCACTGGAGAAGACAACTAAGGTCCAGCAGCAGCAAAGAGGCCACAGTGTACAGCTGGCTGAGAACTGGAGGCAGAGCAGAGAGACCTCTCTCTGATCATCTTTCTCTTCACTTACCCAGGTATTAATTGAATTTAGTATTTAATTTTTGGTACACAAAATTTCATAAGTATCTTCTTATTAAGCCTTTGCAGAATAGCTGGTAGAAATGCAGTCGCAAAATACGGATTGTGTGTTGTTTAATTTTTTTGAGATTCAGAGATGTTTTAAGTAGTTATAATCATCATGAATTCTCACTTTCATAGCAGAGCGCTATTCAGAAAATAATTACTTATGCATCTATTATCAATTATTTACATGACTTGAAACTTAAAGTTTCAAATATTACAGTAAGCACTTTGATTAATGTTGAGTGGATGTGAGTAGGTTGAGCTGTTGCATACATTTATTGTGTGTGTGTGTGTGTGTGTGTGTGTGTGTGTGTGTGTGTATAGGGGGTGTATATGTATTATTGAAATCAGGGATAAGGATGAGCACTGGTCTGAACTTGTTTACTTTTTCTGAGATATATGGTATTTCTGTGTTGGTGGTAGGCTCTGACTGCTTGCCTTTGTCTGATGTGCACTTTGCAGTTTTTTTTTCAAATATGCTTCTTATTTCTTATTGAGCAGATAGGGCTCTGATATTGCTTTGCCTTTAATCTGCCATCTAGGATCTTATTTTCCTCTTTAAAAATTAACATACAATATAAATTTTATCCCCTGTCTTATTTTCTCTTTAATTTGCATTTTGAAATAAGTAGTATAAGAAGTTTGAGCTCTGTATTCATGAAGTTTGAATTTTCTGTTTAATGTAATAACTGGACACATTTGTTAGCACAAAGATCTTAAATTTCTTTTGTAGTTTTAGTTTAAAATACCCTCCTCCATGTTTTTAGCATGGGAAGACAAACAATTCCTAGTAAAAATGATAACAATTTATCCGTTAACTATCAGATAATTCATAATTAATGTCTAGTGGCAAATGAATACATTTGCTGAATAGATTTCCTTGATAGACCCGTGCACAAAAATACCCCTCATAGGTTCTGAGAAGGTAGATCAGTGGTAGACAGATTACCTTGAATGCCTGAGGCCCTGGGTTTGATTCCTCCTCACCACGTAAGCAGAAAAAGCCAGAAGTGGTACTGTGGCTCGAGTGGTAGAGCACTAGCCTTGAGCTGAAGAGCTGAGGGCAGCGACCAAGCCCAGAGTTCACCACCAGCAACAAAAATAAATAAATAAACAAATAAATATATAAATGAATAAAGAAATAAAACAAACTCATACACAAGTAAATTAATTTCAAAGGTAGATTACTATTTTAGTTAGGGGCAGGGTGCCAAGATATAGCAGACCTCTGTCCCAGAGCTTCAAGAAGGATTTCAACAGTTGACAAATACTGAAAACAAAAAGTAAAAAACATAGCTCTGCCAATAACATATAGAATCTCCATTCAAACAGAAAGAAGTACTACGAATGAAATACTTTTTGTAACATTTGTTAAGAGATTTTGGCTCTATATTAATTATCATATCAATTGACCTTCGAAAACTCTATAGGTGGGCTTGACTCTCAAGGTCCTCTAACTAAAACTAGAGGAGAGAATCATCAACCTGGACTTTTAAAAATTTTTATTGTTAGTATAGTGGACATACGGGTCACCATTTTGTAATTTAGATAATGAGTTCATTTCATGTTCGAAAATCTCATCACTTCTTTGCTCTCTCTCTGTTTTTCCCTCCTTTCCCTGCCCACAAGTGGTATAGTTGATTGTCAACATAATATCTACAGAGTATCACTGCTGCATTTGTTTCCTTGTTCTCCTTGAATTTCTGTGGCTCCCTCACTGCCCAGAAATGGATAAACAAAAAAAGAAAAAACCATCGTTTCCAATTCCTTTAATTCATTTCAATATAAACATCAGTAGTTTTATGAGATTGTCAGGCTCTGTCTGCTCATCCCGAACACTTACACTTCCTATACCTAGTCATAACTCCCACCAGATTCTAAGATCCACAAAATAATTCTGTTCACTTTCCACACAAGAAGAAGCTGAGATTCAGAAAGATTAAGTAACTTCCTGGAAATACTGGGCTGAGCATAGTGGCTCACTCTTATAGCCTTACCTACTCCAGAGAGTGAGATCTGAAGATCATAATTTGAAACCAACCAAGGTTCACATATACCTTACATGTTTATCTCGTTAACCAACAGAAGTCAAGAATTGTGTAATTCAATTGGTACAGCTAGAATGCCACCTGACTTGAATGGGAAACCTAAAGATAGTGCCAATAGGATGATTTTTAAGAAACAGTGCTGCCCCATACAAAATCTCAGACACCACACACACACCTTTAAAAAGATGTTAGTACTGAAACCCAAATAGTTTTTTTTAAATTTTTATGTTTAGTTATTACCTTTATTGAGGTATTAACTGACAGTCTTTGCTGATGAGCCACAATTTAGTACTTTGTTGTAATTATATCCATGTCTGTGCCAGAGAAACATTCTCCTAGTTGTCTTCCCCCATTTCTAGCAACGATAAGTTGTCTCGTCTTGGCCCAGTTTCAAGTTAATTGTTCTAGTAGATCACAACCATCCTAATAACAAGGGTTATAGGTGGTAACTACTGTACTGGACAATACCTGCCTTGGGAAAATTGTTCAAATTTCTCCATTCAGTGGAGGTTGTTAGGATACACCCATGATCACTTTGTGCTCAGAATTGGGAACTTTTTAGGTCCAGGAATTCAGGGCAAGCACTGTGTGCTATTTCATACTTGTTAACTTTAATTTCAGCTTCCTATTATCTTCTTTAAGCATTGTGTGAAGAGAAAAATTGCCCCTAGGAGACAGAAACATAATACTAACTGTTGTTCTCAAAACACAGGAGGAGGGAAAGAAGTTCTGAAAGCGGCATATAGCCTAGACAATGAGTTCTTAGAAACTTGGGCTGCCTGTTAATCTTTACTTCAACATAGAAAATCAGAGCCTGCAGTGGCTTGTAAGCTCCACTTATATTCCTGAGCATGTGGCTCCCTTAGCTCCATTTATATTCCTGAGCATGCGGCTCCCTTCCCCTCAGCCCTTCTGATCCTTTACATCAAGGTTTCTTAGTGTGTCTTAATGTGTTCCCTTAGTTCAGTGCACAGGTTAAAAATTCAAGCATGCCCAAACATGGGTTTCCATTGCCCTAGTAGACGTTTTGCATTTTAGGACATTCCTTCCAGGGAACTCTCTTCTTGGGCCCTCATGTGCATATGATCACAGAAGCGAATGTCTCACAAACCATGGAACGCAGTTGTTCAATGATGATTAACTCACACAGAGGCTCAGACAGGTTGGGTTAGGAGCCTTTGTGAGAGGCCTTGGACTAGGCACTGTGGCAACATTGACAGTAATTCCTCAGAGAAATACCACTGATTAGAGGGCTATGGAGAGGTTAAAGGAGAGTGAATTTAACCAAGTTCTTATCTCAGAGAGAGAAATAGATTAGACAGAATGATAGGAGAGTGATTTAAAAGAAAAGAAGAAAAATGGAAATAAAAATTTAAATTTAAACAGTGAAACACTTAAAAATTATGTAAGTTTAAAGAAATGGTATTGAGAGAAGGATAGAATGAGAGGAGGTGAGGGATAGGAGACATGAAAAACTAAAAAATAAAAGTGCTTAAAATTAGTTATTAAAAATTAGGGCTGGGAAAGTGGCTCAGTGGTAGAGTGCTTGCCTTGCATGCATGAGGCTCTGGGTTCGATTCCTCAGCACCACATAAGCAGAAAAAGCTGGAAGTGGCGCTGTGGATCAAAGTGGTAGAGCACTAGTCTTGAGCTGAAGAGCTGAGGGACAGTGCCCAGGCCCAGAGTTCAGGCCCCATGACCAGCAAAAAACAAACAGACAAACAGGAAATTATATAGGTATAAAGATATAATATTGCTACTAAAGTATTTAACCTAAGAGCTTATGAATTGAGTAATAAATTTCTGGATTAAGTGTATATACCATGGGGTATAAGGTCTAATAATTGACGATGGGTATATATATGGGGATGAGCAGAATATCAATTAAGTCACTCAAAAAAGAAAGAAAGAGAAAAAACAGAAAATAAAAAAGTACCAAAAGATCAGAAGATATATAAAAAAAGCACACACACACATACACATAAAATAAAAATTATGAGAGGAAAAAAAAGATTAATAGAAAGCAATGAAAAAATAAAATTTAAAAAAGGTACAAAAAGAGTTCTTTTTTGGAGAGGGGATGGGAAGATCCTTTATCTCCACTGTGTCCATAACCACTCTCTTGGTGCAGTCTCAGGTCTGCTTGTGGTGTTTGGTTTTCCTGTGGCTTGATTGGATTATTAAGTCAGTTTGTTTGAACAGGCAGAAAAATGCTCTGCTTTACCCAGGATTTTGTGATCCTCTTCCCAGGCTAGGTCAATGGGAGGGAGATCTGCTTTGAGTATCACAAAAGAGGGAGATGGCTGTTTCCTCTAGTTTCGAGATGCTGTGATGAGGATAGGTTCTGGGTAGGGTTGAGGCTTTTCAGCAAACTAGCTTTTCCCTGAGGGTCTAGCTCCAGAGACACAGAGCCCAGCCTGGATCCATTCTCAGGGTTTGTGTTTACTGAATTTTAGTTGATTTTCTAGGCTGCTGTAGGGAGGGGCAGCCTCTGGTTCTGTTTACACAGTGAAGAAAATCTCTCCTAAGGTGGGAGGTGGTCTTCCTCTGTCTGGGCTGGGTGATTTTCCCCTGGGTGGAGCTGAGCCTGGCAGGTTAGGTCAGGTTCTTGTGACCTGCTAAATGACTCTTTTCTTTTCATCCAAGGCCTGAGTTGTAGCTAGTTGCTCACAGGGGCCTTTGTCAGTATGGAAGATGGAGATCTCTGGTGGTTGGGGAGGGATGGCTTTCCCTCCTCTGCTCCCAGATAAGGAGTGAGGATGTCAGGGTTCTACTCATGCAAGAGTGTTGGTTCCTGAGTTGTCTATGGTGTGTGATCTGCAGGATGAAGATATCTGCTCTTTGTCAGTTCTTGCTAGTGATGAGTAGAATCTACTCACCCGCTGTGTCTGGTGCTGTTTTCCTGAACTCTCTCTGTTATAGGTATGGCCACTACCGCCACTGTCACTGCCGCTGCATCGGTTGCAGGCTTGGCTACCTGCAAGTGCTCAGTTTTGCCTCCTTGTGTGGATTTTCCCTCTCTGGCCAAGCTCTCTGTACCTGACGGCACACTTGGGGTGATTCTGTAGCCTAGGACTCTTCACTAAACAGTGTTTAGCAACACTAAAACTGCTTTCTATGCTGGAGCTTGTTTAGCCTCCAGCTTCTCTTTTGCCATCTGCCTCGGAACTTCTCTAATGAGATTCTTATCTCTAATTAGCAATCAGAAAACTAGAAGTGGACTCTGGTGGAGTGCTTCACTTCAGCTGAAGAGCTCAGGGACAGCACCCAGAGTTCATGTCCCATGACTGATAAAAAATAGAAAGAAAGAAAGCAAGTGAGTGCCCAGAGCCAGTGGCTCATACCTGTAAGTCTAGGTAGTCAGAAGGCTGAGATCTAAGGATCAAGGTTCAACACCAGCTTGGTCAGGAAAATCTATGATATTCTTATTTTCATTTAACCACTGAAACCCATAAGTGACCATGTAACTCAAAGTAGTAGAGCACTAGCTTTGAGCACAAAAGCTCAGGGGCAAGATCCAGGACCTGAGTTCAAACCCCACAACTGACAGAAAAAAAAGAAAAAGGAATGAGAAGCCACCTTAATGAAATAACTAGACAAGTACAATATACAGAATAACTCTTCCTTTCGTTCTTTTCTGCCTTCCATATGTTCACATCTTTCCCTCGTTTTTATCCTAGAACTTAAACTCAGGGCCTCATGCACTTTAGGTAGGTGCTCTACCAGTTGAGCCATACACCTGCTTTTTTTGCATTAGTCATTTTTGTTTTTGTTGGTCATGTGTCTTAAACTCTGTGCCTGAGCGCTGTCCCTGAGCTCTTCAGATCAAGGTGAATGCTTTACTACTTGAGCCACAGCACCACTTCTGGTTTTCTAATGGTTTATTGGAGATGAGTCCCACGGATTTTCCTGCCTAGGATGGCTTTGAACTGTGATCTACAGATCTCAGCCTCCTGAGTAGCTAAGTCTACAGGCATGAGTCACCTGCACCCGCTCTGCTTGAGACATTTTTGTGGTATGGTTTTATGTTTATGACCAGGCCATTATGGACCACAATCCTTCTTTTTACCCTTTCTGAGTAGATGAAATAAAAAGCACAAGGCATTGGTTTCTGATATTGATTGTGATCCAATATTGTGAATGTTTTGCCTGGGCTAGCATCAAATCATGGTCCTCTCTGCATTAGTCAAGACACAGCAGATAGCATTACAAGTGTGAGCTCCCATGCTTGGCTCAAATTTCTGACTATGAAAACATATGAATAAAGTTTTAATAATTTCAAATGATGAATTTGGGGACAATGGGTGTTCTTACTTGCCTAGTTTCAAATTTCACCAAAAGTCCCAAACGTTAACTTTTGATTTCCTCGAGTAAATTAAATAAGCAGATAATTTATTTTATTTTATTTTTTTGGGTCCGGTCGTGGGGCCTGAATTCTGGGCCTGGGTGCTGTCCCTCAGCTCCTCAGCTCAAGGCTAGAGCTCTCTACCACTTGAGCCACAGCACCACTTCTGGCTTTTTTCTTTTTGCTTATGTGGTGCTGAGGAATAGATCCCAGGGCCTCAGGCATGCAAGGCAAGCACTCTACCACTGAGCTACCTTCCCAGCCCAAACTTTTAAAAGCAATTAACTAAAGAAAAAAGTTAAACAGAAAACATCCTTACCATTGCAACTTTGGATTTAACACATTGTCAAACATTGCTTATATCATAGTTGTTTTTTTCTGGGCAGTATATTCCATACACGAATCATGCCACCACCAAAGTTGAGGGCTAAACAGCTTATAGGCTGTAGGCAAACATACAAGGGAAGGCATGGTCCAGTAGCATTGTAGGTGGTAATGTCCCAAAATAGGACTTGGAAGGTTAGGGCAGCTTAAATAGAGCTTTTTTCTTAGAAATAATGCTCTATTAAGCCATACCTCTTTTTCTGGGTTTATCACTGATTAATTGGAGACAAGCCTCATGGACTTTCCTGCTTGGGCTGCCCTGAAATCATGCTTCTCAGATCTCAGCCTCCTAAGCTGTGAGGATTATAGGCATGAGCCACCAATGTCTAAATCAATCATTCCTTTAACAAAAATCAAAATGGCTACAGTATGGTTTAACAGAGAGCTTGAATCCTTATCAGTTTTGCTCCTGACCTGCTATTCTAATAGGACCCCACAAAATTCACATTCAATTCTCCACTGAAGTAGAGGGTATCCATTGCATGCTCTGCAGCATCATAAATCACTTGCTGGTGAGGAAAAATACCTCTTTTCCATAGGAAATGCTCAATAAATTCTGATTATTGAATAATCATAAACCTAGGAGATGGAAAATACCACAATCCAATCACATTTTTTTGTTGTTCATTGTGGTACAGTCAGGGTCTGGGTACAGTCCCTGATCCATTTTCTAGCACTCTACCACTTGAGCCACAACCCCACTTCTGTGTTGATTTTTTGTTGTTGTTGTTCATGGGGCCTGATATCTGGGTCTGGGCGCTGTCTCTCAGCTCTTCAGCTTATGGCTAGCACTCTACCAATTGAGCCTTAGCACCACTTCCAGTTTTCTCTGCTTATATGGTGCTGAGGAATTGAACTCAGGGCCTCATGCTTGTAAAGCAAGCACTCTACCACTGAGCCAAATTCTTAGCCCCCCACTTCCGGTTTTTGAGAGATTAACTGGACATAAGTATCTCATAGGTACTTTTCTGCCCAGGATGGGTTTAAAACATAATCTTTCCATTTCAACTTCCTGAGTAAGATTATAGTCATGAGCCATCTGTCCATGGCTCAATCCACATTTTTGTACAAGTGAATAAAGCTCAGTGATAAAGTGTCTTCCTCTTTAAGCAAAAGCAGATAAATAACCAAAAGTGAATTTGAAATTCAGTTGAATCTCAGGCTATATTTTTAACAACTGGGTTGTAAGTTATTTGATCTTTGCACAATTTTGTTAGTAGATACAGTACAAATGTCATGAATTTTCTATTTCAAATGACCATGTGTTCGCACCACCTCACTCGTACTTCCAGTCTGGGTCAGTCCGATTGGCTCTGAGGTAATTACTCTCTCCAGATGCTGTTTTACCATCATGGACTGCAGCCCATACCAGAGGTTAGACTTTTCCAATTCTCATAGCAAAGCATGACATTAAGGGATTAAGATGGAACCTTGCTAGGTTTGAGAACTATGTTATAAAATTGTGCATGTGTGTGCGCATGTGCACTGGTCTTGGGCCTTGAACTCAGGGTCTGAAGTGAATCTGAGATATTTGATTAAGGTAGAGCTCTACTACTGGAGCCACAGCTCAACATATGGCATTTTTGTGGTTAATTGGGACTAAAATTCTCCCAGATTTTCCTGTCTGGACTGGCTTTGAACACGATCCTCGGATCTCAGACTTTTCAGTAGCTAGGATTTACAGGTGTGAACTATGGGCGCCTCTGTATTTGCTTGATTGCCATCCAGAGAGAACTGTGCTTGGTAAGTATTCTGGAGTAAAAAGATTTGAACTCTTCAAATGAGCAGTGGTGAAAATACTCAGGTTCTAGCCTGGCATTGTTGGATCAGGCCTCTAATTCTACCAATTCAGAAATGTGAAATCTGAGAATTGCAGTTTGAAATCAGTGTGTGGAGGACAGAGTCCTTGAGACTCTTTATCTCCAACGAACTACCACAAACCTGGAAAGTGGCACTGTAACTAAGTGGTAGAGCACCAACCTTGAACAAAAAAGCTCAGGGACAGCACTTAGGCCGTGAGTTCAAGTCCAATGAGCACAAAAACAAAACATATCAAGAAAAAAAACCTGGGTTCTTCAGTAAGAGTTTATCATTATAAATATCACTTTCCCATTATATTAAGCTCTGTCATAGGTACATGAATTTTAGGGTATTAAGAAACTTAGCTAAAAATATAGGCAGCATTGTGTGTGTGTGTGTGTGTGTGTGTGTGTGTGTGTGTGTTTGCCAGTCCTGAGGCTTGAACCTGGGGCCTTAATCTCTTGATTGGATTTTTTCCATTAAGGCTGGTACTCTGCCACTTGGTCCACAGCTCTACTCCCAGATCTTTTTAATTCTTATTTGGGGATAACAGTTTTACACACTTTTCTGCCTGTGGAGGCCGATTCTGGAATATGATTATTTGAATCCTGCTATAAAATATGTGTGTGCAGATAGCTCTACCATAAGGCTGACTTACATTTCTTCAGGTGTATATGTAGGATTAATAGGCATTGTGCTTAGGCAGACATGAAACCAACATAGATTTGATTTGCATTTCCTTGATTATTAAAGATGTTGAATATTTTCATGTATTCCTTAGACACCTATATCTGTTTTGGGGAATGATCTAGTGAATTCACTTGCTTATTTATTGATAAGATTATTCTTAGGTTGTTTCATTTTTTTGAGTCTATACATCTAGATATTAGGATTTCTTCTGTTACTCAAAAGGCAGGAGTTTAGGCTTATTTTACTTAATCTTAGCAAAAGATTACTTGTGAGCTTAAAATTATTTAATAGATGATTGATTAAAAATGATCAGAAGGATGTGGCTCACACAGGAGAGTGCCTGCCAACAAGTACAAGTTCTGAACTCAGACTTCAGTGTCTATAAAAAAAGAGATATATTTAATTATTTTAAAACAATAAAATTTAATTAGTTATATACTCTCAAAATATGTAATTCTAAATATTTCACTATTATTCATGGTAAAACTATTGCAAATTTTAGCACAAGCTAACAATTTTAGTTTCTATTTTTTCCTTGGTAATCATTCAAGCCAACAAAACTGATAAAATACAGCTTTGGCCAGGGGCTGGGGGCTCATGTCTGTATTTCTAGCTACTCAGGAGGCTGACATCTGAGGATTGCAGTTTAAAGTCAGCCTGAGCAGGAAACTCTGTGAGTCTCATCTCTAAATTACCACCAGAAAAATAGAAGTAGTGCTGTGGCTCAAGCGGTACAGTGCTTTCCTTGAGCTGAATAGCTGAGGGACTGCCCCCAGGCCCCAAGATCAAGCCCCATGACCAACCAAAAACAAAACAAAACAAAACAAAAATCCAACTTTATATAAAGAGGAAGATCAAGCCCCATGACCAATCAAAAACAAAACAAAAAAAACCAAAAATCCAACTTTATATAAAGAGGAAGAATCTCCAAGTCTTTATTCAAGATTTTTAATGCTTGTGGCAAATGATTTATCCGGTAGAAAGTGGAGAGCTTATATCTGTCATTGTGATAAACTTGTTACTATGTGGTTGATTTTCTCCCATTTATAATTTCATTCATCTAACCTTGTTGAAGATGAAAAATCCATCAAGGACATGACATACTATTTGGCAAAACTCGTAAGTTGAAATGACTATTTTTTTTTCAAGTTTGGCAAAGAAATTGTGGTTTTCCTTCCCTCTCCAGGATTTGAACAATGAAAAAAAATTTTCCCAAAAGTGAGGAAGACAGCCCATATTCAAATAATTAGAAGATAATGAAAAGAATGTTTAAGACACATAATGTATTTAATTTTGAACCTTCTTCTCAAGAAACTTTCAAGAAACTTAGCAAAATTTGGTTATAGATATTTATATCCAAGAGCTCACTGCAGGTGCCTCATACCTATAATTTGTTACTCAGAAGGATGAGATCTGGGATTGAGAGTGGAGCCAGCATGGAAAAGCAATAATTGCATGGATGATGTCCCCTGCTGTTAGATCATATGTGCCTTCCTCCCATCCTCAATGTGAAGCTGTCTCCCCACATTGCCATCCTTCTGAAATATTGACATTATCATTGTAATTTCTGGTTTTCTCCTTCAGCATGAAAGGTTCATGGAGCAGGCCACTTGCAGCTGTATTCACATCTGTTTCTCCAGTTGCCTACAACATTGCCTGGTACTTAGTGCTTAGTAGCCTTGTGTAGATGAAACTGCCCTGCTCATGTAATCTCAGAATTCAGTCAGGAAAGCTCATCAAGCTGTGATCTTGTGGTTAATAGTTAATTCTTCTAATTATTTTTTTCTTCTTTGTGTATCTAAAGTCCACGTAAGGGTGAGATCAGTGGCTGACACCTATCTGTTGTAATGGCAAAGTTGACAGTGATATCATAGAAGTTTATTGTGAAGCTGCATGAAGACTCATCTACCAAAGCACTGCAAATCGTAGCCTCCCACATTCAGGAATAGATTTAACAGCTCTGCAATCAAACCATCATTCGCTCTCTGCTAGATTCAGACAGTGTTTCCCTTTCCTATTTAAAATAAAGAAAAATTCAAGACATGCTTTTTTATGTCATTGAATTATGGAAATGTCCTTCCAAACAAAAAAATAAGAATGCCATTAGTGGAATGTAAATACAAGGCAAGGAATAAAACAAGCATAAAATTTCCTAGGGAAAACATCAAAAGTTGCATCTGCTACAAAAGGTGGTCCTTAAAACTAGGACTGGACTCTGACACCAGTAATCCTAATATAATATAAGGTAATGAAAGTTTTATTTCTGTGCCAGTCCAGGGGTTTGAACCTGCACTCAGAGCTCTGAGTTCTCTTGCTCAAGGCCAACAATTTACTGCTTGAGTCATAGCTCCATTTCTTGTATATTTGATAGTATAGTGGTAATAAGAATTTCCCAGACTTTTCTGCCTGTGCTGGCTTCAAACTGTGATCCTCGATGTCAGCCTCCAGAGGAGGATTACAGGCATGAACCACCAGTACCAAGCTAAAAGTTACTTGTGTGAGATATAAAAATAAGATATATAAGCCGGACGCTGGTGGCTCACGCCTGTAATCCTAGCTACTCAGGAGGCTGAGATCTGAGGATCGCGGTTCAAAGCCAGCCCGGGCAGGAGAGACCGTGAGACTCTTATCTCCAATGAACCACCAGAAAACCGGAAGTGGCGCTGTAGCTCAAGTGGTAGAGCGCTCACCTTGACCTGAAGAGCTGAGGGACAGTGCCCAGGCCCAGAGTTCAGGCCCCACCACCGAAAAAAAAAAAAAAATAAGATATATAAAGCAACATAAACAAATGAAACATTAGAACAACAAAACTGAAACAAGTTATATAAAAGATATATAAAGACAAACACGAAGACCCCGAGTTCAATCTTCAGGAACAGCACAAAAAAAAAAAAAAATAAAGAAGTGTAGAAGAAGAGAAGAAATACTCAGTGACAGAGTTTTAAATTAATCAATCACAAAAGTTTGGCAAAGTAGCAGGGTATAAAATTAACCCTCAAAAATCAATGGCTTTTCTGTATGCCAACAATGGGAAAAGTGTGGCTGAAATTAGGAAAGCAACTCCATTTGTAATAGCTCCACAAAAAATAAAATACTTAGGGATTAACTTAACCAAAGAAGTGAAGGACCTCTATGATGAAAACTTTAAAATCTTGAAAAAGGAAATCAAACAGAACTTAGAAAATGGCAAAACCTCCCATTCTCCTGGACTGGAAAGATTAACATCGTGAAAATGGCAATACTTCCCAAGGCTATATACAAATTCAATGTGATACCTATCAAAATTCCAACGTCATTTTTCAAGGAAATAGAAGAGGCAATCCAAAAATTCATATGGAACAATAAAAGACCCCGAATATAAAAAATGCTCCTCACTGGAAAGAACACTGCTGGAGGAATATCAATACCAAATTTCAAACTCTACTATTAAAGCCATAGTAATCAAAACAGCTTGGTACTGGCATAAGAACAGACCTCAGGACCAATGGAATAGATTCGAAAACCCAGAAATGAACCGGCAGACCTATAGCCAACTAATCTTCGATAAGGGAGCTAAAATAATAGAATGGAAGAAAGACAGCCACTTCTGTAAATGGTGCTGGCAAAATTGGTTAACTACTTGTAGAAAACTAAAGCTAGATCCTTATATATCACCCTGCACCAGAATCAACTCCAAATGGATCAAAGACCTCGGAGTCAAACAGACACTCTGAAAACATTACAGGATGGAATAGAAGAAACCTTAGATCTCCTTGGCTCAGGTCGAAATTTTCTGAAAAGAGACCCGGAAACACAACAAATCAAAGAAAGGTTGGACAAATGGGATTGCATGAATTTGCAGAGCTTCTGCATGACAAAGGACATACCTAGCAAAAATAGTAGAAAGCTTACGGATTAGAAGATCTTCACTAGCCATACAACGGATGAGGGTCTCATATCTAAAATATACTTGGAACTCAAAAAATTAAATCCCCGACAACAAATCCTCAAAGAAACAACTGCCCAATAAATAAGTGGGCTAATGACTTGAATAGAAACTTCTCTGAAGAAGAAAGAAGGATGGCCAATAGACACATGAAGAAATGCTCAACCTCCCTAGCCATAAAAGAAATGCAAATCAAAACAACATTGAGAAACCACTTCACCCCAGTTAGAATGGCTATCATCAAGAACTCTAACACCAACAGATGCTGGAGGGGATGTGGACAGAAGAGAACCTTACTTCATTGTTGGTGGGAGTGTAAACTTGTTCAAACACTTTGGAAAGCAGTATGGAATTTCCTGAAAAGACTTCAGATAGGGCTCCCCTATGACCCAGCAATCCCACTTTTGGGCATTTACCCAAATGTTTACAAACAAGACCACACTAAAGCTACCAGCACGACTATGTTTATTCCAGCATTATTTACCATAGCTAAGATATGGAACCAGCCCAGATGCCCCTCAGTGTATGAATGGATCAAGAAAATGTGGTATGTATACACAATGGAATTCTATGCCTCCATCAGAAAGAATGACATTGCTCCATTTGTTACGAAATGGAAAGGCTTGGAAAAAATTATATTAAGTGAAGTAAGCCAAGCCCAAAGAAACATAAGTCTCATGGTTTCCCTTATTTGAAATATCTACTATATGTATGAGTCAAGCCGAAAAGCTCAGATAATGTGATGTTAGGAAAATTAACCCTTAGATATGTATTTAAATGTTTTTTTTCTTTCATGCATTGTTTCTAACGTATTTATAAGATTATTTCTTTGTTGCTTTGTCCCTCCCCCACAGTATAACTCGTGCCTTCACTATATTTGATGTCGGTATAATTTGTGGAGGAGATGGGGAAAAACAAGTCGTTTAAGGATACAGGTGGACCCGCTGCAACTATGAGAAGTACAAGTTGTCATGTCGAAAATGAACTTTACAACTTCGGTGCAGGGAGTGAGGGTGGATTGGTTGGGGTGGCTGGGGGAGGCTGGGAAGGGATGTGAAGGGTAAACAATGGAGGAGGCTGCAATGCTTGCTATCTTGCCCATGTAATTGTAACCCCTCTGTAAAGTATGTTCACAAAAATTAAAATTAAAATTAAAAAAATAAATTAATTAATCAATCATTGGTGGCTTACACATGTTGTATTAACTACATAAGAGGATAGAGTCAGAAAATAATATGTAAAGGTAAGCCCAAACAGGAAATTCCATTGGCCATTTTTCTGTGTGTGCTAGTCATGGGGGTTGAATTTGTTCTACTTTACTCTAGGTTGGAGTTTTATCAATCTCATTAGTGGAATCACTACCAGCTAATTGGAGATAAAGAGTATCATGGAATTTCCTTTGCAGGCTGGCTTCAAACTTTGATCCTCAGATTTCAGCTCCCTGAATCATTCTGTAATTTCCATTAGACTGTTATCTCCAATGAACCCCGCAAAAGAAGAAAAAAAAAACAAACAGCTGGAGCTTGACGTGTGGCTCCAATGGTAGAAATGTGACAATGATTTGGGGACATTACCGACATTAGATCAATCTCCAGGAACAGTATACACAAGAATAAAATAAATAAATGAAAAGAAAGGTGGAAGAAGAAAAGAGAGAGCCAATTTCAGAGGTTAAAATGAGCAAAACTGAAATAGGTTACACTTGTTCTTGTAGTTACTCAAGGGTCTCACATCTGAGGATCAGTGTTCTAGGCCAGCCAAGACAGGGGAGTCCATGGACTCAACTCTAATTAGGCAAATATGGTTTAAAAACAAAGCCCCGAATTGAGCTGTGGCTCACATATTAGAGGTCTAGCATTAAAAATATAGTGGGACTGAACTAGGAAGCTGACTCAGTGGTCCAGTGCTTGCCTTGCATTCATGATGCCCTGGGTTCAATTCCTCAGCAACACATAAGCAGAAAAAGCCAGAAGTGGCACTGTAGCGCAAATGGTAGGGCTCTAGCCTCAAGCTGAAGAGCTGAAGGACAGGGCCCAGGACCAGAGTTCAGGCCCCATGATGGGCAAAAAAAAAAAAATAGAGATACAGGTGGACCCATTGCAACAATGAGATGTACAAGATGTTATGTTGAAAAACAAATTTACAGCTTTGGCTCACGAGGGTGGTTGTCAGGGCGATGGGGGGGGGGGTGGGAAGATGGCTAGGGATGGGAAGGGGAAACAAAGGAGGAGGTAACAATGCTTGATAAGAAATGTACTCATTACTTGCTCATGTAATTGTGAACCCTTTGTATGGCATTTTCACAGTAAAAAGAAAAAAAATAAATAAAAAAGATAGACGAGAATAAAAAATTATTGGGACAATACATAGGCTCTGAATTATAGCCCCAAGCCCAGCATACCTGTGGAAATAAAAAAGATCGAAATTAAAATATGTGTTGGAAAATCCAACTAAATTTTCAAAATGAGCATGTTTTTGTTTCATGTGTGTAATCCTAGATACAAAGATAGATAAAAATCTGAGGGTTATGGTGTCTCATCATCAAATCACCAGCAAAACAAACAAACAAGAAAACAGAAGTGAAGCTGTGATTGGAGGTGTAAAGCACCAGTCTTGAGTGAGAAAGCTATGAAACAGTGCCCTGGCGCAGAGATCCAGCCTCAGGATCACAAAAATAGTCATAAGAAGAGAATCTGGTGCTGATGACTCATTCCTGTAATTCTAAAACATCAGGAGGCAGAAATATGGGAATCCAGTATAAAGCCCAATCCAAGCAGGATAGTCCAGAAGACAGTTGTTTGTGGGCCATCCTGGGGCTAGTACTGTACTACTCCCAGGTTTCTGGCTGTTAATTGGAGGTAAGGATCTTAGACTTTCCTTCTCAACATGGCTTTGAACCATGAAGGTCAGACCACAGCTTCCTGAAACTGTCCAGGAATTGCATGAGTTCCTGCTCCAGGAGCAGCACAACCAAAACAATGAAATTAATAAATGTAAAGAAGGGTGGAAGAAGAGAAGAACCAATAACTGAGGCTTCAATGAGACAAACAGCCAATCACTGATGGCTCATAACTCTAATTCTAGTTACAAAGGAAGCTAAAATCTGAGGATAATATTTAAAGGCCAGACCACGTAAGAAAGTTCATAAGACGTGTGTGTGTGTGTGTGTGTGTGTGTGTGTGTGTGTGTGTGTGTGTGTGTGTATGTCTGTGTGTGAGACCTGTTGCTTGAACTTGTACTGTTTTGCTTAAGGCTCTACTAATCTCAGCTTTTTAGTGGTTATAATTGGAGATATCATGGACTTTCCTGCCCATGCTGGTACAAAGTTTGATCCTCAGATTGCATCCTCATGAATCAGGTCTGGCTCTACATGATAATCATTTCTAGTTAATCATCAAAACAGAAAGAAAACAGGAATTGAGCTGTAGTTCTCCTGGCAAAACTGGGAAAATAGTTCTGGGACAGCACCCAGACCCTGAGTTCAAGCCACAGGACAAACACAGAAGAAATAAAAGGAGAACAGAAGTACAAAAGGAAGAGTCAGTGAGAGTAGTTGAAATGAATCAAACATTTGTTGTTCACACATGTTATACGAGTTAGTCAGGAGGATGAAATCTAAGGATCACGGTTCATGACCAGCTCAGGCAGGAAAGTCTATGAGACACATATATCTAATTTGCACCAAAAATAAGTTACAAGCTGTGCTTTGGTTCATGCGGTTGAGTGGTAGTCTTAAACAGAAAGCTTGGAACAGCACCTAAGTCCTAAGTTGAAATCCTAGACACACATTTCAAAAACAAAAACAGAAAACAAAACCAGAAACAAAAAAGCAGAAACTATGATGGGTAAAGAGAAACATAAAGTTTCAAAATGATCATGGGTTTTGGTTCATGTTTATTCCTAGTTATTCACTTTCAAAAGGACACTTACAAAAGAAAGAAAAAAGACCACAAATTATAAAATATGGGAGAAAGCGAAAATTATAATTTCAAAATGAGCCATGGGTTTTTGGTTTATGTGTGTATTCCTAGCTACTAAGAATGTTGAAATTGAGGATGATAGCTCAAAGCCAGCCTGAGCAGGGCAGTGACTGAAATTTTTATCTCTAAGTACCCAGTAAAAGCTGGAAATGAAGGTGTGATAGTAGTTGTAAAGTACTGAAATTCCATGAAAAACCTGGGAAACAATTCCCAATTCAACCCTAAGTCGACCAAAAACAAAACTGAAAGAAGAGAAGAAATTACCATTTGAAATTTAAGCCTGGGACTGGTGGTTCTTGCTTATTATTTTAGCTATTCAGGAGGCTGAAATCTGAAGTTACCAGTTAAAAGCCAGTCCAAACAGGAAAGTCTATGGGGCTTTTTATATGTGTGTGCCAACCTTGTGCTTGAATTCATGTAGGAGCACTACCACTTCCAAAGTCTTGGTATTTAGTTGATGAAAATAGTCTCATGGACTTTCCTACCAAGGATGACTTCAACTACAATCCTCAGATTTCAGCCTCCTATGTCTTTCTGGGCTTTACATGAGACTCTTATCTCCAATTAACCACCAAAAGGAAGAAAAATAAAACCTGGTGTTTGAACTGTAGCTCCAATGGCAGAAATGAGAAAATATATTCTGGGACAGCATCCAGACCTTGATATACACCAACACACACACAAAGTATAAAATAAATAAATGTAGAGAAGATAGGATAAGAAAAAGACAATTTCAGAGATTAAAATGAGCTAAGCATAGGTGGCACACACCTCTGATTGTAGCCACTTGGGAGATTAAAATCTGAGGATCACATTTGAAAGCCAGCCCTGGTAGAATTCATGGACTCAAATCTAAGTAGCTACTTAAAACAAAACAAATAGTAATAGCCACAAGTTATGTGGTGGTTCGTGTCTTGGTGTTCTAATCTTGAATAAAAACTTCTGGGCCAGCACTTGATTTTTAGACCCAGGACCAGTATACACAAGGAAATAAAAATACAAATAAAAAGGTATAAGAATGGCGGAGAATGTGGCTTAGTAACAGAGTGCTTGCCTACCATGTTTGAATCCCTGGGTTTGTTTCCTCAGTACCTCATAAATAAAAAAGAATGAAAGTGGCACTGTGGCGCAAGTAGTAGAGTTCTCACCTTGAGTAACAGAAGTTCAGGGACAGTGCTCAAGCCCTGAATTCAAGCCTCAGGATTATGAAAAAAAATAAAAATATTGTGAGAAAATCCAGTTAAAGTTTCAAAATGAGCAATGCATGAAATTTTGGTCAATATGTGTAATCCTAGTGAGTCAGAAGGCTGAAATCTGAAGGTTGTTGTTCATAGCCAGCCTGGACAGGGAAGTGCATAAGTCTGCAACTAACCAGCAAAAAACGCCAGAAATAAAACCGTGTTTGTAGTTGTAAAGCAACAGCCTTGAATGAAAAGCCAATTGAAACCATGCCCTGGCTCAGAGATCCAGCCTCAGCATCACAATAAGAAAATTAAATGGTTGGAAGTAGAGAACCCAGGACTCTTGGTTGATGTCTGTTATTCTAGAAATGCAGGAGGCTGAAATATAAGATCTTATGTAAAGGCACACCCAATCAAGAAATTCCAGGAGACTGTTTGTGTGTGGTGGCCACACTGGGGATAGGTTTTTGTTGATTGATTGGAGATAAGAATTTCATGGATTTTCCTGTCCAGGCTGCTTTCAAACCATGATGGCCAAATTTCAGCCTCCTGAGTCAGGCCAATACTTGCATGAGTTCGAGCTCCAGGCTCAACACAAACAAAAAGAATGAAATAAATGAAAAGAAGGGTGGAAGAAGACAAGAAAGACCAAGTAACAGAAGTTTCATTGGGGACTCATATTTGTAATTCTAGCTACTTAGGCTAAAATTTGAGGATACTGTTTAAAGCTCAGCTCAAGTATAGGTGTTCATAAGACATGTGTGTGTGTGTGTGTGTGTGTGTGTGTGTGTGTGTGTGTGTGTGTGTGTGTGTGTGTGTTTGGCAGTCCTGGTGCTTGAACTTGCACTATTTTGCTCAATAATCTACAACTCCAGATTTTAGTGGTTCATTGGAGAAAAGAGTGTCATGGACTCTCCTCAATTTTCAGCCTCCTGAATCTGGCTTAGCTATACATGATTCTTTTCTCTCCAATTAACCTCCCCACAAAAGCCAAATATTGTGGTTGGTCCCATGTATGCCCTGAGACAACATCTGAGCTTCAATTTCCACTCCCAGGAAAAGTAAAAAAGAAAAAAAAGATAAAAAGGTGGAAGCAAGCACATATTAATGTTTTAAAGTGACCCAAATGTTGATGGTTATATGTGTAATCCTTTTTACACAAGAGGCTGACAACTGACAATTGCAGAGTCAAGTCAGTCTAGGAAGGAACATGCTTGAGATTCTTATCCCCAGCTACACAGCACAAAGCCTTGAGCTGTGGCTGGGGTGGTAAAGCACCAATCTTGAATGTAAAAGCTAAGATATAGGCCCCAGAGACAGAGGTCAAGCCACAGGACCCATAAAAATTTCAAAGGAGAGAGGATGAAGATAGGCTGAAATCTGTGAATCATTGTTCAAAGCTACCCCATGCAAGAAAGTCCATGAGGCTTTCTCTGTGTATGCATCTGTGTGCTATGTTTGGCTTGAAATTATGCTGTTTTGTTCAAGGATAGAGCTTTACCACTCCCAGTTTTTCAGTGATTAACTGGAGTTAAGAGTCTCATGGGATTTCCTGCCTTGGTTGGCTTTAAACCGTGATCCTCAGATTTCAGCCAACTGATTCATGCTGGGCTTTGCATAAGACTCATCTCCTATTAACTACCAAGAGTTAAAAAAAAAAACCTGGAGTTGAGGTGTGGCCCAAGATGCAAACTGGGCAGTCACATTCTAGTACAGCACCCAGGGTTTTAGTTCAAGCACAAACACAAAACAAATATTGCCACAAGCTATACTTTGGCTTATGTGCAAAGCCACTACTCTTGAAGAAAAAGCTCTGGCATTGCATCCGGGCCCTGAAATATAGCCCCAGGACAAAAACATATACAAAAGTAAAAAAAAATAAAAAACAAGGAAAATTTTAACAAGATAAAGTGGAAAAAATATTAATATTTTAAAATGACCAATGGGTTTGTGGTTCATGTGTGTAATTGGAGCATCTCAGGAAGCTGAAATCTGAGGATCACGATTAGAAGCCAGACTACCCAGAAAAGTACATTAAAAACTAATGTCAAATAAACAAAAAAAGCTAGAAGTGAAGCTGTGGTTGAATTTGTAAAACATCGTCCTTGAGTCAAAAAGCTAAGAAACAGAAGGGCACTGCTGCCTCTACACTGTAATCTCAGGAGGCTGAGATATGAAGACCATGGTTCAAATCCAGCCTGGTCAGGAAAGTTCATGAGACTGTTGTACTCCAATTAACCACCAGATAACCTGAAGTGGCTCTGTAGGTCAACTGGTAGAGCATTTGCCTTAAGTTGAAGACCACAAAGACAGCACCCATTCCGAGTGTTCAATCCCTACCCCCATTCAAAACAACTAAGGAACAGCAATGTGGCCCAAAGAACAGGTCTACTGGACAAAATAAAATGTACTGAGGTTGAAGGCAAGAAAAAGCTGCTTAAAAATATTAAAATAATATGGGCACCAGTGGCTCATGCCTGTAATCCTAGCTACTCAGGAGGCTGAGATCTGAGGCTCACAATTCCAAGCCAGCCCAGACAGGAAATTCTGTGAAACTCTTATCTCTAATAAAGCACCAGAAAAGTGAAAGTGGTTCTATGGCTCAAGTGGTTGACTGTTTGCCTTGAGCTGAAGAGCACAGAGACAGCACCTAACCCAGAATTTAAGCCCCATGAATGACCAAAAAAAATTAAAATGTCTGCTGTTGATTGTTCATGCCTTTAAATCCTAGCTACCCAGGAGGCTGAAATCTAAGGGTTGTAGTTCAAATCCAACCCAAGCAAGAAAGTCCATGAGACTTGTTAATGTAATTACAATACTAGGGCCTGAACCTGCCCTGTTTTACACAAGGCTAGATACCGTTCTACTACCCACAGCTTTTTGGTGATTAATTGGAGATAAGAATCTCAGACTTTGCTGCTCAGACTGGCTTCAAATCAAGATCAGATTTCAGCCTCCTTAGTTGTGCTGGGATTTGCACGAGACTTTTCAAAAGAATGAAGCTGGACGTTTATCTGTGGCTCAATTGGCAGAACTAAGAAAAATCTCTGAGACAGTGGCTAGTCCTTACATGCAGAAAAAAAAACATAAAAATTTTCTTTTGTTTAATTTTTATTTTTTATTGTGAACATACTATACAGAGTGGTTACAATTACGTGGGCAAGATAATGAGTACATTTCTTATCAAGCATTGTAGTCTCCTCCTTTGTTTCCCCTTCCTATCCCTTCCCATCCTCTCCCACTCCCCCACCCAATCCTCCCCGCTACCCCCGTTCCCCCGCACCAAAGTTGTAAAGTTCATTTTTCGATGTAACGCCTTTACATCTCATTGTTGCAATGGGTCCACCTGTATCCCTATTTAAACTATTTGTTTTTCCCCTTCCCCTCCACAAATTATACAAACATCCAGGACATACAAAGCAACAAAGAAATAATCTTATAAATGTGTTAGAAACAATCGCATGAAAAAAAAAAACATTTGAATACATATCTTTGGGTTCATTTCCCTAACATTTTCAAAAGTAAATAATAGTAGTTGTATAATATAGAAAATAATCAAAAAACATGCTTAATATGATACAAAGGAAAACTATGTTTCTTTTTAAATGTAGCAAATGAGAACATAGTACAAAGTTTCAAAATGACATGCTGAGAGTAAGGGAAAAAGGAAAAATTTAAAAATTCATGTAAATATTAAATACAAGCTGACATGACCAAAATATAATGTGATCAGAAACTTATCTCTCAGTTATCTATCACTTGCAATAACTTACAAATAATTGTCCCTCCAGTTTCAGCAGTAACCATGGAAATTTAGACATGACCTCTCTATGCAGCCTAGACTGTGTAAGGGTCTTCCTGTTTTAGCCTCTTGAATTAGATCTGCAGGCATTGCCCTCATTTTAATATATGAGGTTTCCTTTAAAATTTAAAATTAATATTAAAATAATGGATTGTCTGTAAAGCATGACTAAACATCAGAGATCCACCAGAGATCCTCTGAGGGATACAATCAAAATATTAGAAAAGCACCTACCACTCAAGGTAGGTAACAGAAAGATGATTTTAGCATTTTTTGGATGTGCTGGGGATGAACGCAGGGCCTCATGCTTGTTAGGCACGTATAAAATTCAGTGACATTAATTATATGCACACCGTTACCTCTATTTGTGAACTATCTTGTTGATACTGATGGAATCCACACAATCATTGAGTAATAATCACCCCAATGACCTGCCCCAGAAATTTTAATCTTCCATTTTCTCTTATAAAATGGTTTAGTAAATGTTTCACATAAATAGTAGATTATTTTTTGTGTCCATCCGTGAAAGATATATATTAAATGCAGCATTTTTGTGGATGGCATAATCCATTAATGCTTACCTCATATTTTGTAAACCTGTATATCTGATAGACACTCCAGGTAATTCCAGCTTCTGACTAATGTGAACTTTGCTGTTATTATTGGCATATGAGCTATTAGTTTTTTCTTTTCAGTTCTTTGGATTATGCAATGAGCAATGGAATTGCTGGGTAATGTGGTAATGCTATGTTATGTTAGAAGAATGGGTCATATTGTACCATAATTGCTATATCACTTTTCATCATCACAGAAATGTACAAATGGTCAATAAAATGTATTTCAAATGTATTTCAAATGTATTTCAAACCTTCCACAGATGTGCCCTAAAAAATCATTTTTTTTACTTTTTACTTGCTTTTATTTAGGCCATGCAGGCCTGGACCTATGTAGCATTGTCTAGAGCTGAAGTGAGAACAATACCAAATGCCACTGACCTAGCCTCCAAAAACATTTAATCTAGTAGCCATTTTTCCTAGAGATAAAATTTAGTGATTATATGCAATTTTACTCTTCTAAAATAAGGTTTTGAATTTTAAAATGACTTATATATATGTAACACCTCTGTGTACCTTCTTTTTATTAAGAAGAAAAATTATATTTACAAAAAAAATAAAAGGACAAAAAAGCTTCTCAGCAGGAAAATACATTACAATCACAGTCTGATTCTGACCCAAGCACATACAATACAATACAAAAAATAATACAATAAGAGCTCATCTAAAGTAAAATGAAGAGTAAGGCCAGGCGCAGAGGTCAAGTGGTAGAGCACTAGGTTGCCCAGCACCAGCCTCTGAATCAAAACCACAGTACTGCCAAGGGATAAAATAAAGTATTAAAGTTAAGGAAACATGCAGATAAAATATGATGGACAACAAAGAAAGACACACCTGTAATCACAACACTTGGGAGATTAAGCAGTAGAATTATGAAGTTAAGATCACACTTGACTACATAATGAGACTACATCTTAAATAACATAGAATAAAATAAATCAAACAAAAATTTTAATGACTAGGGTGTAGTTGAAGTGTAATTAAAGTAGTTTTTGTATGCACAAAAATTACATGCTTTGATAACTACAACTTTCAGTTTACACTGCAGTACAATGTGCTCAGTGGCTGGAATCCCTCCTGAGGAACTCTATGGCAGTTGATGCACTTGTATTCTTGGCTGGACTGAGGGTTTTGCTAGACAAACAGTGTTTTGATCTCAATTCGTGGATCCCACTTACAACTCTTTTTTTTAATACACCACCTACAAATCTCTCCCATCTCAATAACAGGGCCTTCTGGCTTTCAAGTGAATTTATCTTTGATATCTCTTAGGGTTCTCCTCCCCTTTGTCTGGAACTGCTCTGTTCCTGGGTCCACATTCAGCAGCTTATTCTGAGAAGAGTTGTAACTATTTGCTAGCCATCTCTATCCACTACCATCTCCACCCCAAATTAGTCTTTGGTATCAGTATGAGTCAGGTCAGAGGATAGAGCCAGCCTGGGCTGGCTTTGAACCATGATCCTCAGACCTTAGCCACTTGAATAGCTAGGATCACAGGAGTGAGACACTGGCACCCGGCCATCATTTCTTTCTTCCAGGAAAATTTAGGGGGGTGGAATAGCACAGCAGCACATATATTTGATAGCAACTGCCCCAGGGTGAACCAGATGCTCAGATAAAACCACTGACTTTGATATTGCCTTTGGTATCCAACAGGATATTGTTGGAATTAAGGTATCTGTGTGTGATTCTGTTCTGGTATGGGTAGTGAACAGCACTTACAATTTGTGTGAAGAGCCTCTTGGTTTCATCCTCATATAGGCGGCAGGATTTTGAGATCCACCCCAGAAGGTATCCCCTACTGGCCAGTTCCATTGATGAGATACATATACTCTTCCTTCTCCATCACCTGGTACAACCTGATGGTGTGTTTGTGCCATACCTTCTTAAAAATGTCCACTTCATTCTTTAATTGATGACTGGAGGACTCTTGCTGTTATGCCATGGTTGCAGGACCTCCCCCCCCTCCTGCCCCGCAAGAAGACCACTGAGATTCAGACTCTACAGCTGTTTTATTTAAATGGGCTGCAGCTTGGGCCTCATCCTACACTCTGACACAGCGGAGCCTAGGAGGAGAGCCCCGAGCTAAGGATTTGCAGGTCTTATAAAGGCACACAATCAACCAAGTGTTTGTATTACCACCACATGTTGCTTTGCTAGACAGACACAAGCAACAAGTGGTCACTGTCTCAAACTTTAGCCTTTCAATCCCCCCCCCCCGCGCTTGATTTATGGTCCTGAGCCACAATCTTGTGGCTCTGGCCCAAAACTAAACTTCAACAGCTCTTGATCTTGAACGAGTATACCAATAACAATCAGTCCATTTATCTTTTCTTGCATATGCGGAGTGGTTGGGTCAGATGGTTGGAGACTTCCCATGTTTCCTGATGGCCATCCAGGGCAAAGGGGTCAGCTGGTCTGGCATGGGAGCAGTGGATCTAAGCAGCAACGCCGTCCACTTTAAGGGCAGTGGGTGTAGCCAGTAGCACCATGTAAGGTCCCTTCAATCGTGTTTCCGGAGATCACAAGTTGTGCCTTCGAACAAACACCCAGTCCCTTGGTTTAAACAAATGTGGGATAGGAATAGGAGCAGAATCATATAATTCTCTAAGCTGGGGCCACATACTCTTATGCACCAGCTTTAAATAGTCAAGCTTACACAGAAATTCAGTATCATCCAAATCAGCAAGCAATTAAAGACAAGCCGATAGGGTGAATTTCTTATTCTAAACAAAGCAAAAGGAAGGAGCGATACCCCGTCTACACCAGTCTCCTAGGCCAATTTAGTTAAGGTCTCTTATAGAGTCTGATTCATACCTGCCCTGAACTCTGGGGTCTATAAGCACAGTGCAATTTCCAATCCATCCCCAATGTCGGAGCTATTCGCTGACTTACTTTTGAGACAAAGGCCAGTCCATTGTCTGACTTATTGGGGGATGGGAAGCCATACCTGGGTAGAATTTCTTCCAGGATCTTCTTAGCCACGACATTTGTGGTCTCATGCTTTGTTGGGTAGGCTTCAACCCATACTGAAAAGGTTTCTACAAAAACTAGCAAATTTTTATATCCAAATTTTCCAGTTTTAATTTCTGTGAAGTCTATTTCCCAATACACACCTGGCCTATCTCCATGGAGGCAAGCTCCTTTAGTAACCGGCTGATTGGGGGCATTGGTGAGCTGACAGGCTTTACAATTTTTCACAATGTCCTCAAGAGTTGATTCCCTTGCTTTTTACTTCTGAGTGTCAGAGCAAGTCCTGCATTCTTCAGGTTCCCATGTGAGAGACCCGATGGATTCTCTTAAGAATCCCCTTGCCCAATCTTTGTGGCAAGGTAAGTTTTCCCTCACCAGTTTTCATCTAGTCTTTTTTTTCCTTCTCTGCCAGGGGGTTTATAGGCCATGGGAATTTTCTTTATCCACTCCAAGTCTTCTTGGGAGTACTGAGGCTCAGGAGGCAAAGCTCGTGGCCCTGGGTCTACTAGAGTCAGTACTTACACTCTGGGCTGGAGGGCCGCCTCCTTAGCTGCCTGATCAGCCAAGTTATTTCCTTTGGTTATTGAATCAGTTCCCTTTTGATAGCCTGGGCAGTGCATAATGGCAATATTTGCTGTTTCCCATTGGGCACAGATGAGGCTTAAATTTTCTTGTTTTTAATAGTCTTTCCCTCAGCTGTCAGCATCCCCCTCTCTTGGTAAATGGCTCCACGGACATGCACGGTGGCAAAAGCATACCGACTGTCTGTGTAAATGTTTAGTCTCTTCCATTTTCCCATTTGTAGGGCTTTTGTTAGTGCCACTAGCTCTGCTCTTTGTGCAGATGGTCCCTGGTGGAGTGCTTCTACCCACGCTATCACAGTGTCCATGGTGACTGCTGGGCCCATATACCTTTTTCCATCTCGAATGAAACTGCTGCCATCTGTGAACCAGGTATGCTCAGCATGCAGTAGTGGTGAGTCCAACAAATCTGGCCTCTTTTCCTTGGCCCGGTTTCTCTTTTCATGCTCCATGTTACGTTCTCTGTCCTTCCTTTCCTGTCTTTGCTCCTCTGTCTCTCTTATTGTAAAC
This sequence comes from Dipodomys spectabilis, assembly GCF_019054845.1. Taxonomy (NCBI): domain Eukaryota; kingdom Metazoa; phylum Chordata; class Mammalia; order Rodentia; family Heteromyidae; genus Dipodomys; species Dipodomys spectabilis. Next base: position 3,196,940 of record NW_024870821.1, on the reverse strand, counting down.
CTTTGCTGCCGCGGCTACTAGATCCCTAATTATAGACTGTCTAGAGCCTGCAACTTTATATCTGGTGCAGCTTGATTTATATAGGCAAACATAATCATCTGAGCCGACTCCTGTGTCTCAAGATCATATTGAGTATATTGACTAAAAGCTTCCAAGAGCCGCTCAAGATATGCTGCTGGACTTTCACTTACTCCCTGTCTTATATTATAAACCTTGGCCATATTAGTAGGTTGGCAAGCCGCCACCTTGAGACCTGCCAACAGAGCCTGGCGGTAGATGAGGAGATGCTCCCTATCTTCAACTGTCTTGTAGTCCCATGTTGGTTGGATCTCAGGAAAATAGGCAGCGATCAGGGCAGGATCCGTGATGGGCACTCCCGTGGGGCCACAGATATGTTTCTGGGCCGCTTCTCAGATATGGTCTCTCAATTCAGTGGTAAAAAGAACTTGTAAAAGCTGACTGCAATCATCCCAAGTGGGCTGATGAGTAAAGAGAATAGTTTCAAGCAAACAAATTAAATCCTAGGGTTTCTCAGAAAAGAGGGCATTTTGGATGCACCAATTGTATAGAGCATTGGTAGAAAATGGACACTATTGTGTTGCTGTTGACCATCCACATCCACAGTACCTATGGCACGTAGAGAAAAAAACACCTGCATTAGATGGGGGGTTGATCCCACTGCGGCATTGAGTGACTGGCCCCTCAGAAACTTGAAGGGCAGGTGCCAAGTGTTCTATAGCTCCCTCCTCCTCTTGATCATTCTCAGGTTCTGCAAAAGGAACCTGGGAAGGGGAGTATGGGGGAGGAAACATTTCTTCTTCCAAGTTATCTCCCTGAAAAACCAGGGGTACACCTTCTTTTCCTCTTTCTTAGTTTCTTTTTGTAAGTCTAGGGGGCTAGATGGAGTGTTGCCCGTGGTTTCCAGTCCTGTCAGTCATACAGTCCATAAAACAATAAACAGTACAAACAAAACACATGCAGGCCTGACAGTTACAAAAAAAAAGCTTACAAAGTGGAGATCTCCCAAATTGGTCCACTGACTCCTGTCATGGCGGCATTCCATACCCATGCCCCACAGCAGAAGGAACAGACTCACAGTGGGCGAGTTGGGCTTTGGTTAGAAGGCTCTCTTGGTCAGTTCCAGCCCAACACCAAACCAACTCTCGCCCCACAATTCACACGGCGGGGTTTCAAGGACCCCTCCCCCCCCCCCCCCCGGCCCCACACAGCAGGGTTCCAAGGACCCCTGCCTCACACGGCAGGGTTCCAAGTACCCCCGCCCCAGAAGGCGGGGTTCCAAGGACCCCCCCACTCCAAATGGTGGGGTCCAAGGACCCCTGCTCAACACAGCAGAGTTATCCCCTCCCCACAAGAGGATCTGGGACATCTCCTAGTTCCTCCAGTGTTGTCGTGCAAGCGGGTCCACTTTGACAACCCTTTACGAATTGGAGGGGCCATCCTCACAAGGGAAAATGAAAGTAAAACAGACAAACGAGAGGACAAGGCAAATTAACCAAGACAGCGCTGTTTTACATTTGGAGTCTGAGGTCTCCGGGGTCTTTGGGGGGTATCCCGAACCAGCCCCCACTAATATGTTATGCCATGGTTGCAGGAACCCCCCCCCCCCCCCCCCCGCAAAGACCACTGAATGTCAGACTCTACAGCTGTTTTATTTAAACGGGCTGCATCTTGGGCCTCGTCCTACACTTTGGTACAGCGGAGCCTAGGAAGAGAGCCCTGAGCTAAGTATTTGCAGGTCTTATAAAGGCACACAATCAACCAGGTGTTCGGATTACCACCACGTGTTGCTTTGCTAGACAGAAACAAGCAACAAGTGGTCACTGCCTCAAACTTTAACCTTTCATCCCTTCAGGAGTATTTTAACTGCCACTTCCATGTGTGTGAGGTGTGGATAGCCAGCTTCACTTGTCCATTGGTACCATGGTCAATGAGCTCTTTCATCTGGTATTGACTGATGATCTCTTCATTCAAGGATATGGAGGATGATTCTTTGTATTCTTCCATCCTTCTGCTATGATGGCAGGTAGCAAGTCTACCTAAAATTAACTAAATAAAATAATGGAAACACAGAAAAAATAAAAAGAAATACCAAAACCAAACGACAACTCACACCCCCCCCCACCATATCAGAAAAATCATGAATTTTGCTTTGAGTCAGTCCAACATGTCACCAATCAAGAGCTCCTAGAGGTGTTAACTCACATAGGTTGGAGCACAGTGGCTTCCTATATACACTGCATGACCTCTCAAAAGGGAGATATCGCAGCCCATCACAGTGACATCATAGAAGAAATGGACCAATCAGAGTCTGGGCCAGTGAAGTCAGAGAAAAAGTGGACCAATCATAGCTTGCCAGCATTGATACTCTAGCCCATAAGCTTCAAAGACAGTTGCTAAGGACTCCATATGGGCTTGAGGTTGCCCTGGTCATTGTTATGCCATTCCTGAAACTACTAGAACAGTGGTCAAAGTCCTCTGATCTTGTAGAGGACTCCTGAATCTCATAAATTGCTTCTGTGGAGACACTGGCCAATAGCCTCCATGCTTGATGGCCACCTTATCCTATATTTGTTCAAGCAATGATATGGCAAGAAGACCTCCGTCCTACTCAAGGACAGCTCTCCAACAATTTGCTTCTGAGGTTACAAGGCCCAGGCTGTCTTTGAGCCACAATCCTCACAATTCACCTTCCTGAGTAGTTAAGGTTATATGCCTGAGCCATCATTAGGTACTTAGCTCATCTCTCTCACATTTGGGGGAAGTATATATATATTTGTTAGAAAGGTTGGTATTAGATATGTCCTTTTAACACCTTAAATGTGTTGCCCTTGCTGTCTAATATTTAATCTAGTGTTTGATTAGAAATTTGTCATAATATGATTGAAGATCCCTTGTGTGATGAGTTGTGTCTCTGTGCTTTGGGAGGTTTCCTGTCTTTGTTTAATTAGAATGTGTCTTAGTGTGGACCTGTGTAATTATGTTAATTGTCTTCTTTAAGCTGCTAGATTCCTGGATAGAAGGGTTCATGCTTTCAATCAAATTTGGGAAGGATTTGGTCATTATTCCTTCAAATACTATGTATTTCATTTTTTTTATCCCTGTATGTTATACATATATACATTATACATTGTACATACAATACATATTCACATTGTATATTTGAATATACATATATATGCCTACATATTTATATTATATATACATTTATATACATATATTTTTCACATAACTTCCACTTTTGTGATTGTTTATGGTAGGAAGTCTAGATTGATCTCAGCTACTCCATCAGAGTTAGAGTTAGGAGTTTTCCTTTTTATTTCTTGGTGAAAATATGCATTTCTCAGCAAGGATATCAAAACCAGTACAAATAAAAGCTAGCTTTGAGTTCTCTCTCTCTCTCTCTCTCTCTCTCTCTCTCTCTCTCTCTCTCTCTCTCTCAATTTCTCTCTTTCTCTCTCTCTTTCTGATTTCCTGCCTCTGTTTCCAGCTCTCTGAGCACAGGACCATTGCTTACCAAGTTGTTTTATTGTGTGCTGTGATCTACTAGTGTGCGCACAGTCATGCTTCAAAGGTCACCATGCTGCACCTGGAAGAGGAGCTGTCTACAAAGTCAGCCTGCATGGGTGTGCCTGCCTCTTTCTTGAGGTCAGAGTCCCCATAGCTACTGGGGTGGCCTTAGTAGATGCTCATGTGCCCGGACTGCTGACTGCTGAATGTGGGCGACTCAAGCACAGCCTCTTTATTTACCCAAGTCAGAAGTCTGTGTTGGATCCTGGGGGCACTGCCCTGTTGGTGACTGTGCTAGGAGGAAGGCTGTGGGTAGCAGGAGCCTCAATGTGGCCTGACATCTGGGGAAGAGAAAGAATAGGTCAACTCTAAAGGGAAAAAGAATGAAGAGAGAAAAGAAGCAGTAAAACCTTTATCAATTCAAAACACAAGAGTTTGGAAGTGGAAAGGCAGTGGAAATATTCTAAATAACAATAAAAATTGCTAACATGGATAGAAGATGGATCACATTTTGTCATATATAATTTTGAAAAAAACATACTAGGAATGAAAATTTAAAAGTCAAAATTTAAAACACTATTTGGATTATAACTACACAGTATAGCTCAGCGGTTAAACATTGGCCTAGCATATGTGAAGCAATGGTGTGATCTCTTAAGCATTACAAAGCACACACACAAAAACCACAAGAACACACACACACACACACACACACCACATACACACATTTGGAATATTGATATTATCATATTAAACAGAGGAAATTATCACAAATAGAAAATGTAGGTTAATATATGAAATAATAATATTTCTCGTCCTATTTAAAAGTTTAGTAGAAATAAAATAATCACAATAGATTCTTATAGATTAAGTAAACTGAAAATTAAGCAATAGAAGACATGAGAACCTTTTCAAATAAGTTTTAAATAATAAACATTTTGACACATGTATCCTTTCATTTTGACAAAAAATTGATGCTAGTGGTGTTTTAAATCAAGATTTAGAATATTATAACCAAGTGCTCTATATCTCGCTAGGGGTGGCTATATCTCTAATCATTTCTCTCTGAATATTTTTATAATAAGATATTATAGTTGCTCAGTCTCTCCCGAATTACAAACCCTATTTACATTTCCCACCATAGCTAGAAAATAGCAGCCACAAATCACCATGCCCAGCTCAAACATTTTTTTTTTAAGTTAAGTAAAAATATTTCCAAAAATCACCAGGTAATGAAACTTTTCTTAATAAAGTATGTGCGTCTTAAAAATACAGTATTTGCTACCTGGACAAATATGTTTACATCTATAAGAAATAATTTTTTTAAATTTACCAACCGTATAAAAATTCAAAAAATAATTTTTAAATATTCACTTTATAAATATTTTAAAAACAAAATATATGTGTCTGAATAATTTACATGCGTAAAAATCATGCAAAATTATATTAACTAGTCCTACAACTCTGAAAAAAGAATTACCCTGAAGAAACAGAAGAAAATATTTAAGTTCAAAATTTGAAATTTAGAAAATAAAATGAAATGTACTTTTTAGATGACTAAAGTAACTGTAAACCCTCTGCATACAAATTTTCTTATAAAAATGCATGAACAAAGAAAGCAAAAGCACTCATTGATCAATAGCAACAGCAAAAGCATCAGTAGTTCTTTTTTTGAGCATACAAAAAAAATCGATGTAAGAGATAACAACGTTCCTTCCATAAGCTGGGAAGGGAGGTGAAGGGTAAACAAAGGAGAAGGCTGCAATGCTTGGTAAGAAATGTATGCATTATCCTGCCCATGTAATTGTAACCCCTCTGTACAGTATGCTCTCAAATAAAATAAAATTAAATTAAAAATAAATAAATAAATAAATAAAAGAAATGTACTTATTTATGTAACTGTAACCCCTTTGTACATTACCTTTACAATAAAATTAAATTGAAATTAAAAATAAACCAAACAATATACCAATAAGAATTCTTATAAGCCATTGGTTAAAACCTTTGTAAAAAATTGCCCTAAGTACCCAAGGAATATATTTTGATGATGCTACTTTAATAATTAAACTTCAGTAGAGAAGCAAAAAGTGTAAAAACTGTTACAAAGTAAAGTAATTAATCAGAATATGTTACTATTCATAATAATCATAAGCTGAATTTATAGAGATAGTCAAATATGTAAGAAATGAGACAATTTGCCATACATTTGCACTTAATATGTGAGAAAGAATTTTCTAGGTCTTAAATATATCTTAAGCTTAATACTCAAAACTTAAAATATATCTTAAATTTAATAAAGAACCTATTCTGTCACATCATATGATAATCAGATAAAGCTGATATTAGAGCAAAGAACAGATTCTACTAAGTTTTTGTATGTTAATGTATATACTTATTTTGGTTGTGGGAAACTGTGGGGATTTCGACTTGAGTTATTGCTCATGCTAGGCAGGCGTCATATCAGTGGCTAATTTTAGGATAGGGGTTCCCTTTCCACAAGAACATGCATCTGATCTGTCATTTTAGCCTTCCCATCATCAATGGAATCAGAGTTGCAGACCAACTTGTCTAGCTTCCTACCTTGCCTGTCCTGGATTCCGCAGTCCTTCCAATCTTAGACTGTAGATAGTGCAGTGTGGTGGAAATGATCCAATGCACCCAGCTATAGATTGAGAAGGAGGTCCACTAAACTTTCGGCCTGGTTCTATTCTCAAGCCTCCTCAGTAGTTATGAGTAGAGGTGGGAGCCCATGGTGTCAAGCAGTAAGAGTATTTTCTAAAGTAACTAGACATATATATGACTTGTGATTACCTCAGGAAAAAATAAAAAAGCAGTGAAGCATAGAGGACAGACAGAATTTTAACTAGCTACTCAGAGGCTGAATCAGCTTAGGTAGCTACTCGAGAGAATGAGATCTGAAGGCCACTGTTCAAAGCCAGTCAAATCATGAAAATACATGCGATTATCTCCAAAAAACCAGAAGTGGAACAGTGGCTCAAGTGGTAGACCATTACCTTTAGACAGAGAAGCTGAGGAATAATGCTTGCGCAGTATGAAGCCTCAAGAATAATGAATGTATGCATGAGCACATGCACATGTGTGTGCGGGGACTCGCATGAGCGTCCACACACATGCACACAAACACACACAAATGAGTATTTCAATGTGAAGTGCTTTCATTTTAACCTTGCTGTACTTTATTTCCCTGTATTAGTTCACAAATTAACAAAATCAGCTAACCACCTATTTACATACAACTCATGTTTCTTTAAAGTTTACTCTCTTTTTGGAAGCCTGCTTTTATTTGACCCAAAAGTAAATTATTCAGGAAGTCAATTCATCTCTCTCAAGTCTGTTGTATTAGATGATTTTTAGGTTCCTCCTAGGAACATGATTTTGTGTAATCCTGCATGAAGCAACATAACCCTGTCAAACAATTAATAATAGGTTTTTCTCCACTTGGCGAACATCTGTAGTTTTACTAACTTCATAAAATTCATGATCTGTCTGTGTATGCCAAAGACTGCTGGGCAAATAAAAAGACCCTTCTCAGAACTTAGCATTTGTATACTATTCATAGGTATGAGGTGTTTAAATATTACTGAATTTTTTTTGGAATAAATAATATTCATCTTGACTATCTTGAGAAAGAAAAATTAGTTTCTCAGCGCTTCAGGTAAGAACATGAGTGAAAGAAACAAAAGGAAAAGTGAAGAACAATAATCCATATATTCAAATGAAACAAAACAACCCAAGAAAACACAAATTAATTCAGTACTCAAGAACCTGCAGGAAATGCAAATATAAAAAAAAATCAACTATGACAAGCTTATGAATATCCTTAATCCATGGGAGTGAACTGTTGTAAGGATAGTGCTTAAAGCCCAGACTGGACAGAAAGATCTGTACACAATGCCACGCAGCTGTTATTTTAAATTCCAGGAAGAATAACATAAAGTGTACTGAGCCCCAAATCAGATACAAGTAGGAAGTCAGATTCTATCTGAAAAATAATCAGGATAATTTAAGTCTGAGGACATGACAAAATGGTAAGAACAACCATTTCGGGGGCACAAGACACTCAATTCAAACTCTAATATTATGGATATTAAAGAAAAAAACTATGATTTTAAATAATTGGAATAATGGTAAGATTTGAGTATTTGAGTGGAGAAAAATCCATGAGAGAGATAGAATGAACCCACATTGCAATACTTTCTACTTAAGTGATAATGTTTTGTGGTACTTCAGACAAAACAGTTACCTTGCTAATGAGTATGGATTTGCACTTGGGTGATGGAAATAATCTACTTACACAGGGGAAAATTAAATAGATTTTGGGGGGTAGATTGTACTTCTTGAACTAAGACCCTAGATGATGTCCCTGAGCTTTTCCTCTCAAGGCTACCACTCTACCACTTTCAGCCACAGTTCCAATTCTGATTTTCTGTTGGTTGTTTGGAGATAAGAGGCTCATGGACTTTCCTGCCCAGGATGGCTTCAAACCACAATCGTCAGATCTCACCCTCCGAGTAACCAGAATTCCAGCCATGAGTCATCAATGATTTTAATAATTGAGTAAATTGTGCAGTTACAGAAGTTATAAATTATCCTTATAACCTGTGTAATATATGTGTGTGTATATATCAATTCATACGGATAGAAATATTTTAGCATACTTTTGTATCTACAATAGAGTTGTGAAATCATCCTTCATTATAAAATAAAATGGTAGCCGGGCGCCGGTGGCTCATGCCTGTAATCCTAGCTACTCAGGAGGCAGAGATCTGAGAATCGCAAGTCAAAGCAGACAGGAAAGGAAAGTTGGAGAGATTCTTATCTCCAATAAACCACTCAAAAACCGGAAGGGGCACTGTGGCCCAATTGGTAGAGTGCTAGCCATTAGCTGAAGAGCTGAGGGAGAGCGCCCAGGTCCCAAGTTCAAGCCCCACGACAGACGAAAAATAAATAAATAAAAATAAAATAAAGTGGAAACAAAAGTTAATAAGGAGCAAAACAAAGAGAATTGTCACAGGTTTCTTGTTGTTGAATGTAATATGAATTGTGAGAATCAGTTTGGCAAAATCATCTCTACGTTAACAAAATGGATAATAGCTATTAAATCCAATCCATCTATTTGCCCATATTGTGCATCCTCACACATGAGTGTCAAAATCAAACCACAGTTTCTGCCATTGTATTTAACTCACCTGTTATAAGTTAGAGGATAGATGAAGTAATCAAATAAAGATTAAATAATAGTATGTGAGGCTATGAGTTAAAGCTGAAAATGATTTTAAGTATGATAATAGCTTATTAAATTGCATATTTCTTACTTTTACTCTATTGTCATGTCCCTCATTCCCACATTAGAAAAGTACATAGAAGGTTCTCACTAAATTATATGTACAATTATGAAAAAAAGTATTGAAAAAATATGGACACAGTGTGGTTTTAGCTTATTGTGACCTGTAGGGGGTAGTGTGTTTTTGAGGATTTGCAATACGTTCTAATGGAGATGAAGAGAGGGATGTGATTATTCTGGAAAACTGGCTAGAGGGTTGTTCCCAGAAAGATAGTGATGAATTCTTCCAAAAGGTTACAGTAAAATCACTTTCACAACCATGTTCACTGCTGCACTATTCACCGTAGAAAACTGATGGAAATAGCCCAGATACCCTTTGGCAGAGGGATGGTTAGAGAAAGTGTGGCACATGTACACAATTGGATTGCACCAATCCATTATGAAGACTGTTACATTATTTGCAAAGAAATGGATAGATCTAAAAATATGTTAAGTAAACTAAGTCAGAGACACACACACAAAGGACCCATGTTCTGTCTCATATTTGGAAGATAGAACTTTATGCAAGTTTTCACAACAATATTAACCAAAGCATGCTATTTGCAGAGGAGAATTTCAAAGGTGTATTTTCTTATAAAATTGAATTTTTAATCCAACAAAATGAATACCAGGAAACTATCACTTAAGATGTGAGGGGAATTCAAAGGGAAGGAATAAAAAGAGTTATGGAGGAAGAGCGTGAAGGCATAATATTCAATACAGATAGTATGAAAGTAGAAAAAATTAAAGTGGGGTGAGATTTGGAAGGGTGTGGAGAAGTTATGTAAAGATCCATTGTACTTAAAAACTGATTTGTTGAATGGAAATTCTCTTGTACAATTATTTAAGATAATAAAAATATAATTAAAAACAATGGAGACATTTTATCTTAAGCTGTGTTCTCTTAAACCATGAGTCAATATAATAGTTTCCTCCTCAGAAATGTTCTTTGCAGGTATGTTCCTCACATTAACAGAAAAGTGATCAGCACAATGTATATCAATCCATCACATTGCACATCATAAAGAGACACACTATAAATTCTATTTCCATCTCTTTTAAAAATAAAATTGTTTGCTCTATAAATTGATCAGAGGCATGGATTTTGTGGCTAGTTAGTTCATTGAACATCTGTCTCTCTCTTCCTCTTTCTCATTCATGGTTCTCATATGATTGTTCCATAATTATCCTAATTTATTTTGTTGTTATATTTTTGGTTGCATCATTTCACTTTCTGCTCTGCCATTTCCCAAATCATTTACATAGAAAGTATTATTTCCTATGTTTTCATTCCTAGAATAAGCTGCACATGGATACACCACTGGTCCTCATTTTCATTCTGTACCTTTTAATACGGAGGAAAATCTTTCCTCTGCTTTCTATCAATTCTCTACTCTCCAGTTAGAATAATTTAGAATAGTAAAAATGGAAAAAGAGAAAATAAGTCATGGTGAAAAAAAAATGTAGAAAATTCACTGGATTTTTCTGAACAGTTCAACCAACGTCAACTCCTGGGGAAATACATAGACACCTCATTCCGACCGGTATTCAGTCTCTGGTTAGGCAATTCTGATGAAGACAAGGAAGAAGATGAAAAAGTGAGGAATGGTATCATTTGCAAGAAAAAAATGGAGAAGGATCCAAGCAAATTTCTTCTTTAGGCTGCCGAAATTAATTGGCTTTCTACAGTGTGGTGAAACCTTTCCAAAAAGGCCACTAGGGATGACGATGAGTATACCGCTCTTCATCAGGAAACCTACAGTTGACACTGACACATTGTCCATGAGTTGGTGGCTCGAGGCAGATATTCATGCAATAACTGTGAATGGCTGGACACACCTGCACAGTGCTTATACGTGGAATAATACCAGTGTGGCTTCTTTCTTACTTCATCATGATGCAGATACCAATGTCTAAATGAAAGGCCTCTTGACCCCCTTGCATCTTGCTGCTGGGAATAGAAACAGCAAAGATACGTTTGATCTCCTTCTTTTGAACCATTATATTAAACCAGGTCTGAAGAACAACTTGGAAGAAACTGCATTTGATACTGCCAAAAGATAAGTATGTATGACTACCTCTTTGAAGTTGTGAAAGGCTGTACAAATTGTTCTCCTACGTCTTAATGATTTGGTTAAGTTACTTAAATTTCAAAAATGCCAGTCCATCCTTTGTCTCTGTACAAAATATTTTCACAATACAAAGCAACAGCAATATCTTACTTTAAAAATTCATGGATTCCATGGTATTCTTCCAAATGAATTGCCTGACTTTGATGTCAAAATACATTCAAGAGTTGTTTGTATACATCTATAATGATTTCTGTAGAGCTTGTGATTTTTAAAATCAGAAATAATTTTAACGTATCTGTTGAAATGAGTAGTACAGAACCTAAAGACATTTCCGGTGCTTGTCTGAAGAAAGTATATTTTAACATATTCTGTATTCTGTTTGTAAAATGTCCATAATCTATTTCATTCTCTCCTAGATATAATGCTTTGAATACTACATTATTATATATTATATAAATTCATTAATAAATGTGTCCTTACAGATTGCATTCCATATAAAAACAGTTTAAGATTCTTTTTTCTCCTAGGTCCTTATAGTATTTTATTTCTTTGGGATAAAATTAAAATGTTATCTAATTTCAAAAGTTTTGTAAAGGTTATGCTATGTAAAGACCTTTCTAAATTGAAGATTTAATACACTGATGTCAAACTAACTTTTAATTATATGAATCACATATATTGTTACACTTGTATTTTTGTAATCAACTTTTTAATAACTGTTTTTCATTTCTAGCAACTGAAGAATGAAAAATATGGAATAATTCGCATATTTTCATATCATCCTTGTCCAAGTGGCATGTTAATCTCTATATTGTTGTAATTTATGTATACGTGCTGCTGAAGCATGTAGTATCCTGTAAATTTAAGTTGTTAATGATGCAATCTTTATACAGGCATATATCCTTGGTTGCCTATTTGTAGCAAGGAAACCTTTGTTACTAACAATGTTATTGATCTTATTTCTCTGAAATTCTGTGTATAGTGGAAAACCATATTGTTTGGTAGATTGCTCAAACTTGCATTTTTTTGCCAATGACTATTTTAAGTCTTTTTCATTTTAAATTTGATCATACTTTGAAGCCTTAATGGCTAGGTTCAAAGAGATGGCTTTTCAAGTACTTATTTATCAACTGAGTTAGCTTTGTGGAGCTAATGGATTCAAAGTAAGCCTTGCTGAAGTGCTACTTCTAAACTTTTGCAGCTTAAAATTTCCCAAATGAGGACTTACTGGCACTAATGTCTACTGACCCTTTACCCTTCTTCCATGTAGTAACAGACCAAACAGACTATCTTACCCTGACAGCAAAGATTATCTTACTGGAAAAAAACTAATCTTAGTTACAAGGGATCATAGAGAAATAAACAGTTCTGACTAGAAAGTATTTTATCATAATATAATTGTTTATTATACCTACCATTTCAAAAGTAGCTAAAGCCAAGAAGGTGAAAAAAAAATTGTTCTTATGCATGATTACCTAATGTCCTGACCATCCAACCAGGCAGGAACTTACACTACTGAATTTCTATCACCAAATATTTCTATAGCTCCAGGAGAAGTCCATATTTTTCTCCTTGATATTAGGCCTTAAATTGGTAATGTTTAATCACAGTGTTTCCTCTTGCCTCTAGGCTGTAAATCTACAAATGGTAAAGCTTTAGGTCTAACTCTACCAAACTCTACCAAACTCTGGGGTAGAGATAATGGAATAATCCTGTAAAACAGAGTTGCCTTTGATACCCTAACCACAACAGAACAATGAAAAACATTTCCTTATATTACATATAGTTATATATTTTATATTTATATGTGCTAATTTTATGTTTCACACAATGAAACTTACTAGAATTAATCGATAATTTGACAAATAAATTGATATTTATTACAATAAATAAGATTGGAATATAAATAATTAGGTTTAGAATATATATTAGAATACTAGAAGTATCAATGCAATGTCTTAGGTATAAACTTGTGATGCCTTCTAAGTGTTCTTAGTCTACTGAATTCACATGGTAAAAAACAATGTTGTTTTCCTCTAATCTGCAAGGGATTTTACTCTGCTGCTCTGTATATTGTTTTAACCTCGTTGGCCCAGAATGGTTTTCTAAATATTTCTGATCATACCCAAATTTTGCTGATATGATGTCCAAAAGGTATTATTATTCTACAGGACCCACGCATCCTAGGATCCCAGGTCCCAGTTATCTGCATCATCAGATAACAAGGGCAAGTCTTCCCACCTAGGCCCATGCAACATGCCAACAGAAAGTAATTGAAGACTCATCTTAACTTCTCATTTCCTATAATAATTTAGTTCCTCAATTACACAGGGTTTAGCAGTAAGCAATTGTGAAATGCAAGGCAACTTAAAAATGAAAGATGAGATCACAAAATCTGAGAGAAACTACTGTAATTCACACTTTCAATTTACAGATGACTAGCCCATATGAGTGAACATGATCACAAATGTCACAAGAATATTTTTAATACCCCTCTCCTAATGATTAATGAAAGATTTCAGTCTAGTATAAGTAGGGCAAAAAATAGTTCCTAGAAGGATAGATCCATAATTTGTCTACCAAGGCTCAGAAAACTTGAATTAGAAGTCAAATATCATTCAGAAAAACATTAATTGAGAAGATCCTTAGTGCTTCAAAACACTGGTACTTCAGTAAAACTTGGTTATGTAGTATAAAAAGGTTGTCATTCTCAAATCAATGGTAACCTATATTTAATCTCCTGAAAATATATTCCTTTTCAAATAATTTTTTAGGGGGTCCGGGTGTGGGGCCTGATCTCTGGGGCTTGGGCGCTATCCCCTCAGCTCTTCAGCTTAAGGCTAGGACTCTACCACTTGAGTCACAGCACAACTTCCAGATTTTTTTTTTTGGTCATGTGATGCTGGGGAATTGAACACAGGACCTCATGCATGCAAGCAAGTGCTTTACCACTGAACCACCTTCCCAGCCCCTCAAATAAACTTTTTAAAGACACATTCTCCAAAATAACATTTGACGAGTAGATGATACTTAGTGACATTACAAGTTTTTCAAGCGGAAGGAACAAGTTACAATAGAGTTGATTTATTATCCAGCACTAATACCAAACAGGTTCAACCATTCCTTAAATTATACAAATAGTAGCCCCCTCCATTTGTGTTGTTCAGTAGATGCCTTCCAGAAATGTGTTACATAGATCAGCCTCCCATATTTCAAGCCTAAACATTAGCTAATAAAGTAAGTTTCATCAAATAATAAGGTACATTTTAAAAGATCACGGATATTTGCCTTATCATGTTGATTGATGTTTTCCTTAAGAAAGATGACTTCAAGTTTTGAATATGGGTACTCATTAGAAATGTGAGAAACATAAAATCTGTCTTCTATTTCTATCATATTCCTCCACAGTAATAAATTTTAGTTTTCTTCTTTTCCCAAAAGTTATAGGTAGTAGAAAATATTATCTCATGTAAAATAAAATAATCACAAACCATTGTACGAAGCCATTTATAAAAACTGCTATTTAGGAAAACATTCTTAGCCATTTTTAAACTTTCTTGTTGACTAGAGATTAATCTTCCAAATGGATAAGAATAAAATCATGTCTAGGTGCTTCACGTCTCCAGTCTTGCAAATTGTTATTGCAGATGAATTAATTATGGAAATATAAGCTGATATCAGTTCAAGTATATGCAGGATTGAAATGCCATGGAATGTACATAAACCTGTCAAAGTATGAACAGACAGTTTAAAAGAATGACTATCAAGAAGTTGAAACCAGAGAAGAATATTAGTAAAAACATAGAATGAATGAAAAATGAAAAAATGGCAAGTACAACTAGAATACTCAATGTATACATGTGATAAAGGAAGTGGTAAATCTGAAATAAATCTTGGAGAAGAGTTTGGTTGAGAATGATAGAAGGAGTGACTCTGATCCAGGAGCACTGGACAATTACAAGGACATATTTAATTGTAACACACTACCACAACCTTTTGAAATTCAGTTAAAAAAACAACAAACACCAAACACACAAAAATCACAACCAAACGGCAATCTCTAGAGAGTATGAATATGACCTCTCAAAATTTTAAATAGTTAATCAAAAGCAGTATGGGAAAAGCAAACCAACTGTTCAAAGAGGGCAGTTTGGGGTAGGGGAGAATTTTGAACAGACTTAAATAGATTGTCTAACGTTATAAATCACCTACATCTGCAGCAAATATTTTCTAATGGGAGATCTCTTTGTCTGAACTGGATATTCCAGTCCTGAGATACACTTGATAGCTGGTGAATATAGAATGGAAGAAACAAGAACAAAACCCATTACTCTATTGGAGAGAAAACAGTCCTCTATGTTTTCTCTCATCGCTCTTCACTACTCTTTTTCATACTTTTCAGTCAAGTGATTTTGAATTATATCTTTCCTTCTTTGTTCTGGCAAAGTAATCGGTCAATGTAATTCACTAAATAGTATTTGCCATTTTTTCTATTATGCTGTTTACTTGTCCAAGCGAGTCCATTAAACTTCCCTCTTGTATTTGGTTGCCACGAAAACCCAACATCTATGATAATGAGGACAAACTCTCATGTAAAACGTTGTCTCCACAAAACCAGTCCAAGAAGCTGTGATCACAAATATTTAGCTATACTTTTTTGTTCTTTTACCTTGAAAGTCTTCTTGTGTCTAAAGTGCCCACAAAAATAAGTACTCCACCACTTTTTGGTTCAATTACTTCTAACCTTAAAATATAGTTTGCTAACAAGATGCTTAGAGGAAACTGAAGAATACTCCACTTTTATCTTCTCACTTAAGACTCTTGTTAGATACCATATCAGGAACAGTGAAGTTATTCTTTGCAAAATTACTTCAATAGATTATTTTTCTTTTGGTCTTGCATTTGCTTAACAAGATGTATGGAGGGGCTGGGAAGTTGGCTCAGTGGTAGAGTACTTGCCTTGCATGCTCGAGGCCCTGGGTTCGATTCCTCAGCACCACATAAGAAAAAAAGCCGGAAGTGGCGCTGTGGCTCAAGTGGTAGAGTGCTAGCCTTGAGCTGAAGAGCTGAGGGGCAGCGCCCAGGCCCAGACGACCAGACCCCCCCCAAAAAAAACCCCAAAAAACAAACAAACATATGTGTGGAGAAGAATAGAGTTAAATCACCCATACCTTAGATGACAGTGTCTGTTACAAAGGACAATACTTCTATGTCCTATTTCTATGTCCTCCTCTTAGCTCTTACCTGGTTTCCAATTAATCACAGCTTCTTGGCTTAAAGTCTAGTGAAGTGGAAGGACAATAAGGCCTCCCCCACTGCTACGTCTTCATGGTTTCTCTTTTAAAACTGTTTTATTTGGATGTAGAATTTATTTTTATATCTTCATTCGATCTAGTGTGCATTGAAGTGAGCCAAATAGGCTCTGTAAAACCACTTTAGGTAGCAAAAATATTAAGACAATCTATTTTAAAAAGTTTTGGCCTCCCTCCACTGCTGAAGCCAATACGCTTAGCTAGGGCTTCTAAGAACACTGTTTTCTTACTATTTCCATTTGCTCTTCTTTTCTGATCCCAAAACTTTTTGGCTTATGTAATAAGAGAAGTCTTCACTGTCTCATGTTAATAATGATATTATATTTTTGAGCCACTTAGAAATGTGAAATCATTGGTTTGAAGTATTCAATCATATTTTTTTCTGTGTTTCAGTGCTTTATGTGCAAAGACATTGTAGAATGTTTTATAAACAGAAAAGTGTAAACCCAATACCTTCTTTCATTGTGGAGGGAACTTTCTCCCTAAATAGTTTGACCCCAATTATCTTTTTCAGAGAATTACTGTTTGGTTAGTAAAGGTCAAATCATAATTTTGATGTCTATTTTTAAAGAAGTTTGAATTTAAATTCCACTACAACCTTGTTTCACATAGTAAGAGTTTATTTCTTGGGTAAAGACAATTCTCAAGGTAACCTACAGGATTTACAGCAAGGTTTGTGAGGTTTGTTTGTTTCGTGTGAAAAAGAGCCATCTTCACCCACATTGCTCCCTCTCAGCTAAGTCTCCATGGATTTCTTTGCATGAAAGCCTATTCTCCCAGGCAATTAAAAAAAATTTTAATATGCTAACTTGTTAAAAATTTTGAACAATTAAAATTTACCTGTCATAACTTTAAAACTCTTTTGAAATTCCTTTAACAGAATCCTAATTCAACCTTTACCATCAAAAACAGTTAACATGTAGTTTTCATAATATCGTGTCCATGCAACTATTATTTTCCAGGGCCTTTGTTATGCTATATATATGACCATATATGCTGATGCTAAGCAAAATGAAATCCAAGATATGGAAACAGAGATTTTTATTTGCGGTTGTTGTTTTTAATGTACTATGTGATTTCTATTTTCTTTTGGCATTTTTCCCTATGCTTTATTCCCTGCTGTATTTGATTTTGATACCCTGTGTATTGGTATACATTTACCTTAATTAAGGAAGGGAATAGGAACAACAAAATGGCGAGAAACAGGACAAAGGGCAAACCAATACAATAGCAATGCTCACAAGACAATATGATGGAAATGTACATTACAACTTGTGAGGGGTATTGTGGTGAAGGAAAACTGTGAGAAAAATGAGAAAGGGGATAACAAGTTTGAAATATTATGTATTCACTACCTTACAATTTCTGTAACTCCACTTTACATAACTTTGACAAGAAAATTAAATTAAATAAATAAGCTACACGAAATAAAATTTCACTGTATTGGTATAGTAAATATTATTATTTTTAGTAACTTTTAAAAATCAATACTATTTGGCATTAAATATGAATTAATTACCCCTTTTTAATCAAAGGGCCATCAACTTGAATGTTATCTACCTAGACAATATTTTCACAATATACTTGCCAATACTTTGAAAAAAGAATAAATTTAAACTTTCTCATACTAAAACAGAAAACAGTTTCATTCTATTGAAACCCATAACTTTTAAAAGTAAATAAGTTGTTAAGAGGACAGAATGTATGTGTTCTTCAAAATTCCTAT
Organism: Dipodomys spectabilis; assembly: GCF_019054845.1. NCBI lineage: Eukaryota > Metazoa > Chordata > Mammalia > Rodentia > Heteromyidae > Dipodomys > Dipodomys spectabilis. The sequence continues at coordinate 3,178,958 of NW_024870821.1, read as the reverse complement.
GACTAATAACTACTCATTTTCAAATTCTGAACATTCCTACCTGAGAGCTTCAAAACAGTACCTGTTTGCATGTTATGTAATTCTGCAATAGATTCATATTCCAATGGGTTGCTACAGATTGAGAAGTAAACAGAAAAATAGCCACATTCTGGTAAAAGATAAAACCATGAAGCATCTGTAATAATTAATTCTTCAAGAGTAAGCAATTCTTGATCAGAGTAAGCTATTATTTCTATGACCATTAATCAGAAGATTTATGCCATAAAGTCATCCTAGCCCAACAGTTTCCAAGGTGTAGGGTGCACCTCAAAGTTCCCTTAATTTACATCATGAATAGCTTATCTCTATTTTGAAAAAATACTACACCTCTGCTAATGTGATGCTTTCTATGTTCTGGAAAGAACACCACAATAAACTGGGTTGCATCATTTTCCCCCACTGGTATTCTTGAGATCAGAACATTTGCAAATATTATTCATATTTATACTTTTTTAACTATCAAAGATATTCAGGATGCTAAGAGTGCAATGTTACAGTTCAAAGCCCACCCAGGCAGGAAGGTTCCTTAGATGCTTATCTCTAATAAACTTCTCAGCAAAAGCCAGACAGAAGTGGCACTGAGATTGAAGTGGTAGGGCACAAGCCTTGAGCATAAACAGGCTCAGAGACAGTGTTCAGGCCCAGAGTTCAAGCACTAGGACAAACCAATAATACAAAAACAAAAATGAAAACAAACCCCAAACCTAGCATTTTTTCTCATTGTATACAGAGGCACATAATTAAGGAAATTGCTTCCTGTGTTACATAGGTAGAAGAAAGAAGATGTCACACAATTATTCTCCTCATACTATGTTATACCAAAGCCTCAAAAAATTGCTTTTTCTAAATTTATAAATTAATATCATCCATTTCTTGGCAACTCTGTCTACATTATTCACATTATCATTTTATACATGAATTGTTGGAATTATCTATTAACTAATTTCTAATTTTATCTCTCTTGAAAGAATATTCTAGGCAAGTAGACTGCAAGAATCATTTGTGAATTTGTCCATTAAACCCTCTACTTCAAAATAATTTTGGGGCTGGGAATGTGGCTTAGTGGTAGACTGCTTGCCTTACATGCATGAGGCCCTGGGTTTGATTCCTCGGCACCACGTAAGCGAAAAAACCCGCAAGTGGTGTTGTGGCTCAAGTGGTAGAGCACTAGCCTTGAGCTGAATAGCTGAAGGACAGTGTGCAGCCCCAGAGTTCAGGCCACACGACTGACAAAAAGAAAAGAATTTTGTAGTATCCAATAGAATATGAAATTACAAACAAAACCAAAATATTTATTTTAAATCTCAATTCTAATTTTGCAACATTTACAAAGTCCTACATTAGACAAACTTTGCTATTTCTCAGGCTTAAGCTTTTGTAATCCTTCATTATTTCTTTGGAATCCAACAGAATGATGATTACTTACTTTCTCAAATTTTGGAAGGTATTCATGAGTCATTTTGCATCTAAGAATGTTCTGTAATGGAGAGAGAATTTAAAACACAAGTGAGGATTATATATGAGTTGCAATTCAATAGGTAACTTGACTTCTCAAAAATGTCAAAATTAGCCCAACCTTCCAACTGTGTATTCCTTTCTTGTTTGGTTTGTTTTATTAAGACAAAATTATACTACCTGGTCCAGGGAAGGTATCACTATGTAATTCTACTCTCTAATCTGTTTTAGTCTGAGTGCTAGAATTCTAGGCTTATATCGCATTGCCCTGCCATAGTTTCTTGTTTTATTTAATCTAGTTACAGATTAGCAATTCTGAATTTCTCCAGTTATATTACCCCCTACACTGTGCAGACTGTTCCTGTACTATTTTCAAACATTTTCTAACATTTGACACAGGATATGAACATTTTCACATGCACCTGCTGGGTCTCTGATTCATTCCTCAATGGATCCAATAACTTTAATAATGATTACCTGATTCTCTTACTATCTCTGGTCCCTACCTATGTAATATTCTCAAACATTTTTGAAAAAAGTAATTTGAGGACTTTCTTATATTAAAAATTATCACATGATTCTAGTCTTACTTATGACATATTTTCTATTGTTTTCTAACTTTTCTACATCTTATGAGAGTCGTTTCATTTGTGTATTTGTGTGTGCACATATAAGTGCCTCAGTGTGTATGTGCATGTTTGCATGAAAAAGCCTCAGGCTCTTATTCATCAATCTTGCTCATGACTGGTATTCCATCACCTGAGCCATTCTTCCAATCCAGCTTTTGGCTCCTCAATTATAGGTACTGTTGCAAAGACTGTTCTTCCCTAGCTGGATGCAAACGGAACTTCCCAGACTCCTTTACATTCTTAGGTTTTATTTCTCTAGGAGTATCAACTTTTAAGCTATAATCATTTTTGTGAGTGTAAGTCTATGCTCTAGCCCAGTTTTTTAACTCAAGAATTCATATAAAGATAAATGAATATACCCATTACATATCCTGAGTGTACACTGTGAGAAATGTGATAGTAAGCTGAGTGGTGGTGAGATCTGAGGATTGGGGTTCAAAGCCAGCCCGGGTAGGAAAGTTTTGGGGACACTTTTCTGCAATTAACTACAAGAAAACTGGAAGTGGCACTGTGGATCAAATGGTAGAGCATTAGCCTTGAGCTGAATAGCAGAGGAACAGTGCCCAGGCCCAGATTTCAAGTGCAAAGACCACCACCACCAACAATAAATATATAAGGAAAGAAAAAGAAATATCATCTTAGCCAGCAGTTCATTACTAGTATAAGCCCTGTTCTCTCAAGATGGATTTTTTTTCCAGTTAAGTCCATGCTCTTATATCTGACTTGCATTGGAAACAGAATTATACTTCCATTCTACTTTCTACAGAGTTGTGTGATTAGCAAGCGTGATTTAGGAAGGGAGTGGCCTCATACTTCGTGTTCCACCTAGGAGTAATGCTTTCTCTATATCAGTCCCATAAATCTACATACTGGACTTGGCTTTATTGTTTCAATGTTGTCTTATTTGTAGAGTCTTCTATAGTGTATTGAACCCATATATTTTAACACAGAACTTCTCTTTCTCCTCTTATTGCTATAGTTTCCCTTAATGTTAACTCATATACACCTGGAAAATAATGTGCTGTACATACACTCACAAAAAGAATGATCTGAGAACCTTCTTCCCATTTAAAATTCACTTTAATTTACAGAGACCTTACAAAGTTTGAATTCAATATACTCATGGATAATATACTTATAAGCAATATAAATTTCATATTTTCTCTTTACTGTTTTCTCTGAAACACATGTTACCTCAGTTCCAAAGGTGTCCTTGTGTTATTTCAGTGAAGCCAGAAGACATTCATTATACCTCAAGCAGCGCCATCGATTATTACTTGAAGTAATGGTAACTGGATATGGAAACTGATCCCAGGAGAGGAATGGAACATTGAGGAATGACAAAGTTCAAGTTAACTTGTGCTTTCCTTTCTACTGTACAAGAAAAGAATCCCCAGGCTTGAAGGAAAATCTGTCCTGGACTTTTTTGAGTATGTTCTTTACTCATATAAAACTTTTCTGTAAAGTTATAGTTGAGAGTATTACAAAAAGAAATAATGTGCCATTTGAAAGCCATCATAGAACAAAAGGAAATAACGTTGTTTTAAAAGTGTTCTACTGCAAAGAAACAAAGACATGGAGGTTTTAAAGTGCCTTATGGATGGATATTTCACCCCTGAGATGAATCTCTATTTGTAGGAGTCAATTATCAATTTGTTTAGTCTGGTCCTGAGTTCTCCAGAGCAATAAGGATTCCAAAAAAGCAGGATCCAGTGAGTATGATCACCAAAAGGAGCCTCTTGTCAAATGAGTACTCCTTTAAGGAGGGTCCCAAAGAAATATCTGGGGTTTTTTTTGTTTGCTTGTTTGTTTAGTTTGTGCTGGTTCTGGAGCTTGAACCCAGATGCTGGACCCTGTCCCTGAACAGTTTTCTTTCCTGCCCATCTGCCCCCAAACCTAGTACTCAACTGCTTGAGCCAAAACTCTACTTGTTCTTTTTGGTGGTTCATTAGAAATGAGTGTGACAGACTATCCTGCCTGGGTTAGCTTTGAACTAAGATAGTAAGAAAGCTAAGTGACATCAACTGAATATACTTCTCTTTTGAAACATCTAATATTTGATGAAGTTTGTAAAGCTAATATTTGACAATTTTTAAAAGTAGAGAATATGTCCAGCAAAGAAGCCATAAAGTAAATAACTTTGAAAAAGTAGGTTTATTGAATCATTTTGGAATTTATTTTTCTGCTTGGGAAGATTATTAATCTTGTCGTTCCTTTGGGGGAAACAAAGTCATATTTCACTTTATTTGTTAGTCGTGGGGCTTGAACTCTGATCCTGGGCGCTGTCCCTCAGCTCTTCAGGTCAAGTTGAGTGCTCTACTACTTTTGCTACAGCACCACTTCCGGGTTTCTGGTGTTTAATTGAAGATAAGGGTCTCATGTGCTTTCCTGACCAGGCTGGCTTTCAACCACAATTCTCTGGTCTCAACATCCTGAGTAGCTAGTATAACAGGGGTGAACCACCAGCACCTGGCTCATATTTTCATTTATGTGCACTGAATGGCACTATGTAGACAAACAATGAAAATTTGAACCCAATGATGCCATTGCAGTTTTTCAGAAAATTTGAGGTAGCAATAAATATGTCCTCCTTTTCCATTCTGTTACATTAATGCCTCATTAGCTATGGGACCCCTCCATTAGCATCCTCTACCATCTGTATAGGTGTATTTAGTATCAGGAAATGTTCATAGAGAAATATAGAAAGACAGATTTTTAGAAAGCAAAGCATATCGAGTATGAAAGAACAGCATAGAGAGAGATACATTTATCACACAGAGATTAAGAACTAGCCTAAGAGATTTACAATGCTAAAGGCAATGAGGAATAAGCCTAGTTGAAAACTAGTTCTTCAATAACCAAAATTTTTTTTGTAGAACAATTTCTGGTATTCCTTAGTTACTATCATTCATTCCTTCCCTCTGGAGTTATTTTTTCTCTTGTGTCATAACTATTAATTAGCCTCTGCCTTTTTGTTGCGGTCACTGACCAAAAAGGTTTCTATATGTCACTTAGATTACCCTTCTCTTTGTGATTAGCAGTGACCACACAAAATCCTGGAATCTTTGAATTTCCAGAATTAATCTTCACCTGACATCTAAGCACATTCCTGGCATTAATTGCTGTGACCTAATAACCAAAACTTTTTTTAACACATTATTATAAGTAAAATACATGAATTAGAGACTATTGTCAGGTGTCAGTTTGTAAGGAGCAATTATATATTCAAAGTATGGATTCTTTATTTTGCATTTACTAATTTTTTTCTTTTTATATTGTGAACATTCTGTATAGAAGGGTTACAATTACATGGGCAAGATGAGTACATTTCTTATCAAGCATTGTACCCTCCTCCTTTGGTTCCCCTTCACACCCTCTCCCATCCTCCACCTGCCCCCAGACCCAATCCTCCTTCCCAATCCCCACCAAAGTTGTAAAGTTTGTTTTAGACATAACGACTTGCATATCTCATTGTTGCAATGGGTCCACCTGTATCCCTATTTAAATGATGATTTTTTTCCCTTCCCCTCCACAAATTATACCATTATCAAGTACAGTGAAAGCAAGGATTATACTCTGGGTGACGGACATACAAAACAACAAAGAAATAATTTTATTAATGTGTTAGAAACAATCACATGAAAGAAAAAAACATATAAATATATATCGTAGGGTTCATTTCCCTAACAGCAACTTATCTGATCTTTTCTGCTTGACTCAGACATACACTAGTTATTGCGAATAAGGGAAAACCAGGGCTTTCTTTCTTTCTTTCTTCCTTCCTTCCTTCCTTTCTCCCTTCCTCCCTTCCTCCCTCCCTCCCTCCCTTCCTCTCTCCCTTCCTTCCTTCCTCCCTCCCTTCCTTCCTTGTTTCCTTCCTTCCTTCCTTCCTTCCATCCTTTCTTCCTTCCTTTCTTCCTTTCTCTCTTTCTTTCTTCATTCCTTTCTTTCTTTCTTTCTTTCTTTCTTTCTTTCTTTCTTTCTTTCTTTCTTTCTTTCTTTCTTTCTTTCTTTCTTTCTTACTTTCCTTCTTTCCTTCTGTCTTTCTTTCTGTCTTTCTGTCTTTCTTTCTGTCTTTCTTTTTTTGTTCAAGGCTAGCATTCTACCACTTGAGGCACAGCACCACCTCCCGTGTTTTTTTTTTTTTGTTTATGTGGTACTGGGGTATTGAACCCAGGGTTTCATGCATGCTAGGCAATCACCGTGCCATTAAGCCACATTCACAGAGCCCTAAGTGACTTTCTTAAGATGGCATTACATTTTCATTCCATAACTTTATCATAATTTTGGCCAGGTGCTAGAAAATGATGTAAGAAACAATACAATACAATAAGTCCAGGAAAGTTGGATGGAAAATGAATAACCGTCATGGTCTAGACAGGGCACAGAGGGGCTTACGTCATGGAACTGTTTCAACAGTCTGAGCTAGACTGCTCCTGACCCACAGCCCACCTCCTGAATGAGAAGGCTACTTTGGGTTCTAGCCACATAGGGACACTGGGCCACCTCATCCAGAAAACATTCAGCCAGTTACTATGAAAGAGACGAAGAAAGAAAATCAGCATTGTGCTTAAGTTGGGTGCTGGTGGCTCAGAACTCTAATCCTAGCTACACAACAGGCTGAGATATGAGGATCAGGGTTCATAGCCAGTCTGGGCAGGAACGTCTGTGAGACTCTTATCTTCATACAACCACCAGAAAACCGGAAGTGCGCTCAAGTGGTAGAGCACTAGCCTTGAGCTGAAGAGCTCGGGAACAGCGTCCAGGCCTAGAGTTCAAGACCCACAACTGACAAGAAGTGGATTCCCACCACATGAAGTGGACTGAATAGCACCCATTGTCCCAGGGAGCATGGTAGAGAAGTCAGACTGAGCTTCCTGTGACCTTGAGGTCATAAGCAGGTCACCCAGCTTCTCCGTGCATCTGTTTCCTCAGCTGCAAAACTTAACAGAGTGAAGGATCCCCTTCCTCATGGGGATAGGGTAATGATGAGAGCCATGTTTTGTTTCATAATCCCACACCTGTTGCACAATTAATAACAGATCCCACTTGAGCCCTTTCCGGGTATCTTCCTGTCATATGCTCACAGAATTGCCGAGAACCTTATCTGAAGGATGCTCCCTCTGTGCCTAGCCATGCTCCACAGATCCTTCTGTATAAATCCCTTGTTTCCTCACTGTCCTGTGAGGAGACTGAGGTCCGATGGTTTCGGCACTATCCAGAACTTCACCTGTGCTCAAGAATCTGCTGACATGGACTAAAATTTTGGGATAATCTATCTAAACCAATAACTGATCATGGCGCTACACGTCTACCATCCCAACTACAGAGGACCATGCTTGGTGGAGCATACCTGTCACAGATAGGAGGACCCTGATCCAGCACAGCCTGAGTCTCTATTGAGTCTCTTTCTCAGAAATGCCCAAGACAGAAAGTTGGCTCCTCAGAGCCAGGGAGAGGAAACAAGCAGGAGGTCATGGTGCCCCCAGTGGAGTGTCTGACCAGGGGAAGGGGTGGTGTTGGGGCAGCCACTCACCTCTGCTGCTTGGAGAAGATGTTGGCAGCCGTTCCAGGTGGGAAGAGCAGCGATGGAGGTGGCATTGTGGACACATGGGCCCAGAGCAGAGGACCAGAGTCAGGGACCTGGGTGGGGCCTTATGCCTGCTGGTAGTGCGCCATTGCCTGAGGTTTGAAACCCAGCACCGCAAGAAGGGGGGAGGGAGCTGGGGCACTGGTGGGAGCATCAATTTCCTACTATACTCCAGTCTCTTGCTGATCACTCAACCACCTCTACCTTCCTCAACTTCTGGTAGTGTTGTAAACAAACAGAGGGAATCCTGGTGCTACCCAGCAGAATGGAATGTGGGCGTGGCCACCATTCTTGTATCCCATTGGTCAGAAAGGAACATGAAAGAATGGGGGTGTGGCCGGAATCCTGTTATGCAGGCAGTATGGGCAGAGCAAGATGACAGCGGCTACCCTAGCCTTTTTCCAAGGGAACTCTGTCCAATGCAGTTGGGGACAAGAGGGTAACCTGCTTTAGCTGGATGGCTGCACAGTTTGTTGTGTATGTCTGTTTGTTGCCAATCCTGGAGCTTGAACTAAAGATCTGGGCACAGTCTGTGAGCTGCTTTTGCTCAAGGCTGGCCCTCCACACTTGATATGTTGGCACTGAAGTTGGAAAGGGGTCTCAAGGACTTTCTTGGCTTGGGTGACTTTGACCATGATCCTCCTTTCACAGCCTTGTAAGTATCAAGGAGGACTGCTGAGAGCCACTGGTGCCTGCCTAATCATTGGTCCTTCTGATGTTCTTGGACAGACTGGTGAGTACCCTATTCTCGGGTTGATGTGGTGGGAGCTGGAGCCCACAGTTTGAATCCTGATCCTTCCACCTCCAAATGGCAGGAGATCCTAAGAAACTTGTTTCCATCTACATAATACCCAATGGAATATTATGTATGTCATGATTGAATGGGTATTTCTTGAATGATTCTATGATAAAAATTATACACAATTATATTATAGGACACTAATCAATTTAAGTTAATACTTTATTAAGCATTTAAACAATCACATTCATAAAATGGACACATAATGAAATTATGTGTCAGCATGTCCTCCTGGGGCAAATTGAGCTGACAGACTGTTCCCAGGACCTGAGATTGAGCCTAGGAGTTAACAAAATAAGAACAGATTGACATGCAGATGGCAGTAAGCTAATAAATATATATCTTTATAGAGTGCCAGAGATGTCTATACATTATTTAGTTATATAGACTACATTCCTACCAATTCTTGGGTATTTATTATGTGTCCATGTAAGTAATGTAATTGTTTTCTTTCTTAAAAGAAATCAGTGTCGTGAAATCTTTGTGTTCCTGTAAGTAATAATAATCTTTTAATGCTTCATAAATATTAAATAAAATCAATCAGCTTCCTGAAATCATGCTGCCTAATTTTATGGAGCACTATTCACAAACAAATCATTCTGTGACATTGACAACATTCCATTGTTATTCCTATGGTTGGAAACCTATTTCTTAGTATCTCCTGCCATTGGTTGGTCAGGGCCTATATTGCCATGTGAGCCTATGGCTTCCCCAATAGTCTGCCAGCCTTCAGCAATGCAAGGTGAAGTACTTTTTGCAACAGTGTAATTCAGACTCAGGAGGGTCACGTGCAAAGGAAGAAAACCTAAAAAGGCCACAGTTTTTCTGTACATTGTTTTCCCTGAAAGGCCTGGGGGTCGAGGATCCCAGGATCAGCTGTGAGTCCCGTGGCTGCACCCCAGCCTAGGGTGATCGAACCTGAGGCAGAGTTACCACGACCTGAGTTCAAGCCCAGTGCTGAGAAAAAGTTTTATAAAATTAGCTCCCTGGCTTGCAATTCCCGCTATTTATTCTGCCAGGTGTTGGATTTAAACTAAGGATCTGGGTAAATCTGCAGCAATGTGGATGAAGGGGAAGATCACCGTACTTGAGGATAAGAAAATCAAGCCTGTTCACTAGTCCTGAATTCAAGCCCCATCCCTGGAAAACATACTATTTATATACATTGTAAAGATAGGATTTATACTTACCTGTAGATGTTCAGTCCATACATGTTTGGTGTGGTTGTTCCTTGTATTTTTTGTTTTATTCATTTATTTACCATTGATTTTACTATATGAAACCCATTTCGTTTATTACATTGATGACATCCTATCACAGAGCACTAGGTTTGTAGAAATGTACTCCATCATGCTTGACACCTAGAATTCTCAGAGAAAAGGAAAACAAGTTTCACCCTCGGCTTCTTACTTGACGATCCACTTGTTAATATTGCTGGGATCTGAACTCAGGGCCTAGAAGGACCAATTGGCCAATAAATCAAGGTGAACACACCAACCTGTGAGCAACCAAAGAGCTAGGTTATTCCCAGGATCTGATATTGATCTCCAGGGTGGTCCACTATAAGTTCATAATTTCATACATTCATAATTAAAACATAGGATCAATATTGACATACATGTGTGGACAGCATCTTGTGTTTGGTGCACTTCTCCTTATTTTGTCTCTAATTCATGGAGGTATTGTTTATTTTACTAAGTATGGTGACAGGTATAACTGTGCTGACATGGACGACAACCTGTTGCCATGGTTGTAGGGTTGCCTATGCATTCGCCATCCCCTTCTTTCACAGGAGAGGAAAACGTGTGTAACAACTGGCTTCTGACATCAGAATGAATCTTTTGTCAGTGCGGGGATTTGAACTCAGGTCTGGGTAGCTCTGTTTCACTGTGGGAGAATTGAAGCTCACCATCCTTGAAGACTAGAATGTTAGGCCTGGTCCAGGGCCTGATTTGAAGGCCCAGCACTGGACAAAATAATAAGCCCACCTTTTTTAAACATAAGATCTCTCTTTACCTACAGGAGTGGTATGCATCTTGAGTTCATTGCAGTTATTCTTTTTAATTTGTGTCTTATTCATGGATATATTGTGTATTTTATTGATTATGGTGACAGATATAACTCTGCTGACATGGATGAAAACCTATTTCCATGGCTATAGAGGTGCCTATATAGCATTCTCCATCTGCGCTGAGAACCAGGACTTTTGCAGGACAGGAAAAAAGGTGGATCAATTGGATTCTCACATCAGGTTGAATATTTTGGCAGTGCTGGGATTTGAACTCAAGGGCCAGCAGGCCCAATGAGTGAAAGGGACATGTTGACAACACCAGCCTGTGAGCCACTAAGGAGCTAGGCCATTCCCAGGACCTGAGTTCCAGCCCTGGTGGGGGCCAATACAGCCATAAATTCATAATTAAACAGGGGATCTATATTTCTAAACATTGGTGGGTGGCATCTTGTGTTTGGTGTAGTCATTCTCTTTATTTTGTGTCTTATTCATTGATGTATTATGTATTTTCTTGAGTATAGGATGACAGACATAACTCTGGTGAACTGGATGACAAACTATTCCCATGAGTATAGACTTGCCTATACATTCTCCATCCTAGCTGAGACACAGAACTTTCACAGCCTAGAAAAACAGATGCAACAACTGGCCTTTCACATCAGGGTGAAATTTTGGCAGTGCTGGGAATCGAACTCAGAGCCTAGGAGGCCCAACTGCCCAATGGGTTCAAGTGATCACACCAGACTGTGACCCACTAAGGAGCTGGGTCATTCCCTGGAACTGAGATCGAGCCTCAGGGAGGCCTTAATAGTCCTCAATGCATCATTGAAACAATGGATGTATATTCACATCAGTGTGTGGACTTCATCGTGCATTGAGTGTAGTTATTCTCTTTATTTTGTATGCTATTCATGGATATATTGTGTATTTTCTTGAGTATATGATGACAAGTATACCTGGACTGACATGGATAACAACTTATTCCCATTGCCACAGGGTGGCCCATTTATTCTCAATCCTAGTTGAGACCCAAGACTTGCACAGAAAAGAAAAACAGGTGCAAAGATTGGCTTTGGACATCTAGATGAATCTTTTGGCAGGGATGGGATCTGAACTCTGGACCTAGCAGGCCCAATTGGCGAATGGGTCCACATGAGCTCAACAGCCTGTGAGCCACGAAGGACCTAGGCCATTCCCAGGACCTGAGATTGAGGTCCCCCTGGCGGGGGGAAACTGGGTTGCATAATAGTCATCCATTCATAAGCTGAAGGTAGTATGCAAATAAGTACATATTTGTGTAGAGTAGGAGAGATGGTGACCTGTAATGGAATTCATTCTGTGTGACTACCATTTCTTGGATCTTTCTGGATGCCTCCTTTTCATGACTGTGATGATAATTATCATGCTTCATCAACTCTTCTTTACAAATAATCAATACTCCATGAGTCTTGCCTATCATTTCCTACTCCCATCATGCAGGAAGTACTCATTCAGGGATGAGATCGATCGCTTTCCATGACTCCTCCTAGGTTCAGAAACAAGTATCTCAGGGTCTCCCGCCATTCCCTCCTTGTAGTGGGGGGGCTGAATTCAAACCTCAGACCTGGAAAACTTCATCTTACATACATTTTAAAGTTAGGATTTGTAATTCCGTACAGATGTTCAGTCCATATTGTGTTTGCTGTGGTTATTTATTTTATTTCTTGTTTTATTCATTTATTTACCATTTATTTTATTGACTCTGATGATACATATACCATTTATTACATTGTTTACATCCTATCACAAAGCATCTAGATTTTAGCTGTGTTCTTCATCAAGCCTGACAGTGCTAGGATCTGAATTCAGTGCCTTGCAGGCTCAATTCAAGAATGAGTGAGTTTGAGCATGGCAGCCTCTAGCCAAAGAGGCTGTCAGGTGGTTCCCAGATCGACCCCCAGGTTTGGCCAAAACAGTGATACATGGATAGGCAGATGGTGGTATATAAATAAATATATATTGGTAAAGAGTGCCAGGGCTGTCTATCTATGATTAAATGACACCTACAACTTTCCTACTAAATCTTAGATCTTTATTATACCTCCATTGAAGGAATATTATTCTTTTCATGATTAATAAAGTATTAATTAAGATCAATCAGCATTCTACTATTATTGCATCCAATTTTAGACTAGACTGGTGCATGAACTACACTTTTAATCAGTATTCCTATGAATAGGAATGAGTCTCTTGTGATCTCCTGCCGTTGGTGTCAGGACTGGGATTTGAATCCAGGGCCATGTTGACAGGTTGGCCTATGGTTTCACTGATATCCCACCAGCCCTCAGCAATGACAGGTCAAGTCTACTGCAGCCATATCATTCAGACCTAGGATGGTCAACATGCAAAGAAAAAAATTTTAAAACCCCAGCACTCTGCACCTCACCACTTTTTGTGCTTTCCAGCTTTTTTTTCTTCCTAAAATCCCTCTAGGCCTAGGATCTCAGGATCAGCGAAGTGTCTGGAGACTGCACCCCAGCCTAGGGAGATCCAAGCTGAGGCAGAGTTTCCATGACATGACGTCAAGCCCTATGTTTGGCCAAAAATTAATTAATTGATTAATTAATTAATTAATCATTTAACTAAATTTAAAAAAATAAAACTCCCTGGTTTGGAATTTCTGCAAGTTTTCTTTCCTAGCCTGGGATTTAAAATTAGGATCTTGGTAAATCTTTAGCAATGTGAGGGAAGAGTTGCCACTACATGAGTTCAAAGCCTGTGCCAACAAAAAATGGAAAACTAAGTCACTGACCTCGGCAGGGGGAGGTAGTTGTGGAGATGGGAGGGAAAGGATAGTAAGGGCAAAACAAAGGAGGAGTCAACAATGCTCAATAGAAAATGTACTCATTAACTTGCTCCTGCAACTGTAACCAATCTGTACAACATTTTTAAAATAAAAAAAAAAAAACAAAAGAAGAGAAACAATGTAATTCTCAGAGAAGCACTCAGGGAAATACGTCTGAATAGCTGTACAAAATTCTACACTGCTTTTTTAAAATGTTCAGTATGGAACTGAAAAAACATAACTGCTTCCATTAATAAAAACTAAGTCACTGTCTTGGAACTGGGGCCAGTATTTCTGCCATTGCTAGGATTTGAGCTCACCATCCAGGTAACTCTTTTGCAGCATGGTTGAAGGCAGAGCTCACTGTCCTTGAGGAAAAGAAATTCAGGCTAGAATCCCCATGTCCTGAATGAAGGTCCTGCAAGAGAAAAAATATTTCTATGCATATGTAATATATATACTTACATATGTATGTTAATTTCACATTATGATTTTTATTATTGATTTTGTATTTTATTTTTCTTTGATTCATTTATTGATTATTGTATTTTGTATTATTATACACATAATTTTTTTACATTTTGCACATATATTTTAAAATTAAACACAATAATTTAGGATATTGACTCATTTTTCATTAATATTTTATTAAGTGTTGAAACACAGTACATAATTAAATGGAAGCATTTGTCACAGTCTTCACATGTTTATAGTCTGCCCCAAGTATGAGCTTTGTCTTATCTTTGTACATCTTCCCATTGGGATCTCTTTAGAACGTTTATATTCAGAAACCTTTTCTTGAGGATAGGCAGGTGAGGGATAAAATTGGAAGGGTAGGGTAGAAATGTGGCTTAGTGGTAAAGAGCTTGCTCAACATGCATGAATGACAGGGTTTGAATCCTCATTGCCACATAATCAGAAAAAGCCAGAAGCTGTGGAGTGGCTCAAGTGGCTAGACTTGAGAAAAAGAAGCTCAGGGACAGTACCCAGGCCCTAAGATAAAGCCCCAGAAGTGTCAAAAACAATAGGCCAGATGACAGTGGCTCACAGCTGGAACCCTAGGTTCTCAGTAGACTGAGAGCAGAAGACCAGAGTTCAAAGACAACCTAGGCAAGGAAAGCCTGTTAGACTCTTATCCCCAGTGAACCACCAAAAGACCCTATGCGGCGCTGTGGCTAAAGTGGTAGAGTGTTAGCCTTCAGCTGAAGGGATCAGGGACAGTGCCCAGGCTTGAGTTCGAGACATACACCTGGAAAAAAAAGTGAGGGTTAATCAAAGTACTTTTCCTATTTATTAATGAGGAGAACATTCTCTGGAAAATGAACACTGATGTACACCAGAATTGCAGTTAGAGCTCCAGGTTCAAGTGTAGCAGATCCATATACCCAGCCTCTCAGACTCTAGCATTGTAACCTTGTGTCCTACAGGGTTCTGAACGGTCCATTGTTGAAAGGCATAATATGCTCCCCAAACACTTTGCAATAAGCATTTGACTTCTATTGTCAATGTCATTACAGTTCTGAACCTACCAGAGCTCCAGTAGCTCACGCCCATCAACCTAGCTCCGGAGGCTAAGGTCTCAGGAACACAGGGTGAAGCCAATCAGGGCAGGGAAGTCTTTGACACTCTGATTTCAACTTCTGAAAGGTCAGATGTACAAGAGCTTCTTGTGTTTCCCTTGGTGATGAGAATTTACTTGCACTCTAAATGTTCTTAGAGTTCCTGAGCTATAGAAGAAGGCAAGAAACATCAACGACCCATCCGGGGTTCAAATGAAGTTCTCAGAATCCAAGCCCTAGCCCTGTTAGCAGGATGAAATCCAGTGTAACACTGTATTTGAAGGAATGAAAACAGTTGCAAAAGCCAGGCTAGGTGCCGAGACCTAGCCCTGCAGGATTAAGAGGCAGAATGTACACACTCAACAGGGAAGTGAGCTGCCAAACCACTTCATTCATTCCAGGAACAACCAGCAATGAAGGGAAACCTGAAATATTTGTTAGAGTTACACCAGGGTCAGGCTTTTATCAGCCTCTTCAAATAATGACTAATTAACCTTCCTCCTTCAGGTGAAGGGAGCCTCAGGCTATCTTTAGGTTACCAATAGAGAGCCAGTTTAGTGAAGGAGAGGGGAGGAACAGAGTAGAAAAACCCTGCTCTCTGGTCTTAGGGAGTGGGTTTTTGACTCTCCATTTGTCAGATTTGAAGCCCTTCTACCTCTGCCAGTCCATTCTCCTTCCTTCATTCTCCACTTAATTAATGCAAATCCCCAGACCAACTAGAGGCAGGGCTGTTTCTCTTCTGTCTCCAAGCCCCTGAGTTAGAACCTAGCTCTGCCCTCGTGGCTCTGGGGCCTTTGGCTACCTTAGAAGTGGGAAAGAGACAGTCTTCCTGCTCTGTCATTGTGTGAAGGTGATGCTGGTGACCTAGCACACTGCAGAAGGCCTCATGAATGGGAAGTGTTCCCTTCCTTCCTCCTGACATCCAAGACCAGATTTATCTATCAACTTTCTATCTATCTATCTATCTATCTATCTATCTATCTATCTATCTATCTATCTATCTATCTATCTATCTATCTATCTAATCTATCTATCTAATCTACCTACCTACCTACTTAGGTATCTCTTTGCCAGTTTTTGGATTGAACTCAAGGTCTGGGCACTGTCTGTAGCACTCTATTACTTAAGCCACAGCACTAATAATGGCTTTTTCTTTGTATGTGATACCGAGGAATCGTACCCAGGGCTTCGTGCATGCTAGGCAAGCACTTTCTCACTAATCCACATTCCCAGCCCCTTCATCTTTTCCTTAATGGTAGTTTTTACATTAGTATGCTACCATTTTAAGTCCCCTAGTTTAATTTTCTGAATACTGGTTACTTCTACAAAACCTGATCTTCTTTTCCCCTGCCTGATTTGTGACTGGTCCTGCATTGGCCTAATAATTAATGTAAATAAAGGCTGCTGAGAGCTGCAGTGTTCATCATATAATGACACAGGACTGGAAACCTGGAAGAGAAAAGCCATGGGTCTGAAATGAAGAAAATGGTGCAGTATGCACTAGGAGCATATTTGAAAAAATGAACAAGTAAATAAAAGAAGAAGCAATGCATACAGTCTGTTTGCACTCAGGGAGGTAATATACACACATAAGTAGGTAGGGCATTGATAAAAAAAACTTGGCCTTCTCTTTTTGAAAATTTTTTTGTGGTCATCCCAGGGCTTAAACTCAGTGCCCGATGTGTTCCTTGGCTGTTTTTCCCAAGGCTGAGGTGTTACCGCCACCACAGCTCCACTTCCAGCCATCTGGTCATTAATTGGACATAAGCACCTCCCAGGCTTTCCTGCCTGTTCTAGCCTGTGTTTCCTGCTTGGCTTTCTCTCTCAAAGCTGGAGCTCTTTCCTCTGGACCACTGCTCCACTTCCAGTTTTCTGGTGGTTTATTGGAGATAAGAGTCTCACAGACTTCCTGCTCAGGCTGACTTTGAATGGCGATTTCCCAAAGAGGATTCAAGCAGCTTTCCTCAAGGATACACAGAGGAGTGCTCCACACAAAACCTCATTGTAAATCTCGAGAGGCACTAGAGGAAAAGAGATACATGAAAATGCTTCTAGTGTGTTCTAGATACTTAAGGTTGGAGACACACAACACATAATTATTAGATCATTTTATGTGCAAAAGGAACAATGCAGACATTATGAGAATCATTGCAGCTTTCAGTCCTCTCATCCTGAGACAGTAAATTCACTGCAGCTCAATGCTAAGTGACAGAACTGGCATGTCCTGTGGATATTTTCTCCCAATTCCTGTGACACTCGTTTCTCACTTTTGGCTTCAAACCTGTGACCAGAGGGGAAGATGAGGCAAGAAAATCATTCTCAGTGAAAACAGCCATAAAGATCATTGGGTAGTTAACTTATAAATTCAAGACATTGGAATGACCCTGTTAAGAAGTCAGATTGTCCAGATTAAAAAATGAAGAAGAAAGAAGGTACCAGTGGCTGCTGACTGTAATCCCAGCTCCTCAGGAGGCTGAGATGTAGAGAACCTTAGTTTGGATCCAGCCAGCATAGGAAAGTACATGACACTGTTATTTCTAAGAGATCACAGAAAAAACCAAAGTGGGGCTGTGATTCAAGGTTAATGCACTATCCTTGAGCAAAAGGAGCTCAGGGACAATGCCTAGACTCATAGTTCAACCCCAGGAACTGTCCCATCAAAGAGCCTGTACCTCCATATCTTTGTGTATGTATGGACGTATTCCTATAGGTGAAGTTCCAGAGTAGCTATGATGAATGGCACCAAGCTAGGAAATTTGTATTCAATAAAATGATTTCATAACAGCGACTGCTTTCATGACACTGCATGTTCCAGGGCTCCTTTCACTGGTCCCAGTATAACCTGTGGATTTCTCTGTATCCCAGGCCTTGTGGACGAAATCTCTCTCATTTCCTGGACAGGCAGAAAAAAGGCCTCATTCCTGTACTGCTGTGTAACAAACAACTCCATCCGGGTCAGATAGTGAGGGGGAGTGCAGGCGGGCTCTGAAGGTCAGGAGAGAAAGGTCACTATGTACTCGCAACTCTCTCTCTCCCCAGTGCTCTGTTTTGCCAGGAAGCTTTCATTTGTGCCATCTCCCATGACAGGCCAAGTTCTGTGCACTTATCCTGCCTTTGTGAGACTATATACCAGTGTTCAGATACAGTTCTCAATATAATTCAAAAGTCTTTCTGGCAGACAACTAGGGCACTGAAGCTTATGAAATGTTTCATTGAGGGCGATGTTGGGCCTATGATGCCTCTCCTAGTTTTTCGCAAGCTTGGGAAATCCAAGCACATATCTGACATCACAAAGCTTCCTGTCTTCTAGGGCTGGTGAATCTCATCACGTTTTGAAACTTTTGCCCTCTCCTAGTTGGGCCCAGGGTGGCTATCTTTTGGGAACACGGAGCTAACTTGCTGACCATGATCTCAGTGAAGAAGCCCGGTACCTTACCATTTTGTGTAACAGCATCACTCCTAGTCTGTGTGTGTGTGTGTGTGTGCACACGCATGTGTGCGCCTGCGTGTGGGCCCATATACCATTCTTGGAAGTTGAACTCAGGACCTGAACACTGTACCTAGATTCTCTTGTACAAGGAGAGCACTCTCCTACTTGACCACAGAACCACTTCAGGCTTTCTTTTATTGATGTGGTCCTGAGAAATCAAACCCAGGGTTTCATATATGCAAAGCACTCTACCCCTAAGGCACATTCCCAGCCCTCTATTTCAGGTGTGTTTGTTTCTTTCTGTCATTTTTTATTGTAGGAGTTGATGTCTAGGCATGGGTGCTGTCCTTGAGCTCTTCAGCTCAAGTCTTGTGCTCTACTACTTGAGCCAAAGCGCCATTTCAGCTTTTCTGGTGGTCCATTGGAGCAAAGTGTCTCAAGGACTTTCCTGCCCAGGCTAGCTTTGAACCATGATCCTCAGATCTCATCCTCCTGAGTAGCTAGGATGACAAACATGAGCGTCAAGCACACAGCTTCCACTTCAGGTTTCTTAGTGGTGAATTGAAGATAGTCTCATAGGACCTTTTTGCCTGGGATAGTTTGGAACCCAGGTCCTCAGATCTCAGCATCCTGAGAAGGCAGGATGACAGACCTCAGCAATAGAACCCTAGGCCATGGCTTCTGGTGCAACGGGCTCCTTGGCTCCACATGGTGGAGTGTTAGCCATGAGCCCAAGAGGTAAGGGTCAGTGCCTAGGCCCCTAGTTCATGGTTCATGACTGAGAAAATACAAAACAAAACAATTGTCTGCAGGACACAACTCACTAGTCTTCAGTAATACATAATTTAGTCCCTGCCATGGGGACCTATCTGAGCCTCAATATTCTTGTCTGCATAATCATCTCAGTTGTGGAGCTCTTACAAGGACAAGTTGAAAGAATGCACCCTGTGAAAGACACAGCACATGGCACTCTTGCATGACTCAGCACACAGCATCCTGTGAAAGTCTCAGCACCCAGCATCCAATGAAGGACTCAGCACACTCCATCTTGTGCAGGACTCAGCACAGATCACCCTATGAAAGACTCAGCACAAAGCTCTGTTCCACAAGCTATCATTAGAATTAAGGTGGTTTCACATTCTTTGAGGAACATTTCATAACTAATAGTTTAGTGGGGTGTTTTTATTTTGGGGGAGGTTACTTATGGGGCTTGAGCTCAAAACATGGGGATACTTTTCTACTAACATTTGCTCAAGGCTAGTGCTCTACCATTTCAAGCCATATTTCAAAGATTCTAGCAGACTTCCTGCCAGGATTTAAAGCCCCCAAGCAGCCAAGATGTCGGGGCTAAGCCAGGGTAAGCCAGGATGATGGGGGTAACCCATGGAGCTGGGATACAGCAGTTTACATCTGGCTAAGTCAGGTTAGGTGACAGCTGTCAGCACCAGACTCCTAGCTTTCTCTGTGATGAGGTATTTGATGTCTTGTCCTTCTATAGTTGCAGTGAGTATATTCTACCTTTTTTTTTTTTGACAGTCCGGCGACTTGAGTAAGGGCTTTGACACTGTCTCTAAGCGTTTGTGCTCAAGGCTAGCACTCAGTTGATTGAAAGACAGCTGAACTTCTAGGTTTTCTTTTTATGTGGCACTGAGGGCTCAAACCCAGGGCTTCGTGCTTACTAGTCAGGCACTCAACCAAAGAGCCCCAGGAGTGAAAGGTTTATAAATAGATAGAGGTTGCTGTATATGATTTTATATACACAAAAGATGTCTGTACATTATTAATTTATAGATAATATTACTACCAATTTTTAGGTATTAAGTTATGTCTCCATTTAATCATGTGTCTCAGCAATTAATAAAGCATTAATTAAAATTATATGTACATACATCTGTATATAAATTACATATTTTATAGAATGCGACAGTTGTCTATATAATTAAATTATACATCATGTGTTACTACCAATTATTAGGCATTTATGTTTCCATGCATTTTTTATTCTATTAATGCTTAATAAAATATTAAACTTAATCCAGCTCTTATAACTACTGTGTCTAATTTTATCCTAGAATGATTCACTACTAATTCAATCTGTTTTTCATTTATTGTAGTGACAATTCTTCCACCAATGACATTTTTTACATTTATGACATCCTATTACATAGCATATATATTTGCATCTGAATTATACATCCTGTCACTGAGCACTTTCAAAGAAAAAGAAAACATGTGTCACGCTCGGCTTCTTCCTCCTCGATTACATTTTTGGCAGTACTGGGATCTAAATTCAGGGCCTAGAAGGCTCAATTCATGAATGGCTGACTGTCAGCACAGAAGCCTCTAGCCTATTCAGCTGCCAGGCTGTTCCCAGGCCCTGATATCGAGCCCCATATGTTGAACACATATTTCACTTAGTGTAGTTATTCATTTTATTTTTTGTTTTATTAATTTATTTACCATTTATTTTATTGACTATTATTACACATGAAATATTTACTACATATATTACATAAGATATAGATTTGCCTGTGTATGAAACTTCATACCTTACACTCAGGACTTTCAAAGAATCAGAAAACATGTGTCACCGTGGGATTCTTACTCCACGATTCAATTTTTGTGAGTGCTGGCATTAGAACTCACAGCCTATAAGTCCCAATTCATGAATGGGTGAGTGTCAGCACACCAGCTTGGGACATATTGAGCTGACAAGTATTTCTAGCACCTGAGATCGAGCCCAGGGGTTGACAAAATAAGAACAGATTGACATGCAGATGGCAGTACACAAATAAATATAGATCTTTATAGAGTGCCAGTGATGTCTATACATTATTCAGGTATATGCACTGCATTCCTACCAATTCTTGGGTATTTATTATGCGTCCATGTAATTAATATTCTTGTTTTCATCCTTAATGAATTATTAAAAAATCAACCACTGTCCCAAAACTATTGCATCCATGTAATTAATAGTATTCTTTGAATGTATCAAAAATATTCATTAAAATCCATTGGTCTCCTAAAATCCCTCCATCTAATTGTATAGTAGTATTCAGAAACAACTAATTCAACTTTGCCATTCATAATCTTCCATCGCTAATCCTATGAATAGGAACAAGACTCTTAGGATCTCTCTCCATTGGTAGGGTCAGGACTGTGCTTCAAACACATGGCCTATGTTGCCGTGTTGGCCTAAGTCTTCCCTGGTAGCCCACCAGCCTTCAGAAATGCCAGGTTACCAACATTTTGCAGCCGTGTCATTCAGACCGAGGATGGTCACTTTGCAAAGAAAACAAATGTAAAACTAGGAAGTTGCCAGTTTTTATTTTTCTGTGTCGCATTATTTATTATTGTTTTCCTCTCAGCATTTGAGGCCCAGGAACCCAGGTTTGTCTATGAGTCCAGTGGTTGCAGCCCAGCCTAGAGTGATCAATGCTGAGACAGAATTGCCACTACCTGAGATCAAGCCCTGTGCTTGAAAAATAAAAATACATACATACATACATACATATATACATTAAAAATATTTAAAATATTGTGTGGCTACTTGGCTTGGAATTCAGGCCATTGTTTTTGTCAGGCCTGGGATTTGAACTCAGGGTGTGAGTAAATCTGTAGCACTGTGGGGGATGGGAAGATCACCGTGCTGGAAGACAAGAAAGTCAGGCCTGTTCCCAGGGCCTGAATTCAAATCCTAGAACTTGAAAAAATAATATATATATAATATTCGTATATATTTGAAATACATGATTTATATTTACATACACGTGTTTATTGCATATTGCAGTTAGTGTATTCATTTTATTTTGTGTTTTATTTCTTATGTATTTGAGAGTGAGTATGATTACACATATAACATTTTGCATCCTATTACATAAGACATAGGTTTTCCTATGTATTCTACATCATTCCTGAGACCCAAGACTTTCACAGATACGGAAAACAAGTGGAACAATTGGCTTTTCCAACAGGATTAAGTTTTTGGCAATTCTCTGACTTGAACTCAGGGCCTAGCAGGCCCACTTCATGAATGGTTACATGTTAGCACACTAGTCTGATGCAAATGAAGTTGGCAGGCCAATTTGAGGACCTGAGATCAAGCCACAGGAATGACCAATATATAAACAGGTAGATGTTTAGATTGCAGTGTGTGTGTGTTTGTTTGTGTGTGTGTGTGTGTGTGCATGTGTGTATGTATTTACATATGTATATGCATCTATAAATATATACAGAGAGACACAGATAGACATTTATGTAGATTCTAGTGTATAACCCAATATAAAGAGTGATGTCTGCAACTTATTTTTATATATTCTATTACTACCAATTATTTGGTATAAAATTATGCTTCCAATTATCATGGTAGAAGAATTAATTAAGTACTAATTAATCAATGACCTATATTTATTGCATACAATCTTATATTAGAATGACTAGCTAGTTAGTAATTCAATTAGTATATGTCAAATATTCTATTAGTGTTCCTATAGATAGGCACGAGTTTCCTAGGATCTTCAGCTGTGTGTAGATGGCAGTCCTACGATTGATCTCAGGGCCTAGGTGTCTGGGTTTGCCTCAAGCTTCACTGACAGCCCCCCAGCCATCATCCATGCAAGGTCACATACAATTTTCAAGCCAAGTCATTGAGGCTCAGGAGGGTCACAGTGCTAAGGAAACAAAGGTAAAAACTGTTGTGTAACATTTTCTGGTTTTTCCTCCTCCATTTTTGTTGGTTTAATGTATTTTTGCCAGTGCTGGGAGTTGAATTCTGGTCCTAGGATCCCTGGATCATCTGTGGGTGTACAAGCTGTACCCCAGCCTAGGGTAATCATGGTTTAATACACACTAAAATGTTTCCTTGAGCAAAGGGAGCTCAGGGAAAATGTCTAGGCTCACAGTTCAAGCCTCAGTACCTGCCACAAAAAAAAAGAGCCAGCAACTCCATGTGTCTGTGTATGTATGCATGTATTTGTATCAGTGAAGATCCAGAGTTGCTATGAAGAAAGGCACCCAGCTAGGAAATTTGCTTTGAATAGAATGATTTCATAGCACAGAGAGTGCTTTCAAGACAATCCATGTTCTGGGGCTCCCTCATTGTTCCCAGTGTAGCCTGCTGAGTCTCCATACCCCAGGCTGCCGGAGGAAGTCGACTTCGTTGTTGGAACAGGCAGACAAAAAGCTTCACTCCTGTAAAGCTGCATAACAAACACTTCATCCAGGCCAATTAATGAGGATGAACGTGCGCAGGTTCTGAACGTCAGGAGAAAAAGGCTTGTTTGTACCCCAAGCTATCTCTCTCCCCAGTGGTCTGTTTGACAGGAAGCCTTTATTTGTGCCACCTTTTGTGGCAGGCCAAGTTCCCTGCACTCATGCTGTCTTTGTAAGACTATGTTTCAGTGTTGAAACAAACCGCTACAATTAATTCAAGAGTCCTTCTGGCAGACAATTAGGGAGCTGAACATAATGGAATGATACATTTTTGGCAAAGGTGCCTCCATGTGGGGTGTGTGTGTGTGTGTGTGTGTGTGTGTGTGTGTGTGTGTGTGTGTGTGTGTGTGCATACACCATTCCTGGTGCTTGAACTCAGGACCTAACTGAAGAACTAAAGTAATTCCATTTTAAGATCAAGCCCCCTGAGCTGTGCTGCCCTCAACGTAACCCCCAAAGAGAGCTGTGCTGCCAAAGAGAAAAATAGTTCTCAGAAAAACCGCAGGTTGCCACCAACCCTACCCACCCTTAAAAAACAGAACAGTTGCCCAGGTGTTCCAGCTGAAAAAGGGAAGTGCGATCAGGGTGGACTTAAACCCCCTGAACTTGTGAACTTGCTTGTGTGGAAACCCCCTAAACTTGTTTGTTTGATAATATAAAAGCTGTGCCAATTTTATGCTTGGGGCCTCTTAGCATCACCGGTTACCAAGTGCACAGAGGACCAAACTCCAGCTTGCAATAAACGACACTTTGCTGTTTGCATTGATCATGGTCTCTGGTGTTCTGAGAGGGGGCATCCAAAAACTGGGCACTTTATGTGGGAGCTCCTCTGGGATAGCCCCCCCATAATACCTGATCAGCGAGTCGTCCAGCTAGCCGGTAAGAGGGGGGGAAGCTGCTTTATGTTGAGTGTTTTATGTTTGACTTGCAAGTAGGGTTTTGGAGCTGGCAAGAAATGTTGGCGGATGTACTACAAGGTAACCAGCAGGCCGGTGGAAGACATTTCCTGGGCCCTTGGGGAAGCCCTCCCCAGTGGGGTCTCTCTGGACTCTGTCGTCTTTTGGACCATGACTTCTCCGGCCTCTGCCACTCTGGGTTAAGGGTAGATTATCCACCTCCTGGGTATTGACTCACCGGCCTCTGCCATCCTTTGGGACAGGAACTCGTCTGGCCTCCACCACCGTGGTCTGGGGGTGGATTCGAGCTTGAGGTCAACATGCATGCTCTCTTTGTCTCATTTGTAGTTGCCTTTGTCATTTTAATTCAGCGCCTCTCTTTCTTTCCTTTCCTGGTTTTTATTTTATTTTATTTCATTTTCAGATCAGTGAGCATCCTGGAGCCCCCACAAAAGTGGGGGCCAGAGGCTCCTTTCACCTCAGGCGCTCTCCCATTTTAATACTTTTGGAATTTTAGGATGACATCAAGGGTTGACTTATTATCTAGAAGAGGAGGCAGTGGGGGAAGGGAGAACCTGCAGGATCTAGCAATAACTTTGAAAGGGGCCTGCAGGGAAAACTCTAAGCCAGATGAATCTGCCACTGACCACCAAGTGCCACCAGCAAGATCTTAGCCTCGGGACTTGGCCCAGAGGTTCTGAGTATGGGGGGGAGACTGTCAGTCTGAGGGGATAGCTTCCAGGGTCATTTTTCCCTTGCCCCAAGATGATTGGGAGTTCTCCTCCACCTTGGAAGGCCCCTGGGTCAACATTTGCAGTTATCTAAAAAAAAGAAAGAAAGAAAGAAAGAAATCCTCTGGTGGTGAGATGTTGCCAAATTCAAGGAGATCTGATTTTGTCTTTGTGGCCACTTGTCTGTCTTGTTTACTTTGGTGTCCTTTCTGTTCTATTTTTGAGGTGGGGAAATTCTGGGTGAGGGTGGCCAGCTCACTCAGCAGACTCTGATTTCAGCTTGCTGAGTGAGAATGGAGCAGTTCTGGTAGGGTTGAACTGACGGTCCATTAGTCCCCAACTCAGCCTTTGTTGTCTAGTTCTGTTTTAGAATTGGTACCTGTTTTAAGTGTGGGTTCTTGGTTTTTGTGTTTATTTATATTTTTGTTATTTATTTGAACAACTCTGGGGAAATAAAAGTTCCAGCCTCTGGCTGGGCTCAGCCACAGACCTGTTATGCTCCCCTCACTGTGAGGTGTGAAAGGTTCCTGGACTAGTCTGGTACCTTTCAGACCTTGGGATGCATTTTCTCCTTGTGGAGGCTGCCTGAGCGGAGGGTGTGGAAGGCTAAGCACCTGGTTTGAACTTTTCAGCGAGTCCTGACAATGTAACAATTTGTAAAGTGCTCTTTTCTAATATTGGATAAAATTCAGGCCAGTTTAGTTTCAGGTGACCCCGTCAACCAGCCCTTCTGCAACAGAAGGTATTCAAAGGATCCGTTGGTGAATTGCCTTGCTAAACAAGCAAGCCTGGGAAAATGAAGCTTAACAAAGGTACTTAGTTAAAAAAAATACTGTATTAAATTTTTGTTAAAAAACTTAAAAAAAAATCTATGTACAACTGATTTTGATTTTTGCACGCTTTAAGATGTGTGTGTTTTCTATGTGTTTGTAAACATGTTCAGGATAAAAATTGTCAACATGCGGTAAAAATTGGGTGAGTTTAAGTTTAAAATGTAAAAGGTTAAGGGATTTAGACATTACTAAAAAATCTTTCACATTGTTTTAAATGGCTTTTTAAGGATTCTTTAATGTAGAAATTAGAAAATCTGTTATTTTAAAATTTAATATTTTAAAATGTTTTGGCAGTTTGGGATTTAGTTCCCTTGGCTAAAATTTCAGGATAAATATTAAAAATTTAAATGTAAAGGTCAATTTAGCACTGTTACAAAACATGACCCGTTCTGTCTATCTAAAGCAGTATTTTATTCAAACCTCCCCACCAAAAATGGGAAAACTTAGAAGACCACCTAAGATCTCTATTTAGGGGTGAGGATGAGCAGGCAGAAGTGCAGTTAAGCGGGTCATGCATGGTGGGACCGACCCTGGGGGGGGGGCTTCATAGATGGTGGGACTGGCCCTGGGAGGAGTCCACACATGGTAAAGGAGGGCAAGCTGGCATAAACGCAGTTCATCTAACCTTAAAGAGTCAGATTGGGTGTGTGCCCATTCCATAGGAGGGGCTGAGTGGCCCATCTTTGTTCAGTCTTTTTTCCCTGCAGATAGACACTGAAAACATGATGGTTAAAATGAGTGAAGTGATGATCTGATTATTATTGCTAAAACTGCCCCTTGTATGTGTTAAAATTACAATTAAAAAGGCCTTCAAAGGAGGGTTAAAAAGTTTATTTGTATAATGGAACTTGCTTTCAATGATGTTCTAAAATTAGGATGTTTTTAAAAGTTATAAAGGTGTTAAGCCTAGCTTCTTTTCTTTTCTTTTTTCTAGATTATTATTTGTTTTTATTGTGAAAATATTGTACAAGGGGGTTACAATTACATGAGCAAGATAATGAGTACATTTCTTATCAAGCTTTGTAGCCTGCTCCTTTGTTTCCCCTTTGTATCCCATCCTCCCCCATCCCTCTACCCAAGCCTACAATCACCCCACACCAAAGTTGGAAAGTTCGTTTTCGACATAACGACTTGTACATCTCATTGTTGCAATGGGTCCACCTGTATCCCTATTTAAACGATTTGTTTTTGCCCTTACCCTCCACAAATTATAACAACATCAAATACAGTGAAAGTAGGGGTTATACCATGGGGGAGGGACATACAAAGCAACAAAGATATCATCTTATAAATGTGTTAGAAAAAATCGCATGAAAGAAAACAGCATTTGAGTACATATCTCAGGGTACATTTCCCTAACATCAATATATCTGAGCTATTCTGCTTGATTTAGACATATACTATTTATTGGAAAAAAGGAAAACCATGGGACCTATGTTTCTTTGGGCCTGGTTTACTTTACTTAATATAATTTTTTCCAAGTCTTTCCATTTCCTCACAAATGGGGCAATGCCATTCTTTATGATGGACGCATAGAATTCCATTGTGTGTGTATATATATATATATATCACATTTTCTTGATCCATTAATCTACTGAGGGGCATCAGGTTTGGTTCCATATCTTAACTATGGTAAATAATTCTGCAATAAACATATCCTGCTAGTACCTTTAGTGTGATCTTATTTGTGAATATTTGTGTAAATGCCCAAAAGTGGGATTGATGGGTCATAGGGGAACTCTATTTGGAGTCTTTTGAGGAACTTCCATACTCCTTTCCAAAGAGGTTGAACAAGTTTACACTCCCACCAACAATGCAGTAGGGTTCCCTTCTGTTCACATCTCCTCCAGCATGTGTTGTTATTAGAGTTCTTGATTATAGCCATTCTACCTGGGACCAGGTGATATCTCAATGTTGTTTTGATTTGCATTTCTTTTATGGCTAAGGAGGTTGAGCATTTCTTAAAGTATGTATTGGCCATCTTTCATTCCTCTTCAGAGAAGTTTCTGTTTAAGTCTTTAGCCCACTTATTTATTGGTCAGTTGTTTCTTTGAAGATTTGTGGTTGGGGGATTTAATGTTTTCAGTTCCAGGTATGTTTTAAATATGAGACCCCTGTCCATTGTATGGCTAGTGAAGACCTTCCCCCAATCCATGGGCTTTCTATTGATATTGCTAGCGATGTCCTTTGTTGTATTGAAGCTCTGCAATTTCATGCAATCCCATTTGTACAACCTTTCTTTAATTTGTTGTGTTTCTGGGTCTATATTAAGAAAATTTCAGCCTGAGCGAAGGAGAAAAAGGGTTTTTCTTATTCGATCCTGTAATGTTTTCAGAGTGTCTGCTTTGACTCCGAGGTCTTCGCTCCATTGGAGTTGATTTTGGTGCAGAGTAATATATAACGAGCTAGCTTTAGTTTTCTACAAGTAGTTAACCAAGCCAACACCATTAACTGAAGAGGCTGTCTTTCTTCCATTCTATTTTTTTTTAGCTCCCATATTGAAGATTAGAGGGCTATAGGACTGTAGGTTCATTTCTGAGTTTCAATTCTATTTCATTGGTCCTGAGGTCTGTTCTTGTGCCAGTAACAAGCTGTTTTGATTACTATGGCTTTATAGTAGAGTTTGAAATTTGGTATTGATATTCCTCCAGCACTGTTCTTTCTGTTGAGGATAGTTTTATCTAGTTGGGGTCTTTTATTGTTCCATATGACTTTTTGGATTGCCTCTTCTATTTCTTTGAAGAATGAGGTTGGAATATTGATAGGTTTCGCATTGAATTTGTAGATAGCCTTGGTAAGTATTGCCATTTTCAAGATGTTGATCTTTCCAATCCAGGAGCATGGGAGTTTTTGCACTTCTAAGTTCTGTTTTGATTTCCTTTTTCAAACTTTTAAAGTTTTCATCATTGAGGTCCTTCACTTCTTTGGTTAAGTTAATTCTTAGGTATTTTATTTTTTGTGGGGCTATTACGAATGGAATTGCTTTCCTAATTTCAGCCACACTTTTCTCATTGTTGGCAAACAGAAAAGCCATGGATTTTTGAGGGTTAATTTTATACCCAGCTACTTTGACAATGTTTTGAATCAGCTTGAGTAATTTTGGAGTACAGACTTTGGCATTTTTTACATACAATATCATGTCATCTGCAAAGAGGGAGAGTTTTACTTCTTTCCCTATTTGGATCCCCTTTATGTTTTCATCTTGTCGTATTGTTGTAGCTAGGCATTCTAATACTAGATTGAAGAGAAGTGGAGAAGGGACATCCTTGTCTCCTTCCTGAGTTAAAAGGAAATGGCTTTAGTTTTTCACCATTAAGTATAATGGTGGCTGTAGATTTGTGAAATACAGCCTTTATTGTATTGAGGAATGTTTCATGGATTCCAAATTTTTCCAAAACCTTCATCATGAATGGATGTTGGATTTTGTCAAATGCTTTTTCTGCATCTATTGAGATACCCATATGTTTCTTATCCTTGCTCTTGTTGATGTGATGAATTAATGAATTTGTGTATACTGAACCAGCTTTGCATCCCTGAAATGAAACCTATTTCATCGTAGTGTATGACTTTTTTGGATGAATTGTTGAAGTCGATTGGTCAAAATTTTGTTGAAAGGTTTTGCATCAATGATCATCAAATAAATGGGTCTATAGTTCTCTTTCTTTGATGAGTCCCTGCCTAGTTTTGGGATGAGGGCTATCATAGCTTCATAGAATGATTTCAGTAGTGAACTTTCTCTTTCAATTTATTGAAGAGTTGGAGAAGTATTGGTGTGGGCTCTGGGCTCTGTTTTGAAGGCCTTGTAAAATTCCCCTGTAAAACCATCTGGTCCTGGGCTTTTCTTAGATGGGAAGTCTCTTATTGCTGTTTCCATGTCAATGCTTGATATGGGCCTGTTAAAATGGTTTAACTCATCTTGGTTTATTTTTGGCATGTCAGTATTTGCTAGGAAAAGTTCCATTTCTGCTAAGTTTTCAAAATTATTAGCATTAAGTTTTGAGAAGTATTCCCTTATAATGTTCTGTATCTTGTTTTTTTCTGTGGTGATGTTTCCATTCTCATCTCTGCGTTTATTTATTTGGGTGAGTTCTCTTCTTTTTCTTATAAGGTTTGCTAAGGGCCTGTCAATTTTACTAATTTTTTTAAACAAGCAACTCTTTGATTTGTTGATTCTTTTTATAATTTTTGGATTCTAATTCATTTAATTCTGCTTTAATTTTAATTATTTCTTTCTGTCTACTGGATTGGGGTTTATCTTGCTCCTCTTTTTCAAGGAGGCTCAGATGTCTCATGAAATTGTTGGTTTCAAATCTCTCCAATTTGTTCATCTAGGAATTCAGAGCTATAAACTTGCCCCTGAGTATTGCCTTTGCTGTGTCCCAGAGAAGTTGGTAATTTGCGTGTTCATTTTTGTTGAATATCATGAATATATGAATTTCCTTTCTGTTCTTTTCTATGACCCACTCGTGATTCAGCAGTGTGTTGTTCAGCCTTCATGTGTTAGTGGACTATCTCTGGTGGCTTTCGGTGTTGAGTTCTAATTTTATTCCCTTGTGGTCCGAGAGAATGCAAGGTATAACTTCAATGTTTCTGAATTTGGACAAGTTTGCTTTGTGGCCTAAAATGTGTTCTATTTTGGAAAGTATTCCTTGTGCTGCTGAGAAAAACGTATATTCTGATGCTGCTAGTTGGAATATCCAATAGATGTCTGTTAAATCTAGTTGATCTATGCAGTTGTTCAGATCTGTGTTTTCTCTGTTGAGTTTTTCTGAGTTTATCTGTCTTGTGGGGAAAGTGGTGTGTTAACGTCCCCAACAATTCAAGTCTTTGGAGCTATTGTGATTTGAGGGAAAATAGTGTTTCTTGCATAAATTTGGGTGCTCTGTTGTTTGGTGAATTGTGATTGTAATTCTTGCATTAAGAATAAACTGCCAGGAAGTTCCAGGAAGATTGCGGAAGAGAAGCTGTAGGCTAAACAAGCTCTGGCATAGAAAGCAGTTTTAGAGTTCCAGGGAACAGTCCTAAGCCATAGAATCACAACAAGTGTGCCTTCACAGGACAGAGAGTGAGGACAGAGAGAGAAAATACAGACAAGGAGACAGCCCTGGGCACTTGCCAGCAGCCACCACAGCCACGGCAGCAGTGGCGGAAGCGACAGCAGGCGTGATACCTGAATCACAGAGAGTCCGGGATGAAGGAGCCAGATGTGGTGGGCGAGTGGATTCCACTCAACACCAACAGGAACGGACAAGGAGCAGACATCTTTATCCTGCAGTTCGCAGACCAGAGACGACCCAGGAACCAAGGCTCGGTGTGAGTAGAAGCCTGATGTCCTCACTCCTTCGCAGGGAGCAGAGGAGGGAAGGCCACCCCTCCCCACCCCCAGTACCGGAGATCTCCATCTTGGATACTGACAAAGCTCGGAGGAGCTGCTAGCTCCAACTCAGGCCCTGGAATAAATCTAGGGTCATCTAGCAGGTCACAAGAGCCTTACCTCACCTGCCAGACTCAACTCCACCCAGGGAAAAGTCACCTAGCTCGGGTGCCAGCACCAGGAGTAGCTTTCTTCACCTGGTAATCAGAGCCAGAGGCTGCCCCTCCCTTTAGCAGCCTCGACAATCAACTGAAATTCAGTAAACAGAAACCCTGAGAATGGCTCCAGGCTGGACTCTATGAGTTCTTCCCAAACCAGCCCCCAGGAAAAGCTAATGTTTGCTGAAAGGCCTCAATTCTATCCAGAACCTAGCATCATCACAGCATCTCCAAACTCGAGGAAAAAGCCATCTTCCACCCATTGAACTCACCTGGGAGGAGGATCGCAGAGCATTTTTCTGCCTGTTCAAAGAAACTGATTAAGTAACCAACCAAGCCACAGGAACACAAGCAGACCAGAGACTCCAACAAGAGGCTGGTTACGGACACAAGGGAGACACAGGATTTTTCCCACCCATCTCCAAAAAATCAAAGAAGATTTTTTGTTGTTGTTGTATCTTTTATAAAAATTTTTTTCTAAAAATGCTTTTTTTTAAATTTAATTTTTACCTTTTTTGAAAAAAATTGTTTTCTAGTAATTTTTTTTCCTCTTAGAATTTTATTTTATGGGTATAAGTGTGTGTGCATTTTTATTACTCTTTTTTTGTTTTTTTTTTTTATGTTTTGTCTTGATTTTTGTTTAGCTCTACTGAACTTCTGATCTTTTTTTCTTTCTTTCTTATCCTTTTCACCTGTTCTTCTCTTTCATTCTTCATGTGACTTAATTGCTTTTCTGCACATCCTCAGATAAACCCGTAGTCGATTATTAGACCTTATCCCCCATTGTGTACACACTTAACACAGCAGCTTAAGAACACTCAAAGAGAACTATAAGAATCTCAAAAACGGGAGGAAGCTAATCAAAGAGTAATATAGGAATTGAGAGAGCAGGATGAAAATACACAAAAATCACTAAAGGCATTCATGGAATCCATTAACAAATTGCTGAAGGAAGTCAGGGAGACCACAAACGGAATGCTGAATGGAACCCAACAGAAGGAATGGGAGTCCAAGGAAACCATAACCAATCAACTAAATGATTTGAGAATAAACAGTGAACACCAAATTAAGTAAGTAAAGAAGTTCATAAAAGATCTAAAAAAAAGCTTCAACAAAGAATTTGAAGCCATCAAAGCTGACCAAATAGAAGGAAATGAAATAAAAAACAAAGTAGAAAGTCTCGACAGCAGGTTAGACCATGCAGAAGATCGAATCTTGGGGATTGAAGACAGCCTAGACATTGTAGAGAAAGAACATACAACCATCCAAGAGAAATCCAAGAAATATGAGAGATCTATCCAACACTTGGAAAACACCATCAGAAGGCCTAATCTAAGGATAATGGGTGTAGAGGAGCACCTAGAAACACAAGTTAATGGTCTAGGAAATTTGTTTAACAGGATCCTAGCAGAGAACTTCCCAAACATGCAAAAAGATAGGCCTATTCAAATACAAGAAGCTTTTAGAACTCCAAATAGACCAGACCAGAATATGACATCTCAATGTCACATTATAATCCACACAGGATCAACTCAGACCAAGGAAAAGATCCTTAAAGCTGTCAAGGATAAAAGATTAATCACCTATAAAGGGAAACCAATTAGAATCACCTCAGACTTCTCAGAAGTGACAATCAAAGCAAGAATAGCCAAGAATGGTATATGCCATGCCCTAAAAACAAACAACTATCAACCAAGAATACTGTATCCAGCTAAACTCTCCTTCATAACTGAAGGCCAAATAAAAACCTTCCATAGCAAAGAAAAATTGAAACAATACATCTCCACCAAACCAGCCCTATACAAGATTCTTAATGATGTTCTACACATAGAAAACCAACAAGACCACAATAAAGGTCAAGAAACTGCACCCAAACTGAGAATCCAAGAACCATAGGAAGAACCCAGTTTTCACAGCCCCCAAGAAGATTGATATCATTGCAGGAACTCCCAAATACCTCTCAGTCCTATCTCTTAACATTAACAGACTCAACTGTCAAATTAAGTGACATAGACTGTCTAGTTGGATTAAAAAACAAGGTCCTTCTATCTGGTGCCTTCAGGAGTCACATCTTGCCCATAAAAACAAACACATTTTCAATGTTAAAAGCTGGAACAAAATCTACCAAGCAGACGGCCCCCATAAACAAGCGGGAGTTGTAATGCTAATATCAGATAAAATAGACTTCAAATTAAAATTTGTGAGAAGAGAAAAAGAAGGTCGCTACATACTAATTAAGAGATCTCCCCTTCAGAAGGATACTACAATTCTTAATATCTATTCGCCAAACAACGGAGCACCCAAATTTTCCAAGAAACACTACATTCCCTCAAATCCCACATAGATCCAAAGACATCAATAGTTGGGGATTTTAACCCACCATTCTCCCCACTAGATAGATCAACTCGGCGAAAACTCAACAGAGAAACTGCAGATCTAAACAACTGCATAGATCAACTAGATTTAACAGACATCTAATGAATATTTCACCCAGCAGCATCAGAATACACGTTTTTCTCAGCAGCACATGGAACATTTTCTAAAATAGACCGTATTTTAGGCCACAAAGCAAACTTGTCCAAATTCAGAAACATTGAAGTTATACCTTGCATTCTCTCGGACCACAAGGGAATAAAATTAAAACTCAACAAAAAAAGCCACCAAAGATAGTCCGGTAAAACATGGAGGCTGAACAACACACTGCTGAATCACGAGTGGATCATGGAAAAGATCAGAAAGGAAATTCAAGTGTTTATGCTATTCAACAAAAACAAGCACAAAAATTACCAGCGCCTCTGGGACACAGTACAGGAAGTCCTCAGAGGCATGTTTATAGCTCTGAATTCCTACATCAACAAATTAGAGAGATCTGAAACCAACAATTTCATGAGACTTCTGAGCCTCCTTGACAATGAGCAGCAAGATAAACCCCAATCCAGTAGACAGAAAGAAATAATTAAAATTAAATGAATTAGAATCCAAATAAACTATAGTAAGGATCAACAAAACAAAGAGTTGGTTCTTCGAAAAAATTAACAAAATTGACAGACCCTTAGCAAATCTTATCAGAAAAAAAGAGAACACACCCAAATAAATAAACTCGGAGATGAGAATGGAAACATCACCACGGAAACAATCAAGATTCAGAACACTTTAAAGGAATAAATTCTCAAAACTTTATGCTAATAAGTTTGAGAACTTGGCAGAAATGGACCTTTTCCTAGCAAATATTGACATGTCAAAACTAAACCAATATGAGTTAAACCATCTTAACAGGCCCACATAAAGCATTGAAATAGAAACAACAATAAGAGACCTCCCAGCTAAGAAAAGTCCAGGACCAGATGGTTTTACAGCGGAATTCTACAAGGCCTTCAAAGCAGAGCTCACACCAATATTCCTCCAAATCTTCAATGAAATTGAAATAGAAAGTTCTCTATGGAACACATTCTATGAAGCCATCATAAACCTGATCCCAAAACCAGGCAGGGATTCATCAAAGAAAGAGAACTATAGACCCATTTCTTTGATGAACATTGATGCAAAACTTTTCAACAGAATTTTGCCCAATCAACTTCAACAATTCATCCAAAAAATCATAAAGCATGATCAAACAGGATTCATATCAGGGATGCAAAGCTGGTTCAAAATAGGCAAATCAATCAATATTATTCATCACATCAACTGGAGCAATGATAAGAACCACATGGTTATCTCAATAGATGCAGAAAAAGCATTCAACAAGATCCAACACCCCTTTATGATGAAGGTTTTGGCAAAATTAGGAATCCATGGAACATTCCTCAATACAATAAAGGTGTATATGACAAACCTACAGCCAGCTTTATACTCAATGTTGAAAAACTAAAGCCATTTCCTATTTACTCAGGAACAAGACAAGGATGTCCACACTCTCCACTTCTCTTCAACCTAGTATTAGAATTCCTAGCTACAGCAATAAGACAAGGTGCAGACATAAAGGGGATCCAAATAGGGAAAGAAGAAATAAAACTCTCCCTCTTTGCAGATGACATGATCTTTTATTTAAAGAATCCCATAAACTCCACTCCCAAATTACTCAAGCTGATTCAAAATTTTGGCAAAGTAGTAGGGTATAAAATTAACACTCAAAAATCAATGGCTTTTTTGTATACCAACAATGAGAAAAGTGGGGCTGAAATTAGGAAAGCAACTCCATTTGTAATATCCCCACAAAAAAAATAAAATACCTAGGAATTAACTTAAGAAGTGAAGGACCTCTAAGATGAAAACTTAAAAAATTGAAAAAGGAAATCGAATCACAACTTAGAAAATGGCAAAAACTCCCATGCTCCTGGATTGGAAAGATTAACATCGTGAAAATGGAAATACTTCCCTAGGCTATCTACAAATTTAATGTGATACCTATCAAAATTCCAACCTCATTTTTCAAGGAAATAGAAGAAGCAATCCAAAAATTCATATGGAACAATAAAAGACCCCAAATAGCAAAAACGCTCCTCAACGGAAAGAACACTGCTGGGGGAATATCAATACTAATTTTCAAAGTCTACTATATGGCCATAGTTATCAAAACAGCTTGGTACTGGCACAAGAAGAGACCTCAGGACCAATGGAATAGAATTGAAAACCCAGAAATGAACCTACAGACTAGCCATCTAATCTTTGGTAAGGGAGCTAAAAAAATAGAATGGAAGAAAGACAGCCTCTTCAGTAAATGGTGCTGGCAAAATTGGTTAACTACTTGTAGAAAACTAAAGCTATATGCTTATATAACATCCTGCACCAGAATCAACTCCAAATGGATCAAAGTCCTTGGAGTCAAAGCAGACACTCTGAAAACCTTACAGGATGGAATAGGAGAAACCTAGGTCTCCTTGGCTCAGACCGAAATTTTCTTAATAGAGACCCGGAAACACAACAAATCAAAGAAAGGTTGGACAAATGGGATTGCATGAAGTTGCAGAGCTTCTGCATGACAAAGGACATAGCTAGCAAGATCAACAGAAAGCCCCCGGATTCGGAGGAGATCTTCACTAGCCATACAAAGGACAAGGGTCTCATATACTTGGAACTCAAAAAATTAAATCCCCCAACAACAAATCCTCGAATAGACAACTGCCCAATAAATAAGTGGGCTAATGACTTAAAGAGAAACTTCTCTGAAGAAGGAAGAAGGATGGCCAATAGACAAATGAAGAAATGCTCAACCTCCCTAGCCATAAAAGAAATGCAAATCAAAACAACATTGAGATACCACCTCACCCCAGTTAGAATGGCAAGAATCAAGAACTCTAACAACAACAGATGCTGGAGGGGATGTTGATGGGAGCGTAAACTTGTTCAACCACTTTGGACAGTAGTATGGAAGTTCCTCAAAAGACTCCACATAGAGCTCCCTTATGACCCAGCAATCCCACTTTTGGGCATTTACCCAAATGTTTACAAACAAGACCACACTAAAGCTACCAGCACAACTATGTTTATTGCAGCATTATTTCCTATAACTACCTTATGGAACCAAACCAGATGCCCTTCAGTAGAAGAATGGATCAAGATAATGTGGTATATATACATAATGGAATTGTATGCCTCCATCAGAAAGAATCACATTGCCCCATTTGTTAGGAAATGGAAAGACTTCGAAAAAATTATATTAAGTGAAGTAAGCCAAGCCCAAAGAAACATAGGTCCCATGATTTCTCTTATTTGCAATATTTAGTATATGTATGAGTCAAGCAGAAAAGTTCAGATAAGGTGATGTTAGGAAAATGAACCCTAAGGTATGTATCTTATATGTTTTTTTCTTTCATGCATTTGTTTCTAACGCAATTATAAGATTATTTCTTTGTTGCTTTGTATGTCCCTCTCCAACAGTATAATCCCTGCTTTCACTGTATTTGATGCCATTATAATTTGTGTAGGGGAAATGGAAAAACAAGACATTTAAATAAGGATACAGGTCGACCTGTTGCAACAATGAGAAGTACAAGTTGTCATATCAAAAACGAACTTTACAACTTGTGGGGGGAAGATTGGGTGTTGGGGGGGAGGATGGGAAGTGATGGGAAGGGTAAACAAAGAAGCAGGCTACAATGCTTGATAATAAATGTACTCACTATCTTGCCCATGTAATTGTAACCCCTCTGTACAGTATTTTCACAATAAAAAAAAAGAAAAAAAAGAATAAATTGCCATTTGATTTTAACCGTTTTAATGTGTATTTGTTTTAAATCAAGTAGCATGAAACTTCCAGATTTTTCTGTGCATGTTATAGTGTAGAATTGAACCCAGGGTTTAATACATATGAGGCAAACCCTCTACCACTGAGCCAAGTAATGACAAATGTAGAAATAGATATGTAGATTGTAACACATATATACATAAGTATATATATATGTATGTATAAAACAAGACAGAGATTTCTGTATATTA
This sequence comes from Dipodomys spectabilis, assembly GCF_019054845.1. Classification (NCBI taxonomy): domain Eukaryota; kingdom Metazoa; phylum Chordata; class Mammalia; order Rodentia; family Heteromyidae; genus Dipodomys; species Dipodomys spectabilis. The sequence goes on along the minus strand of NW_024870821.1, from coordinate 3,140,984 downwards.
TCTAATTATATATACTATATTACTACCAATTATCGATAAGTTATTCCTTCATTCATTTAAATATTATGGTTAAATACATAACAAAGTATTAATTGAAAATTAGTCAATGTACTATAATTATTGTGTATAATTTTATAATATAATCATATACTAACTACTAATGTAATTATTACTTTACAACATTCCATTCATATGGATGTATATTGCAATGTGTTTCTTAGGATCTCCCTCCATTCATAGGTGGCAGTCCTGGGATTTGCACCCCAGGCCTAGGTTGCTGGTTTGGGCTATGGCTTCCCTGACAGCCCACCAAACTTCAGCAGTGCAAGGTCATGTACATTTTCTGGGCCCTGTCTTTTAGACCCAGGATGGTTGCAATGCAAAGGATAAAACAATGTAATACCACCTTCTGGAACTTCCCAGTTTTGTACTTCTCCTTTTTTCCCCTCCTCTGTTTTTTTCTTTTTTGGATTTGGGGCCAGAACACTGGCTCTGGTGTTGTACCTCAACTCTTCACCTCAAGGCTATCACTCTATCACTTAAGCCATAGCGCTACTTCTGACTTTTTTCTGCTTATGTGGTGCGGAAGAATCGAACCCAGGGCCTTATGGATGCAAGGCAAGCACTCTATTACTGAGCTTCCTTCCCAACACTTCTTTTTTGCCAGTCCCAAGACTTGAACACTCGTCCTAGGATCTCAGGATGGGCTGTGGGTCCAGAGGCTCCACCCCAGCCTAGGATGATCAAAGCTGAGGCAGAGTAGTCACGAGTTGAGTTCAAGCCCCAGTCCTGGCCAAAAAAATCAAGACTCTGGCTTGGAATTGCACCATTTTTCTGGCAGGCCTGGGATTTGAACTCAAGGTCTGGGTAACTCTGTGGCACTGTTGGGGAGAGTAAGCTCACCGTCGTTGAAGACAAGAATTTCAGCCCAGTTTCCAGGCACCGAATTCAAGCCCCGGCACTGAAAAAAAATAATCGTATATGAGATCTATTTATATACATGGGTTTATTCCATATGACATTTATTACCCTTATTTTTTATTTTATTTATTATTATTACATATATAATATTTATTTCATTTATTACATCTTATCACATGGATGTATTTGCATAAGGATTATAGATCATACTGAGATCCAGGACTTTCACAGAGAAGGAAAAACATGTGTCAAAATTGGCTTCTGACTCCACATATAACTTCTGGCAATGCTGAGATTTGAATTCACAGCCCACAATGCTCAATTCATGAAAGAGTCAGTTGTACTACAAAAGTCTTTGGCAAACTGAGCTGCCAGCCAGTTCTGTGGAATAAGCCATAGTAATGGCTGATAGATATAGATATAGATAAAGATGTGGATACAGATAGATAGACAGAGAGAAAGTGAGAGATAGATAGATAGATAGATGTGTAGTTTGCTACATATATGAGAGAGAAAATGTGAGGATATTAAATTATATATTTATGAATTATTATTAAATTATGCCTCCATTTAATGAAGTAGCATTAATGTAAAAGTAGTCAGTATTCTTTAATTGGGAGAATCATACAAAGGAGCTAGAATGGAAGACATAATCAAATATTTTTCGTGTGGCATTCTATAAGAGAATCATGAACTAATTGCAAATTTAATTGTTACTTTTATAACATTCCATTAAGCATTCACATGAATAGGAAAGATTTTTCTCAAGATCTCCCTCCATTTGTAGGTGGCAGTCCAGGCAATCAAACTCCAGGCCTGGGTAGTTTACTTCGAAATGCAAACCATTAAAATGACACTGTGAAGATTTCAGTTTGTCACAATGAAAAAAAGAACAAGAAGAAAAGAAAGCCAGGTGTCATTTACTCCTGCCTGTGATCCTAGCTCTTCAGGAGTATGTGAGGTGGAGAATGCCAGTTTGAATTCAGCCGGGACATGAAGTCCACAGCACTCTTATTCGAAGTGATCAAAGGAATAAAAAATCGCCATGAGTGGAGCTGTGTCTCAAGGGCAGAGCTCTACCCTTGAGCAAAAAGAGCTCAGGCACAATGCCTAGGCTCATAAAACAATCCCCGGACCTGCCTAAAAACAAATAACAAAAAAATCAAATGACTCCATGTCTCCCCATGTATGTTGGATGTATTTTTATTGGTGAAAGTCCAGAGTCCCTAAGATGAAAGGCACCCAGCAAGGAAATTTGCTTTGAATAGAATGATTTCATAGCAGAGACAGTGCTTTCAAGACAGTGCATGTTCCGCGGCTCCCCTCACTGTTCCATTGTAGCCTGAGGTTTTCTCGGCACCAGGGACTGCTGAAGGAAGTTTGCCTCATCGTTGGAACAGGCAGACAAAAGGCCTCACTCTTGTACAGTTGTGTAACAAGCAACTCCATCGAGGCCAATTAGTGAGGTGGAGTGTGGGCAGGCTCTGAAGGCCAGGAGAAAAAGGCCTCTTTGTACCCCAAGCTATCTCTTCTCCCTAGTGTTGTTTTGACAGGAAGCCTTCATTTGTGCCACCTCCCATGGCAGGCCAAGTTCCCTGCACTCATCCTGTCTTTTTGTTAGACTATGTTCTAGTGTTGAAATAACCTGCTACAATTAATTCAAGGGTCCTTCTGGCAGACAACAAGGGAGGTGAACCTAATAAAATGATTTATTATTTGCAATGGTGTATTCCTAGGTTTCTGGAAGCTTAATAAATCTAAGCACATGTTTAATATCACAATGCTTCCTGTCATTTAGGGCTGGTGAAGCTCATCAGGTTTTGAAACCTTTGACTTCTCCTAGTTAGACCCTTGGTGGTTAGGTTTCAGGGTTGAACACAGGGCCTGGGTACTGACCATGAGCTCAGAACAGGAGTTCAGTGATTTAACAGTTGGTTTCACAGCTTCACTTCTGGTATCTCTGTGTGTGTGTGTGTGTGTGTGTGTGTGTGTGTGTGTGTGTGTGTGCATACACTTGTCCTGAAGCTTGACCTCATGACCTGAACACTGTACCTGAGTTTCTCCGGTACAAGGATAGCACTCTACCACTTAAGCTACACAGCCCCTTCAGACTTTTTTCTAGTGATGTGGTACTAAGGAATCAAACCCAGGGATTCATACATGCAAAGCACTCTACTCCTAAGACACATTGCCAGCCCTCAACTTCAGGTTTATTTCTTTCTTCTCTTGGAAGTTGGAGGAATTGAGGTCTAGGCCTGGGTTCTGTCCTTGAGCTCTTCAGCTAAAGCAAAGTGCTCTATAAGTTGAGCTACAGCACCCCTGCAGGTTTTTGGTAGTTCACTGGATAGAAGCCTTTCAAGGAATTTCCTGTCCAGCCTGGCTTTGGGCTGTGATCATCAGCTCTCAGGCTCCTGAGTAGCGAGGATGACAGGTGCAAGTCACTGGCACCCAGCTTCCACTTCATGTTTTTAAGTGGTGAATAGGAGACAGTAGTCTCTTAGGACCTTTTGTGTATGGGATAGTTTGGAACCCAGATCGTCAGGTCTCAGCTTCCTGAGTAGACAGGATGACAGACCTAAGCTACAGATACCTAGACTGTAACACTCTGTTTAAAAGGGTTTCTTGGCTCCACGTGGTAGGGAGCCAGCCATGAGCCCAACAGGGAAGGGTCAGTGGCTAGGCCCTGAGTTCAAAGTTCATGACCAAGAAAAATAAACCCAAACAATTGTCTGTAGGAGACAACTCACTAGAGTTAGGTACAAACATAATTTTGGCCTTGATATGGGGATATATCTGAGCCTAAAGTTTCTCATCTGCACAATCATCTTACTTGTGGAACTCTTATAAGAACCAGATGAAAAAATGCACCCTGTAAAGGACTCAGCAAACAAAACATCATAAAGGACTCATCAAATAGCTGTATCCCACACACGGTTATTAGAATTATAGTGCTTTCATCAGTATAACCATTCTTTCAGAATAACATCACAAACCATACAAAGTTCGCATCTAATGATTTTGAGGGGTGGGGTTTTTTGGAGGAGGTGGAGTCAGCCACAGGGATTCCATTGAAAGCTAGGGGGTACTGTCCTAAGATCTTTTGCTCAAGGCTAGAGCTCTACCACTTTGAGCCACCGATCAGAGTTTTGCTGACTTCCTGCCAGGACTGGATTTTAAACCCATCAGGGTCAGATCTCAGTCCCCATGTATCTTGGATGACAGGGATTAGCAAACCAACGGTATCTGGTTCTGTGGAGCCATTTACCTCTGGCTATGTCAGGTTACATGGCAGCTGTCAGCAACAGACTCCCGGCTTGCTCTGTGATGAGGTATTTGCTTTGCTATCATTATATAGTTGCAGTAAAAAATTCTATCTTTATTTGGTGCCATTCCTGAGTCTTGAGTAGGAGTCTATACACAGTCCCTAAGTTTTTATGCTCAACGCTAGTGCTCAGTCGCTTGAGCAACAGCAAGACTTCTGGATTTTTCTGTGCACACGGTAGTGAGGAATCTAACCCAGGGCTTGTTCATACTAGGCGAGCACTCTACCACTATGAAATTTCATATATGATATTTCTACCGATTATTGGCAATTAAATTATTCCTTCCTTGGAAGTGGCGCTGTAGCTCAAGTGGTAGAGCGCTCGCCTTGAGTTGAAGAGCTGAGGGACAACGCCCAGGCCCAGAGTTCAAGCCCCACGACCGATTAAAAAAAAAATTATTCCTTCCTTTTTTAAGTATCATGATTGAATACATAATAAATTATTAATTGAAAATTCGTCAATGTAGTATAATTGTTATGTATAATTTTATAACATAATCATACACTAATTACTATTTTAATTGTTACTTTTATAACATTCCATTTATATGGCTGTATATGGGAAAGGGTTTCTTAGAATCTCCACCATTCATTAGTGACAATCCCAAGACCTAAGTTGCCAGTTTCAGCTATGGCTTCCTTAGTAGCCCACCAAACATCAGCAATGCAGAGTCATGTACACTTTCTGGGCTTTGTCATTTAGACCCAGGATGGTCACAATAAAAAGGAAAAAAAAGTAAAAACCATCTTCTTGAACTTGTCAGTTTTATGCTTTTCATTTTTATTTTTTTTGCCAGCCCCAAGATTTGAACTTGGATCCTAGGATCCAAGGCTCGGCTGTGGCAGAGATGCCAAGAAATGAGCAAGCCTTGTGCTTGGCTAATAATAATAATAAGGCCATGGTTTGGAACTTGCACCATTGTTCTGGCAGGCCTTGTATTTGAACTCAGGGTCTGGATAACTCTATGGCAATGTGGGTGAAGGGGAAAGGCTCACTGTCCTTGAAGACAAGAAATTTAAACCAGTTCCCAGTGCCTGAATTGAAACCACAACGATGGAAAAAGCAATATTAATATATGATATCTATTTACATACATGGGTTTACTGCATATGATGTTTATTACCCTTATTTATTTAGTATTATTACAGATACAACATTGCTTTTATTACATCATATCACATAGGATATATTTGCATATGGATTATGCATCATACTGAGACCCAGGACTTTCACAGAGAATGAAAAATCATGTGTCAAAACTGGCTTCTTACTCCACGAATAAATTTTTGGCGACGCTGGGATTTCAACTAATAGCCTACAATGGCCAATCCATAAATGAGGTCACAGTCTTAGAACATCAGCCTCCAGCAAAGTGAGCTGCCAGGAAGTTCTGAGGACCTGTGATCAAGCCACAGGAGTGCCCCATATAGACAGATAGATAGATAGATAGATAGATAGATAGATAGATAGATAGATAGATAGATAGATAGATGTATATATATGTGAATATGGAGAGAAAGGGAATGTGAGGCTATTAAATTATATACATATATTACCAATTTTACTAGTTATTAAATTATACCTTCATTTAATGAATTATCAAGGTTGAATACTTATAAAATCTTTAATTAAAAATTAGTCAATATCCTTCCATTAGGGGAATCATACCATGGTGCTAGAATGGAAGACATAAATCCAATAATTATTCTGTGGCATTCTAAAATAAAATCATGGATTAACTGCAAATTTAATTATTACTTTTATAACATTCCATTAGCATTCACATAAATAGGAATGAGTTTGTCAGAATCTCCTTCCGTTTGTGGGTGTCTGTCCTGGCATTCAAACTCCAGGACTGGGTAGTTTACTTTGAATTCAAACCATTGGAATGACACCGTGAAGATTTCAGATTGTTATGAATACAAAAAAGAACAACAAGAAGAAAAGAAACCCAGGAGCCAGGGGGTCCTGCCTATAATCCTACCTCCTCAGGAGACTGAGATAGAGATCATGGGTCAAGCCAGGTTAGAGGAGGAAAGTTATTGATGAACTACCAAAAGCCAGAAATGGAGCTGTGGCTCAAGTGGTTGAGTGCTAACCTTGAGATAAGAAGTTAAGAGACCAGAGTCCAGACACTGAGTTCAGGATCAAATACTGGCACAGAAAAAAAATAAAGAAAAGCTTTCAGGAGCTCCTAGTCCACTGTGGTAAAAGGTCAGATTAGCCGGGCCCCGGTAGCTCACTCCTAGCTCCTCAGAAGGCTGAGATGTGAGGATTGCGGTTCAAAGCCAGCCCGGACAGGAAAGTCCGTGGGACACTGATCTCCAAGGAACCTCCAGAAAACCTGGCTCTGTAGCTCACGTGGTAACCTGAAGTGCTGGGGGGGCAGCACCCAGGCCCAGAGTTCAAGCTCCATGACCAACACCTGGACTGCTTGAACCTCACTCTGTGGCTCTAGACAGGGAATTTTCCAGTGGGCTCCTGAGGGTCTCCCAATGTCTAGATGTCCTATAAGTCTTGAGAGCAGCCTCTTTGGAGGCCATTACCTACAGAGCAGCCACAGTATCAGAGAAGGGTCAAGCCTTGGGGCATGGAGATCATCAGAATGGCATCTGTCATGGGTGCAAGGTGGATCTGAGCAGTAATTCGATGTCTCAGACCACGGTTCTTGGCCAGCAGGGGCAGGAGATGCAAGATGTCACACCAGGTACCACCCGCTCATGCAGGTATCAGAAAAGTGTGAATTTGTCAGGCACACCTTGGGCAGGTGTTGAGTTGAGCTCATGAAAGGCTTGTAGGCTCAGGAATACACAGCCAGCTGGCTGCTGCTTGTAGCAGTCGCTATCCCAGGTGTCCCAGGGCTCAGAGCCCTGCTTTCCTCACCAGTGATCGGGGGAGGAGGCTGGGGCAGATGAAGGTCAGCAATCCTGGGCTGATTACAAAGGAGCATCCCTAGTATCCTTCCCGTGGTCCTGTGGCCCCGTTCATGGATGGAGGGGCAGGTTCCATGGAACATACTGGCATGGTCCAGACCCCTCAGCCCAAGAAGAACTTAGGGAGAAACCACTTGATATGCCTTGAGAGTTTACTGTGACTATGCCTCAGGACTGTCCCCAGTTCTAGTTCAGCTCAGCTCATCATTACCACCATCCAGTGTGTGTGTGTGTGTGTGTGTGTGTGTGTGTGTGTGTGTGTGTGCGCGCGCGCGCATGTGGGCTTACGGATCTTAGTACTAGGGCTTGAACTCAGGGCCTGGTCTCTGTCCCTCACTTTTTTTCATTCAGTCTAGTACTCTACCACTTGAGCCACAGTTTTTCTTCCAGCCTTCTTGTGGTTATTTGCAGAAGAGAGTCTCACAGACTTTTCTAGCTGGGCTGATTCTGAATGGCAATCCTCAGATCTCAGCTTCCTGAGGAGCTAGGAATATGAGAGCATGAACTATTAGCATCTGGTCACACTTTCCTTCTTGGCTACCACAGACTACCTCTCTCCCAGCCGAGCATCCATCTACCCCTCCAACCCCAGGCTTCAGACGAAATATAACCTCCTTTCCTGAGGATAAAGAAATGTGATCACGTTTGAGCTTTATGTTCTCCACAAAATCAGGGCCTGGTGGGAGCTTATGTGGAGGTCATAGATCTAGGCAAGGGCAAGTAGACAGCTGGTAGAACAGATGAGAGTATGAAAAGACATCCTTGCAGCTGGATGCCAGTAGCTCATGCCTATAATCCTAGCTACTCAAAGTTGAGACCTGAGGATCAATGAAGATTCAAAGCTAGCCTGGGCAGACTCTTATCTTCAATGGATCACCAAAAAGATGGGAAGCAGAGCTACTGTATTTCAAGTGTTACAGCACCAACCATGTGCAAACAAGCTAAAGGATACCAAATAGTCTCTGAGTTCAAGCCCTAGTACACACACACACACACACACACACACACACACACACACACATCTTTAGCAGATGCCAGTGGCTCATACCAGCAATCCTATCCTAGCTACTCAAGAGGTTGAGATCTTAGGATGGCAACTTGAAGCCAGCACAGGCAGGAAAGTATGTGAGACACTTCTGTCTACTAAACTACTAAAAAAGATGAAAAATAAGCTATGGTTCAAGTGTTAGATTTGAGCAAATGAATCTCAGGGACAGTGGAAGCTCTTAGTTCCAGCTCTAAGATTTTTTTAAAGACAACCCCACAGTAATCAGGCCATAAATACAGATTTTGGTCATCCTAGATCTCACTTCTGCTCCAGCCACTTTCACAGCACAAGTGGCTGGTGTGTGGCCAGCCACAAAGTAGTAAACTTACACAAAGGGGACATAGCCAGGTCAAGGCTAATGCCCCAGAACATTGAAGTACTGGCCATACCATTCTCTCATCCCCCAGTTCCCTGGCCCTGGAATCTAAAGTGTGTGCCTCTGTATTGTGGGCATCTGGAATTGTCTGGAAGGACCTAGGGACCGGTGATATATCACACTCCATGAGAGGGCACACGAGGCCCAGGCAGTTTGGGGGCAACAAATTGGGTCATTTCTTTGTGTGGGCTTGAACTGAGGATGTGGGAGCTGTCTCTCTGGGTTTTCATGCTCAAAGCTGGTGGAGCCACAGCTTCACCTCTAATGTTTTGATGGTTCTATGGAGAATAAAATCTCACTGGCTTTCCAGCTTATTGATGGCTTCATTCTATCTTTGATCCTCAGAACTTTGCCTCCCGAGTAGCCAGGATGTCACAAGTGAGCGTGACCGGCATCAGAGCCTTCCCTTTGAGTTTCTGTTTATCTTGTGTCAACTAGCAAGCCCTAGCTAAAATTGTCACTTACAGGAAATAAAGTTCCTCTCCTAGGTCAGTTAATCCAAGGAGATAAAATGTCTTTGGAAAAGGCTAGTCTGAGTTGACTTACAGGATTATGTGTGTGTGAGAGTATGAGTTTCAGGGATACCCCATCTCTCCAGTGCTTCATTATCCCAGTGGTGAGTACATCCAGGATCATCACCCCAAGGAAGGCGTGTAGTGGAGGGTATGTAAGGTCACATCAATTGGGATGATCAAAATTCTATCCTGCAACTGAAGCCAAGAGAGGTAATAGAGAGAAGGAGAGGTTTAGGGAAACATCAAGGGAAGCCCCTTACCTTTGGCTACAAGTACCAGAGAGAAGAATGAATCCATCCTTTTTGGTAGTAAGATAACAGGTGCCCACTATTCATTTATTTTACTTTTGTGAGTCCCAAGTGTTGGATTCAGGGCATCGGTGTCAACCCTGAACTTCTTTTCCTCAAGGTTGAGGCTCTACCACTTTAGCCACAGAACACATCTGGCACTTTTTGTGATTGGGGGAGTGGTTTATGGGAGATAAGAATCTCACAGACTCTCCTGCCTGGGCTGGCTGAGTCACAACCATGAGACTCAACCTCTCCAATAGCCAGGATGATGGGCTAGAGCTACTGGCACCTGACTGCCACCATCCATTTACAATCCTCTAGAACCAGTGCCGTGGCACCCGCACTGCACGCCCCCTTGCTGTGAGTGGGAAGCAGACATGGGTGGTTTTGATACTTCAACAGCCTCCCTACTTTGAGCATTGTTCTTGGTCAGTCTGATGGCAGCTTTCACCTTGTCCACAGCAATGACTTGGCTCTGTCACAAGAACAAATGTCCCCCAGGTGGTGTTAGGTCTGGGGTCTTTCCTCTGCACACCACCTGCCCTCCCTGAAACGACACACCCCAACAAAGCAAAGTAGAAAGAGCGAATTCATTTTCTTATAATCAGGGTCTGGTCAGATAGGTGGGGGTGAGGACCAGAGGCCCGGGGTCAGGCTGTGCGGTTGGACAATGCAACACCTCCTCATTCACTTTCCTTTCTTAGCAGAGAGTAGTGAGAAAGTATTCACCAGACGGACTGACAATGAATAACCATCATGATCTAGCCTGGGCACAGGGGGGCTTACCTGAGGGAGCGAGTTCAACAGGCTGAGCAAGAAAGCTTCAGACTCACAGCCTACCTCCGGAATAAGAGGGCCACCTTGGGTCCCAGACACATGGGGATACTGGGCCACCTCCTCCAGCACACATTCAACAAGTTCCTGAGAGAGAGAGAGAGAAAGTTAGAGATACACTAAAGCCTGGGTACCAGTGGCACAGGCCTATAATGGTAACTACACAGGAGGCTGAGATATGAGGATCATGTTTCATAGCCAGCCCAGGCAGGAATGTCTATGAGACTCTTATCTCCAAAGAACCACCAGAAAACCGGAAGTGGTGCTGTGGATCAAGTGGTAGAGTGCTAGCCTTGATCTGAGGAGCTCGGGGACAGTGCCAAGGCCCAGATTTCAAGCCCCACGACTGAAAATAAGTTGATTTCCCACCACAATATAGTGGACTGAATAGCACCCATTGTCCTAGGGAGTATGGCTGAGAAGACAGGCTGAGTTTCCTGTCATCTGGGGGTCATGAGTAGTTCACCCACCTTCTCTGTGCCTCATTTTCCCCAGCTGCAAACTGAACAGTGAAGGATCCCCTCCTCATGGGGATAGGGTAAGGATGAAAGAGAGTCATGTTTTGTTTCAAAATCCCATACCTGTGGCACGATAAATAACAGGCCCCATCTGAACCCTTTCCAGGTATCTTCTTGTCATATGCTCACAGAATTGCCAAGAACTTTATCTGATGACCACTCCCTTGATGCCTGGTCCTGGCCCAGAAATCCCCCTGCATTGATCCCTTGTTTCCTCACAACTGTCCTGTGAGGAGGCTCAGGTCCGATGGTTCCAGGCCCAACCCAGAGCTTTAACTGTGGTCAAGAATCGGCTGCCTTGGACTAAGACTTTGGGAAATCCATCTAAACTGATGACTGAGCATGGTGCTACATGTCTAGGATTCCAGCTACAGAGGACCAGGTGGTGGTGCACGCCTGTCACAGGAGGACCTCGATCCAGCTCCATCTGATCTTATATTGAGTCTCTATCTCAGAAATGCCCAAGAGAGAAAGGGTTGGCTCCGATGGTAGAAGACCTGATTGGCAAGCCTAAGGCTTTGAGTTCAAACCCTAATATACCAAAAAGAATTAGAGGCTCAGTGTCAGAGGCTCAAGCCTATACTCCAATCTACTCAGGGGGCTGAGATCTGAAGATCAGAGGGCAAGATTTAAAATTGGGTTGGCCTTGCCCATCAGACGTCATGATGAGAAGACCCAGATTATGACCCATACCAATATGCTCCATGCTAACAGGGCTTGTACCCTTACTAAGTGCTGGCCATGCTCTCTGCCCCCTTGGGGAGCCACCCCCTGCGGCCCCACCCCCAGGTCCTCCCAAGCTCCCTATGCCACCAACCAAGCCCGAGCGAGTAGACAGTTCCAGGGCACAAAGATCCCTTGGTCTTATAATTTAATGGTGCTGATTCCCCCGGTGTGGCCACACTGGATTTGGATGTGACCTCAGGATCCATGACCCTCCTAAGGTCAGATGGGAAGCATATGACCAGAGGTGGCAGAGCATGTTATCTAGCAGGAAAGGAAGGTGATGGCTTCCAGGTCTGGCAGTTACCTATATAACAGATACTGGGCGGAAACTTAGCCAAGAGGGAGGGAGGTGCCCCTGTTCAGACTTTACATTTCAGCCTTTTAATAATTAAGAAAAAGGTGGAAGATTCTCTCAGGCTACCTCGTGTATGCAAGGGCCATTGACAGTAGGGGTAAAAGGCTGAGATGTGGTCCCCTCTGGGAGAAGGCAGCAGGCAACAGCTCTCACTTGGGCATTGAGTCCTTAGATGCAATCTGGAGGAGGCAAGTCTCTTGGATGAAGTCTGCAGAAGTCTCATGAGGCATTCATAAACTGAAAAAATACTAGAGAGCAAATTAATGGCAAGAGGAAGGACTTCAGGCTGAAAATGTTGGTAGAAATGTCCCTAGTCAAGTGACAAAGACAAGAATATAGATTCCTGTCCAGTTGAACGGTAGACAGGTATGGATATTTGATGGGCAGTCTTCTTACTTCTATTGACCTTCTGGCTCTGGTTAATTTTGAAAGGACAAGCACAAAGTGGATAATGTGATAGTGTCTCCTTACTCTTCTCCATGCTCCCTTGTTCCCCAGACTGGCTGAGTCTACGTGCTCATTGCTGAGATGGTTTGTCCCAGTTGGTATTCAAGGAGGTTTGAACTCAAGGCCTGGCCACTGTCCCGGAGCACTTCTACTCAAGGCTAGCACTCTACCACTTTGAGTTATAGTACCACTTGCAGTGTTTTCTGGTTAGAGATAAGAGGCTCAAGCCATGCTTCCAGCCTGGCTCTTTGCAGGTTAGTTGGGAGATGGAGTCTGAGGGATTTTTCAGCTCAGGCTGGCTTTGTACTGTAATCTTTGCCACAAAAGCCCTTTGTTATTTCCAATTAAAGCAACAAGGAGATCAATAGAATAAGTAGAGCTTACCTGGTCCTTATCAAGAATTGAGCAAATATTCTGCAATAACACAACTCATTAAATGTGAGAATCTTAGCACAGATATGCCTAATATTTTAGAATCACGTACTTAGTACTAAACTACACAACACAAAACAAAAAAGGCAAAACTCAAAACCTAAAATGTTTGACAACAAGCCTTTGAGAGGGAACTTAGAGGGGCTACCCGGAACCCAGGCCATGTCACATTCTTCAGGGCACAATCCAAAATGTTTTAGAAAAGAAAGGGAGAGATACAGAAAGTTGAACATGAATAGCAGAGAGCAGAGAGAGCCTGAAAGTAAACAGACTTCTGACCATGTACCATTGCAGAGGCAAAAATTGTCAGAATCTGAGAACAGCATAAAAATAGCAGGTGCTCTGTCTATCCAGGGAGCGCAGGAGGCATTTCAGAGGGGTTTCACAGCTCGAGCATGACTCGCAGCACCCCATTGAATGTGTAGGAGAGTCAGTCTGGAGAGTGAAGGAAAGCTGACCAGGCAGAAGCAGCATTCCTACTTCCCCCAGAGCCCTATAGAGAGACATGGCCAAGCACCCAAACCAAGCATCCTCAGCATCGGAGGTTACCAGCCATTTGGCTAAAGGCCATAGGAGCTCTCTGGCATGACACCACATCTGAACAGAGATTGAGCAACAGAGAGCCATAGAGAGTAGTTGCACTCAGCAGAGTAGAGAAGTGGTGTGGACGTGGATATGAAGGCCAGCAATGGTATTGGTGAAAAGTCTCACGTGGTGTTCAAAGCAGTTTGGTTGGCAGAAGAGGGGTGGTTGGGAAATTCTAACATTTCCAACTCAAAAACCCCATCTGAGTCACGGCATCATATGTAAGGTATATTAAATAGGTAGAATTCATTAGGTAGTGGATGAAGAGAACACCACAAGCTATTCAGGCAGGAAAAGAAGTTTATTTACTGGACTGCTGCCCCAACCATACATGGTGGAAAAGCATGTCTGAAATGGAAAGAGAGGAGATAGCAATTTGTATTTCGGTAGAAATTCATCCATCTCTGCTAGGCTTTCCTTCCTTTGTGAGTACAGTCTGTAATTATTTCTTTATGATTGGATGTCTTGGACGTTTGTTGTAATTTTTCCTGTGGTATCTCTGATATTATTGATTTGGGTCTCCTCTCTTCTGTTCATTACTCTTGCCAGCGGTCTGTCAGCTTTATTGAGATATTTTTTTAAAAACAGCTTTTTGTTTTATTAATTTCATTTATAATTTTCTTTGTATCTCATTAGTTTCAGCTCTTATTTCAGTTATCTTTTTCTGTCTAGCAACTTTAGGTTCAATTTTTTCTTGTTTCTCTAGCAGTTTAATTGCATCATAACATTGTTTACTTGGTCTATGCTTTCTTTTTTTTAATTTTTTAATTTATTTTTATTGTGAAAATACTGTACAGAGGGGTTACAATTACATGGGCAAGATGATGAGTACATTTCTTATCAAGAATTGTAGCCTCCTCCTTTGTTTCCCCTTCACATCCCTTACCATCCTCCCCCTGCCCCCCCACCCAATCCTCCCCGCTCCCCCTCCCCCACACCAAACGTGTAAAGTTAGTTTTCGACATAATGGCTTGTACATCTCATTGTTGCATTGGGCCCACCTGTATCTCCATTTAAATTATTTGTTTTTCCCCTTTAATCTTAACAACTAGTAGCTCTAGAGACCCCGCTGGTTTTAGAGTGGTCTCCCAAGCTACCTAATCAGCTCAGATCTTTCTCAGTATCTTAAGGTCTCTAGTTTCTTTAACTCCTGTATAGTACTCTGAACCTTGGAGAATTCTTCCATTTTATTCTCCTCCTTTTCTCTCAAACTTGCTTTCATGATCCCACTCACCTTCTCAATGTGCTCCTTAACTTTCAAGTGTTTTGGCAGGGTCACAGGAGAGTTCCTTTGACTGGCCAACTGCTGTTCCTTCTCACAACCCCTTTGCTTGATCTTCAGCTCCTCACTTAAGTTCAAAAAAGATGCTATTGAGAGGTAATTTTTTCCACCTCCATCTGTTCCATTGGGACATGATGTTTCTGCATTACATTTATGGTGAAGATCTCAGCAGTCTTTTTGGCCTTTTACTCTAGTAGTTTCTCTTTCTAGTTTTCTACTTCAGTGTATTTTTGGGACAGATCTTCAACTTTTTGTTTAGATCTTCTGTTTTTCTTCCTAATGCTCTTTTCCTCTCCCAGGCATTCTGTATCAGACCATGTGGTCCTTTAACTCTTACTGAAGAGTAACAATCTCTTTCTTGAGCCTGATATTTCCTGTTCACTTTTCTTGACCTCATCTTCTATGACATAGCACTTCCTCGTCTTTCTCTATAACTACTCTTATCTTCTTTCTCTGTTGTTTTGAATATCTACTGACACTCTTCAAAGCCTATAATCAACATGTACTTCAGCCTAATACATTCTTATATCAGTTCCAGCTCTTTTATTATGTCCACTATTTCTTAATGAAGGATTAGGATCTCTTCTTGGCTACACTTGTGGTTAGCAAGGATGGTAGCATTGCCGTCTTGTGCTTCTGTTGGCCTCTGACCTGTGGTCCACTAACTTGCCTCATGCTCACCCAGGCTAATATACTTGAATTTCATTTGATTCTGACTGTTTTCTAGTTTCCTTTTGAGGATTTTCTTCTCATTTTTGACTCTCACAAGTTTGTAATTTATATCTTCAAAACTTTTCTTCACATCAATAATTCTATGGTTTCTCCAATGTACTCTTCTATTTGCTTTTAAGCTCTTAGTGGGTTTTGTTTGGCACATATTGGAGATTCAGTATTTTATAACTTGTGTTTTGAGATAGAAGTGTGTGAATTTTTTCTTTGCCACATTTCTTCTTAAGTTTATAGGGCTGTTTTTAAATTGAACACAGTTGGAATTCAGAGCCTCAAGCTCCTTTGAATGTTTCTTCAGAGATACAAACACATTTTCCAGGTGTTAATGGGGTTACATAACCTGTTATTTTCAATCTTTCTCCCCCTTGGGCATTCCTTTTTCCAATGTCCATTTTGCTTGCAATAAGCACACTGATCTAGTCCTAGATATTCCCTACTGCCATTTGCAAATGAATTGTACTATCTTTGCCAAGGGTTTCTTGATCCCTATTCTGGGGCTCCTACCAAAACCCAAACCCCTTTCTTACTCTTTTTTTTCAGGGTACCTCCATTATCAAACAACCACTAGGCAACCACTTCCAACTCAAAATACACCTTTCCCTCAAAACCTTATAACTTTTGAAGCTTTCTTCTAAGATATGGGGCTGACTAACAAAGGCCATATTTAGGGCTCTTTGATTCTCCAGGGCTTCAAGATCTATAGACCTATAAGTCCTATAGGGGTCTGGGAGAAATTTCAGAAAAGCATTAGGGTACTCACTGGGGAACTCTCCCATCTCACACACATTTCTGGCTTTCTAGCCTCTGCGTTATCCCTGCTAACCAAACCTGGCAATAATTGGTAAGCACTTTCATACCTCGATTGCTGTTAGTCTCAGCTTGGATAAGCCTGGGGAAAGACTTGATCCAAATGGTCTGGTTCAATAGTGGAGCTACTGTCTGGTCCAGGGACCACATTCAAGTTACCGAGCAGGATTCACTCTCTTTTCTACCAAGTGAAAAGCATCTGTAAAATTTGTTGACACTCATCCCAGTTGTACTTGTGTGTGAAAATTACTGTCTGTAATGAGGTAATGACCCTGGTTATTTGTTTTCTGAAAAGGATGGATTTTGCTGTTTCCAGTAATACAGGTCACTCGTTGTAAAGGGACCATATATTAAAAAGGGGGCCCGCCCACCATCTCCTCCATGTTCCTGTCACAAGGGTAATAAGGGTAACACACCACACTGTATCACCTCAGGATGGTACAAGTAACCAATTTTGGCATGGGAGGATGCAACAATAGAGGTGCTGATGGCAAAGAATAGGAGAAAGAGTACATCAGTGCATTTTCCTCTGAGGGGTTCTGTAACCCTGGGCGAGAATATTTTTTGGATATGACAAATTTAGACCTTATTCTCCCATCCTGAGAAAAGGAGTAAACAGAGGTGCATACAGGAAACAGATAGAACTATCAGCATGCACACACAGTACAATAGCCACAGACACTTAACCCACATGCCCCAAACCTCTCAATGTTGACCTCTATAGGAGGTCCGAGATGACAGAGAGGACATTCTAGATTGCCTCTTGAGGAGGTCGCAGATGACCTCTGGAGGATGTCACATATGTACTCCTTAGGAAGCCCTAGATGACCTCTCATGGATGTTCCAAATGGCTTCCCAAGGAAGTGTCAGATGACCTCCAAAGGAGGTCCCAGAGGTCCTCTCAATGAGGCTGAGATAACCTCATGAGTAGCTCCCAGATGGTCACTCAAGGAGGCCATATATGAACTCCAGAGGAGGTTCTAGATAACCCTCTTGAGAAAGCCACAGATGTCCTCCAGAGAAGGTCCTATATGGCTTCTCAAGGAAGTCCCAGATGATGTCCGAAGACAGTCATAGATTTCTTATCAAGGTAACCTGAGATGACCTCCAAAAGAAGCTCCAGATGACCTCAAGAGCTGGTCCTAGATTGCCTCTTAAGGAAGCCCCAAACCAGATGCCCTTCAGTAGATGAATGGATCAAGAAAATGTGGTATATATACACAATGGAATTCTATGTCTCCATCAAAAAGAATGACTTTGCCCCATTTGTTAGGAAATAGAAAGACTTGGAAAAAATCATATTAAGTGAAGTAAGCCAAGCCCAAAGAAACTTAGGTCCATGGTTTCCCAATCACTACTTTTATAGAGGTCTCAGATGACCTCCTGAGGAAGCCCCAAATGACCTCTGGAGAAAGTCGCCCCGGTAGAAGGCTCCAGATGACCTCCAGGGTAGGTCTCAGATGGCTTCTCAAGGAAGTTGCAGATGTACTCTTGATGAGGATCCAGATGGCTTCCCAAGGAAGGCCTACATGACCGCTCAAAGAGGCTCCAGATGGATTCCCAAGGAAGCAACAGATGACCTCCAGAGGGGATCCCCAATCAGGCTGGCAAGCTTGTCCAGACACACCCCTAGAGGTCCCTAAATGACTTTTGTCCATGATTCTCCTCCGGAGACAAACACTAGAGGTAGACTCTCAACATTGATGTCTGACACTCTCACCTATGGGGATTTTTCCCTGAGGCCAAGGCCTGATGCCATCCAAATGGATTATCTCCATAGGGGGCATCCAAAAATTAAGACCTCTATAGTTCAAGAGAATCCATACAGACACATTTAATATCATAAATGTTCTCCTAACCACCAACCCCCAAAATTATGAAATCCAAAACTCCAAACATCAAAGGGCAAGCCTTTTTTACCCTTCCTTTTGTCTCTCCACTACAGAACTATACTTCCTTCGAGGTCTTTCTTTTTTGCCTTCTACCAGTTCCTTCTTCTCTTCAGGTCTCTTCACTCTCCACAGGCATGAACTGCTTTGACTGGGTCATCAGTTGCCATCCTTTACCTCCTGCCCTCCCTCAACTTCTTCTCCTCCTAGGTCTTTCTCCTTCTGTTATCACACCACTTCCTTCCTTACAGGACTTTTCCCTTTTTCTCTCTCCTTCTATTGCTCTGAACCAGCAGCTTATGTAAAGTCTGTACCCCTTCTCCACTCCAACTGCCTAACAGTTTTCAACTCTCAAATCCCAAACTGCCCACAGCCAAATCACTTCTTCACAGCTCAGCACTTGATGATTAATGCCCCAGCCCCTCCCACAGAATGCCCCACTTCTTTGGTGGCATACTTTATCCTCTCCAGCTGGCCAGGAGTTAGGGCCACACTAATTATCCAAGCCTGTAGATTATCGGAGCCCTGCTGATTCTTACAGTATCCTCCTTGTGAACTAGTAGCAGTTGAAATTGGAAATTTGATTGTGATATTACAAACTCGTTGTGACATTACAAACACATTTTGACATCATACCACCACGACATCACAAACCCATGGTGACAACATTGTCATTGTGACATATCAAATATGTTATGAACTCTCAGCTCCTTTGAAAAATCACATGCCCTTTTCAACATCAGTCCCTTTGTGTACCCATATCCTTGTTGTTAACTAATGACAATTGAAAGCAGACATGCCATTATAACATCAAAAAGTGTTTGTGACATCCTCAAAAGCTTGACATCACATTTTCATTGCACATCATCTCATTGTGACATAACCCAACTCAATGACATAATCGTATTATGACAACAATTCTCATTTTGACATCATAGACACATTGTGAATGCCTATTCTGTGATTTCATTGTATTTCATATGTAGCATGAGAGTTGCTATCAGAAACGCATTTTTGTGCCTAAATAACCATTTTGACATCATAACCACTTTGTGCCATCACAGTGCCATTGTGTTATCACTAGCACAATGTGACATCACAAACTTCTCCTCTCCTCATAACATTTGTGACATGCTGACATTGTGATATCAGACTTTTTTTGTTGGGAGCCAAAAAAGTGTATGGAAAGATAAGATTCCTCCAGCCCTAAGCAAACAACATTTGGCTAACCATAAATATTTCTCTTATCTCCAGCCCTAAGCAAACGGCACCTGGCTAACCATAAATATTTCTTAGAAAGACTAGCACAATGGCCAAAGGAAAAGCATGACTCATCCCTGACCCCAGGACTTCTCACCCTTGCTTCTGCAAAATTTTTTCATTCTTTCCCTTCTCTGTCCCCATGGGTATAAAAACCCTACCCCAAGCTCAATAAAGCAGACCTTGACGCGACTCAGACTGACTTTGTCTTTCTTTATGCGCGTGGTCTCGTTTCTCTCTCACCCACATTGGTTTTTAGGAGGTGCCGCCTTGAGCCTAACAAAATAACTGGACCTGCTGGATGGGTCACTTTTTGCCCTCATAAATTGATTTCAACCTCATATTTCATGTATGATATTAGATACCAGAAATCCACTGTGACATCATGACCATTGTGACTTCACACTGACAGATATAATGATCATCTTGTCACATTGTGGCATCACAAAAGGTTTTGATGTCACAATTAATTGATGATGACCTACAGGTAAGGGGTCACAGTAGGTCTATGATGTCACAGTTGTTTGGTGATATCCAAATGGCATAAAGGATCTCATTTATCATGAAATCACAGAGAATATGAGTTCCAAAACGGACTGTGCTATCTCCAAAGGCATGTGTTGTCACAAATGTGATGAAATCCTAGGAGGATTGTGATGTCACAGTGTGACACAGTATTTATGATGTCTGTCAGTATGATGTCACAATGATCAGATGTCACAGTGGATTTCTGATATCACATATCATAACTGAAATATTATAAGTTTGAAAATAGATTATGAACTCATAAAGGGCCTAAGATATTAAAATTGCAGCACATCACAAGACATGAGGACAGGGCAAGTTTGTGATGTCAGTGTGTTAGTGATACCACCATGGAACTGTGATATCCCAAAGTGATTGTGATGCCATATATTTATGAGATCACAATGGTTTTCTGATATCAACCCAGAGGCCACATCATTTGAAATAGAATGAAATAGAATAGACATTTACAATGTATCATGACATCACAATGACAATATAATGTCATAATGCTATGAGGTCATTGTAAATTGGTGATGTTGCAAGGAGATAGTGGTGTCAGAATGAATATATCTTGTCACTCTGATGATGGGGTAACAAAGGTTTGTGATGTTACAATGGCATATATTAATACAATTGTCATGTGTTCACAATGAGGATATGGGTACACAAAGGGACTGTAATGTCACAAATGTCATGTGTGTATTCAAAGGCACTTAGGGGCCATGATAGCTTCATGATACACAGTTGTGATGAGTTCACAATAGGTTTTAGATGTCAAGATGATTTTGTAATATCTTAAACACATGTCCAATTTCAATTGCTATTTCACAATGTGCATACAAGTTCACAGAAGGAGCTTGAAGTCTTAATGGACATGAATTTTTAAAAATGTTATGAGGCCATATTTGGTTTGTGAATACACAATGGGACATTGATGTCACCATGGCAATGTCAACTCACTGCATCATGTCAAAATATTATTTTGGTGTCACAATTAGTTGATGATGCCACATTGGTGATGAGGTCACAAAAGAATGGTGATGTCACAATGTGTGGGGCATGTCACAATGGCATAGTGTTTCTCAACTGTCTTTAACTTACAATGAGTATCTGGGTTCAAAAAGGACTGTAGTTTTTCCAAAAGTATGTGTTGTCACAAATATATTGAAATCTTAAAAGGTTTGTGATGTCAGAATTTGGCACAATGGATATGACATCTGGCAGTGTGATGTCACCATGTTCATGATGTCACTGGGAATGATAGCAAATGTCATATGTGAAATATAATGAGGTCGACAACAGGTCATGAGGACACAAAGGCTTAAAAGAATTACAGCATGTCACAAAATTTATGATGACAGGATAGGTTTCTGATGTCATGGTGGGTTAGTGATATCACAATGACAATGTGATGTACAAAGGGATTGTGATGTCACAATGGTTATGAGTTCATGATTTGTTTATGATATCAACCTACAGGCCACATTTGAAATACAATGAAATCACAGAAAAGGCATTCATAATGTGTCTATGATGTCACAATGACAATGTGAAGTTATAAATCTATCATATTATTTTAGTTTTGTGATTTCAGAATGAGCAAATGGTTTCAAAACTACAATCTGATATCACAATTGTGATGATCTCACAAACTTTTTGATGTTAAAATGTCATGTTTGATTTTCAATTGTCAATATTTCACGGTGGGGATTTGGGTACACAAAGGAACTGTGATGTCACAAGACTATGTATTTTTTTCAAAGGTTATAAGAGGTCGTAATAGTTTTGGGATGTCACAATGTGATCCTGGTGTCAAAAACAGCAATGTGATGTCACAATGGGTTTGTGATGTGACAGTGTTGGTGAGGTCACAATGGGTTAGTTATATCATGAGTTTGTAATATCACAAATTTTTCCAATTTCAATTTCTCCTTGTTCACCATGATACACTTAATAACCAGCAGTGCCCCTCTCATCCATGGGAACAGATACTCATCATGGCCTCCTGGTCTGGACCACCGGACAGGAGGATGAATGCAGCTGAAGGGGGCAGCACATGCTGCTGAAGGAGATAGGTTGTCAAGCCCCACATGGTGAGCTGTCATGAAGTGATTGGGCATGGACATTTGGGAAGAGATGATTGAAAACTGTTATGCAAGAAACATACTGCAGTGGGGGAAGGGTACAGCCTATACATAGGCTGCATGTTCAGAGAAACAGAAGGGGAGAGAAAAGGGGGAAAGGCCTGGAAGGAAAGAAGTGAAGAGACTGCAGGAGAGTAAAAACCTGGGAGGAGAGGAAATTGAGGGAGACCAAGAGGTGAAGGACGGCAACTGGCCACCGGGACAGGGCAGGGCAGGCCTGTCAAGAGTAGAGCAGCCTGAAGAAAAGAAGGGAATGGTGGAAGAAAAAAATGACAAGACCTGAAAGATAGGACAGGTCTGTAGAGAAGGAGGATGAAGAGAAAGAAAAAAACCTTGTCCTTTGAAGTGTGGAGCCTTGGAGATCATTATTTTTGGGGTTGCTTGTTTGCAGACCAGATAACAAATGACGGGGCTGCTCTTTGGAAGTCTGAGGGTTCATGGTTGAAGCTGCATTTAGCTGTGGGCATCCAGCCCAGGTCAAGGTAGACACTTGTTACAAAATTTATGAGGACAAGAGAGGTTTGTGATGTTACATTGTATTAATAATATCACAATGTCAATATGAGGTCACAAAGGGATTGTAATGTCACAATGGTGATGTGGTCACAATGGGTTTCTGAAATCAACCTATATGTCACATTAGAGATATAATAAAACCACAGAATAGGCAATCACATTGTCTCTATGACCTAACAATGAAAATGTGATGTCATAATACTATGACGTCATTGTCATTTTGGGATGTCACAATGATTTGATGGTATCATAACAACAATGTGATCTCACTCTTGAGATGATGTGACAAAGTGTTTGTAATGTTACAATGGCATGTCTCATGTCAGTTGTCCTTTGTTCACAATGAGGATATGGTTACCCAAAGGGACTGTGATGTCACAGGTACCATGTGCTTTTTCAAAAGTGCTAAGTGGTCAAACAGGTTTGGGATGTCACAAGGTGACCGAGATATCACTGTGGCAATGTGATGTCACAATGGGTTTTTGATGTCACAGTGGTGATAAGGTCACACTTGGATAATGGTGTCACAATGAATTTGTAATATCACCATTACTTGTCCAATTTCATTCTACTAGATCACAATGAAGATACTAGTTCATATAAGGAGCTAGAAGTCAGAAAGGCCATGAATTTTGTAAAATATTATGAGAAAATAATTGGTTGGTGAAAATCCAATTGGTAATGTGATGTTACCATTACATGGGATAGTATTGTTTTGAAATCACCAATAGTTGGTGATGCCATACAGGTGATGAGGTCACATAGGTTTGTGATTTCCCAATGAGATGGTGATGTCAAAATCTCATGCCAGATCTCTAATTGACAATGAATATATAAGTTCAGAAGGGTTAATGATGTATCCAAAGGCATATGTTGGCACAAATGTCATAAGTCTTAACAGATTTGTGATGTCACAATGTGACTCAGTGGTCATGATATCTTGCAGTGTGATGTCACAATGGTCATGATGTCACAGTAGATCTCTGATATCACATGTCATACCTGAAGTGTTATGAGTTGAACAGTTTATGAACTCAGAGAGGCCAAAGAGATCACACTGGAAGCATGTCAAAAATGTATGATAATAGGACAGTTTGTGATGTCACAGTGGGTTAGTGATATCATAATTGCAATATGGTGTCATCAAGGTATTGTGATGTCATAATGGTTATGTGGTCACAATGTATTTCTGATATCAACCCACCTGCCACATTTGAAATAGAATGAAATTACAGAATAGGCATTCCAATGTGTCTGTGGCATCACAATGACCATGTGATATCATAATGCTATGATGTCATTGTTTTATGATGTCATGATGGGCTGATGTCATAATGACAATGTGATATTACACTGGTGATGATGTCATAAAGGTTTTGAGATGTTAAAATGGCATGTCTCATCTCAATTGTCATTAGCTCAAAATAAGGGTATGGATACCAAAAGGCCTGTGATTTCGCAAAGGCCATGCTTTCTTTCAAAGTATCTGAGGTCATAATAGGTTTGGGATGTCACAATATGATCATGGTGGCACAATGGCAATATGATATCCCAATGAGTTTGTGATGTCACCACGGTGATAGGGTCACAATGGGTTAGTGATGTCTTATCAAGTTCGTAATATAACAATGACATATACAATTTCAATATCTTCTAATTCACTATGAGGATACTGTAATTACCAGTGGGGCCAGAATTATCTGTGAGAGCTGATAATCATTGTTAGTTCTTGGCCTGGCCCACGGGAGAGTGTGGGGAATGCCGCCAAAGGCGAAGTGTCAAGCCTCACATGGTGAGCTGTCAAGAAGTGATTGTGCATTGGGCAGTTTGGGAAGTGATGGTTGAAAACTGTTGCGCAGAAGATCCGTTGGAGTGAAGAGAGGTAAACCTATATATAGCTTGCATTTTCGGGGCATTGGAAGGGGAAATAAAAATAGGTGCTACCTGGCTGGAATAAAGGGAAAAACCTGAGAAGAGAAGAAGTTGATGGAGAGCAGAAGGTTGGCAAGTGGTCACTGGGGCAGAGTAGGGCAGGCCTGTGGAGAGTGGAGAGGCCTGAAGAGAAGAAGGAAGTGGTGGAAGGGATAAAGGGAAAGACCAGGAAGGAAGGATAGCTCTGTAGTGAAGGAGGGAGGAATGGAAAAGTAAAAAGCCTTGCCCATTGAGGTTTGGAGCTTTGGAGATCATAATTTTTTGGTTGGTGGTTTGCAGACCAATTAAAAAGGGTGGGGCTGCCCATTGAAATTCTGAGGTTTGTTGGTCAAGGATGCCCTTGGACCTGGGTATCCAGTCCAGGATAAGGTAATTGCAGTCACCTTTCTATTGTAAATTTTTTTATTATAATAATTGTGACTCGATGGCTTGTCTCATTGCCTTAGGGGTCATAAGTACATGAGTTCACAGAAAAAGCTTGAAATCTCAAAGGCCATGAATTTTCTAAGATGTGATGTCGCCATAATAGGTTTGTAAAAACACAATGGAACAATGATGTCACAACTGCAATACCACAATATAATGTCAAAATAATGATTTGATACCACAATTAGTTGTTGATGCCATTCTCATGATGAGCACAATAAATTTGTGATGTCACAATGGGTTTATGATGTCAGAGTGGCATGGCAGATCTCAATTGTCATTAATTGGCAATGAATATGAGTTCAAAAAGGGACTGTAATGTCTCCAAAGGCATGTGTTGTCACAAATGTGATGCTGTTCTGTTTTGTGATGTCACAATGTGACACAATATTCATGAAATCTGGCAATATGATGTCACAGGGGATTTCTGATATCATATGTCATACCAGAAATATGAGATTGAAAGCAGATTATGAGCTCACAAAGGGCCTAATATATAATGAGGGCAGCATGGCACAAAACTTATAATGGCCTTTTTATGTCCTAACAAATGGGACAATGTCAATGTCATTCTTTCTGATGAAGGCATATAATTCCACATTTTCCTGATCAATTCATCTACTGAGGGGCATCTGGGTTGGTTCCGTATCTTAGATATGGTAAATAATGATGCAATAAGCATAGTCGTGCTGGTAGCTTTAGTGTGGTCTTGTTTGTGTCACAACTGGTTGGAAATATCACAATGGTATGCTGGATCTCAAATGTCATTAATTCACAATGAAGATATGAGTTCACAAAGGGACTGTGTTGTCTCCAATGTCATGTGTTGGCACAAATGTGATGAAGTCCTAACAGATTTGTGAGTTCACAATGTGACACCATGGTCTTGGTCTTGATGTCTATCAATATGATGTCACAATGGTCATTATGTAAGTCAATTTATGATAGATATCATATGTCATACCTGAATTATTATGAGTTTGAAAACAGATTCTAAGCGTACTGAGGGACTAAAATATCCTAATGTTTGCATATCATACAAGTTATGACTAAAAACTCATGGTCTTTGGAGCTTAAGATTCTTTCTTTGAAATTGTAACCTCATTGTGAACTAGTAGAAATTAAAATTGGACATGTCATGGTGATATTACAAACTCATATTGACAACACAAACTCATTTTGACCTCATCACCACTGTGACATCACAACCCCATTGTGACATCACATTGCTGTTGTGCTTTAACAATCACATTGTGACATCACAAAGCTATGTGAGCTCTTATCACCTTTAAAGAAACAAATAACCTCTGTGGCATCACAGACCTTTGTGTAGCCATATCCTCATAGTGAACTAATGAAAATTGTGATCACACATAGTATTGTATCATCACAAATACTTTCTGCAATAATTATGACTGTGAAATCACATTGTCATCATAACACCATCATCTCATTGTGACATCACCAAACCCAAATGACACCATACCATTTTTCTCCTTTTTAAAATTCTGTGTCTTTTATTATGAGTATAGTGTACAGAGGGATTACAGTTATATGAGCAAGGTAATGAGTTCATATCCTATCAAACATTGCTGTCTTGACATCACTTTGTCATTTTGATGTCATAGACCCATTGTGAATGCCTATTCTTTGATTTTGTTCTATTTCAAATGTGCCATGTGGGTTGATATCAAGAAATCACTGTGAACTCATAACCTTTGTGACATCAAAATCTCTTTGTCACAGCACATTGCCTTTGTTATATCACTAACTCACTGTGCCATCAAATACCTCTCCTGTCCTCATAACTTTTGTGACATGCTATTGTGATATCTTAGGCCCTTTTTTTGTGAGTAGAAAAATCTGTGTTTGACCTCATATTTCAGATATGACATGAGATATCTAAAATCCAGTGTAACATATTGATATCACACTGCTGGACATCATAACCTTTGTGTCACTTTGTGACATCTCAGATCTTTTAGTTCTTCACCTTTTTGACTACATATACATTAGTGACATCAGAATCCCTTCCCAAACTCATATACTCATGGTGAGTTAATAACAACTGAGATCCCATATGCCATTGTGACATCATGAACCCCTTGGGACATCTCCAATCTATTACGACCACCTCATCAGTATGGCGTCACCAATTGTGACATCAAAACATTATTATAATAAGATGTTGAGACATCACATTTTGTTTGTGAAATCACTGTCCCATTGGGTTTTCTCATAATATGACCTCATACTATGAAGCTTCTTCTATCTCCTGGTATCCTCATATTGAATTCTAAGTAATTGAAATTGCATATATCATTCTGATATTACAAACAAACTGTGACATCACAAAACCGTAGTGATCTCATCACCACCACGGTGACATCAAAAACACAATGGCACATGTCATTTCCATTTTGACATTATGAATCACATTGTGCCATTCCAATTAAGACCTCTTACCACCTTTAAAACATACATGGCCTCTGTGACCTCACAGAACCTTTTTTGTATCCATATCCTTATGGGGAACTAATGACAACTGACAGACATACCATTGAAACATAACAAATCCTTTCTGACTTCATCATAATTGTGACATCATGTTGCCATTATGACACCATCAGCTCATTTTGACATGTAAAACTACAATGACATCATAGCATTGTAACATCACATTGTCATTCTGATGTCATACACACGTTGTGCTTGCCTATTAAGTTTTTCATTCTATTTTTAATGTGGCATGTCGGTTGATATCAGAAACCCATTGTGAGTTCATGACCATTGTGATATCACGATGTCTTAGTAGCATTACATTGCCATTGTGATGTCACATTGCCAAATTGATGTCACAAAGGGATTTTGATGTGACAATGTTTATGACATCACAATGAGTTTCTGATAACCCACATGCCACATTTCAAATACAATGATTAGGCATTCATAATGTGACTATGATGTCACAATGACATAATGGCAAGTGCTATAATGTCATAAGCTAAAGGTGTTATAACAACATTGTGATGTCACACTGGTTATGACATGACACAGAGTTTGTAATGTTACAATGGTTATGAGGTAACAATGTGTTTCTGATATCAACTAATAATGCCACATTTGAAAAAGAATGAAATCACAGGATATACATTTACAATGTGTCTATGACAGCAAAATGGCAATGTGATGTCATAATGCTATGATGTTACTGTAGCTTGGTGATGTCACAATGAGCTGATGGCGTCATAACAACAGTCGGATTTCACACTGGTAATGATGTCACGAAGGGTTTATGATGTCACAATGGCATGTCAGAATTTAATTGCCATTAATTTATGATGAGGATATGAGAGTGAAGTCTCAACATACACAAATGAAGTATAATGATGCAAAGGCCATGTTTTTTGTTAAAAGTGCTAAAGTTGCTAACAGGTTTCGGTTGTCAAAGTGTTAATGATATAAAAATGATATAATTATTGATATAAAAATGAGTTAATGATGTCCAAACTAGTTTGTAATGTGACATCTTATTTCATATTTCAATTGCTAGAAATTCACTATGATACAATTCACAGAAGGGGCTTGATATCCCAAAGGCCATGAATTTTCTAAGATGTAATGAGATCATAATAGGTTTGTGAAAGTATATAATATCACAATTGCAATATGATGTCAAATTATAATGTCATAATAGTGTTGTTATATCACAATTAGTTGGTGATGCCATAACAGAGATGAGTTCAAAATAGTTTTGTGATGTCGCAGTAGATTGGTGATGTGACAATGGCAGTCCAGACCTCAATTTTCATTAACTCACAATGAGTATATAAATTTAGAATGGACTTGTGACGATTCCAAAGCATTTGTTGGCACAAATGTGATGAAGTCAGAGCAGATTTGTGATGTGACAATGTGACACAATGGTAATTAAATCTAGTAGTGTGATGTCACAATTTTCATGATGTCACAGCATAGTGCTAATATTTCATATCACACCTGAAATAATATGTCAAAACGAGATTGAGCTCTCAATGAGCCTAACATAACACAGTGGCAACATGTCACAAAACATGAGGAGAGGTCATGTTTGAGTTGTTACAGATGTTTAGAGATATCACAATGGCAATGTTACATCACAAAGAAATTATGATGTCACAATGATTATGAAGTCAAAATGTTTTTGATATGAACCCACATGCCACATTTAAAATATAATGAAATCAAATAATAGGCATTCATAATGTATATATGATGTCACAATGACAATTTGATATCATTCTGGTATGATGTCATTATATATTTGTGATGTCACAATGAGCTGATATCATAATGACAATGTGATGTCACATTGATTATATTGTAAATCCTTTGTGACATCCATAGATCATCCATCCATACTCAGAGACATGGAGTTATTGCCTTCTTTTTTTTCTTTGGCAGGTCTGAGGTTGAAATATGAGCCTAGGCCCTATCCCTGATCTCCACTTGCTCAAGGGTAGTCCTCTGCCCTTGAGCCACAGCTCCAACACATGGGGATATTTTCCTGGGATCTCTTAGAAATAAGCTGAATTTAAATTGGCATTCTATACATCTCAGCCTCCTGAGGAGCTAGTATTACAGGCAGGAACCACTGACACCTGGCTTTCTTTTCTTCTTGTTCTTTTTTTCAACGTGACAATCTGAAATCTTCACAGTATTATTCCAATGGTTTTCATTGGAGGTAAACTACCTAGCGTTGGAGTTCGAATGCTAGGACTACCACCCACAAATGGAGAGAGATCCTGACAGACTAGTTCCTATTTATGGGAATGCTAATGGAATGCTATCAAAATAATAATTAATTTTGCAGTTAATTCATGATTCTATTTTAGAATGCCACACAAAAATTATTGGATTTATAGCTTCCATTCTAGCACCATCGTATGATTCCCCTAATGGAAGGATATTGACTAATTTTTATTAAAATTTTTATAAGAATTCAGTCATGATACTTCATTAAATGGAGACATAATTTAATAACTAATAATTGGTAAGTGTATTTATATAATTTAATGATATCCTCACATTCTCTCTCTCTCTGTATATATATATATATATATATATATATATATGTGTGTGTGTGTGTGTGGATATATATATATGTATATATATATATATATATATCTTTCTACACATCTATCAATATATAT
This sequence comes from Dipodomys spectabilis, assembly GCF_019054845.1. Classification (NCBI taxonomy): domain Eukaryota; kingdom Metazoa; phylum Chordata; class Mammalia; order Rodentia; family Heteromyidae; genus Dipodomys; species Dipodomys spectabilis. The sequence continues at coordinate 3,110,976 of NW_024870821.1, read as the reverse complement.
ATAGGGCACTACTGTGGCTTGATCACAGGTCCTTAGAACTTCCTGGCAGCTCAGTTTGCCAGAGGTTGGTGTGCTAAGACTTTGACCCCATTTATGGATTGGCCATTGTAGGCTGTGAGTTGAAATCCCAGCATCGCCAAAAATTTATTCATGGAGTAAGAAACCACTTTCGACACATTTTTTTTCTTGAAAAAAATTCCTGGGTCTGAGTATGATGTATAATCCATATACAAATATATCCTGTGTGATAGGATGTAATAAATGAAATGTTATATGTGTAATAATAATAAATAAATAAGGGTAATAAATGTCATACTTACTAAACCCATGTACGTAAACAGTGATCATATATGAATATCATTTTTTCCAGTGCTGGGGCTTCAATTCAGGCCCTGGGAACTGGTCTGAATTTCTTGTCTTCAAGGACCGAGAGCTTCCCCTTCACCCACAATGCCACAGAGTTACCCAGACCCTGAGTTCAAATCCCATGCCAGCCAGAAAAATTCCAAAAAATTCCAAAAAAAATCCAAGCCAGGGCTTTATTTTATTATGGTTTTTGGCCAAACATGGGGCTTGAACTCAGGTCTTGGCATCTCTGCCACAGTTGAACTTGGGATCCTAGGACCCAAGTTCAAATCTCGGGGTTAGCAAAAAATAAAAATAAAAAGGAGAAGGATAAAAAGGAGAAGTTCCAGAAGGTGGTTTTACATTTTTTCGCTTTGCATTGTGACCATCCTGGGTCTAACTGACAAGGCCCAGAAAGTGTACATGACCTTACATGCTGATGTTTGGCTGGCTATTATGGTACCCATAGCTGAAACCTCAACTTAAGCCTGGAGGTCAAATCCTGGGACTGCCACTAATGATTGGTGGGAGATTCTAAGAAACGCATTCCAATATACATCCATATAAATGTTATAAAAGTAACAATTAAGTTAGTAGTTAGTGTATGAATATAGTATAAAATTATACACATTGACTATATACATATACTACATTGACTAATTTTCAATTAATACTTTATTATGTATTCAACCATGATACTTAAAAGTCGAAGGAATAATTTTTCAATAATTGGCAGTAATATAATTTATGTAATTTCATAATATACAGTCATCTTTCTTTTGTTTTATACATATACATATATTTATACATCTACATATATATGCAGACACATATATATGCCAATCTACATATTTATCTGTTTATAAATGTCACTCCTGTGGCTCAGTGCTATATAGTGATGGCTAGCACATACAAAGCCCTGGATTTGATTCCTCACTACCACATGCACATAAAAATCCGGAAGTTGTGCTGTTGCTCAAGCAGTAGAGCACTAGCTTTGAGCATAAAATCTTAGTGACTGTGTGTAGAGCCTTACTCAAGACGCAGGACGGGCACCAAAAAAGATTGAATGTTGTGACTGCAACTATATAAGAATAGGACTTCAAATACCTAATCACAGAGCAAGCTGGGTGTCTGGTGCTGACAGCTGCAATCTAATCTGAATACCCAGATGTATACCACTGCAACCAAGCGCCATGGAACCAGATGCTGCTGGCTTGCTCACCCCTGTCATCCAGGATACTTGAGGGCTGAGACCTGACACTGGTGGGTTTAAAACCCAGCCCTGGCAGGATGTCTGTGAAACTCTGAGCTGTGGCTCAAAATGGTAGAGCTCTAGTACCCCCAACATTTTAGTGCAATCCCTTTGGGTGACTCCCCCCCCAAAAAACACCCCTCTAAATTATTAGATGTGAACTTTGTGCAGTTTGTGATGTGTTTCTGAAAGAATCGTGATACTGATGAAAGCACCCTAATACTAATGACAGCTTGTGGGATACAGCTATGTGATGAGTCCTTCCTGGGGTTCTGAGTCCCTCACGGGGTGCTGTGTGCTGAATCCTGCACAGGATGTAATGTGCTGAGTCCTTCACCGGCTTCAGTGTGTTGAGTCCTGCATTGGGTGCTGGGTGCTAAGTCTTTCACAAGATGCTGTGTGCTGAACCCTGTAAAGAGGGTTATGTGGAGCCAGGCACCGGTGGCTCATGCATGTCATCCTAGCTACTCAGGAGGCTGAGATCTGAGGATCGCAGTTCAAAGCCAGCCCGGGCAGGAAAGTCGGTGAAAACCTTATCTCCAATAAACCCCAAGAAAACCAGAAGTGGTGCAGTAGCTAAAATTGTAGAACACTAGCCTTGAGCTTAAGAGCTGAGTGACAGAGCTCAGGCCAAGAATTCAAGCCTCACGACAGAATAAAAAAAAAAAAGAGAGTTATATGTTTTGTCCATCAAAGGGTGCATTCTTTCACCTTGTCCTTGTAAGAACTCCACAACTGAGATGATTATGCAGATAAGAATATTGACAATCAGAAGACTAGTGAGGTGTCTCCTGCAGAAAATTGTTTTGTTTTGTTTTGTTTTTCTCAGTCATGAACCTTGAACTCAGGGCCTAAGCACTGACCCTTAACTCTTGGGCTCATGTATAGCACTTCACCACGTGGAGCCAAGGAACCTCTTGCAACAGAGTGTCATGGTCTAGTGTTCTATAGCAGAGGTATGTCATCCTGCCTTCTCAGGAAGCTGAGATCTGAGGATCTGGGTTCCAAACTATCTCAGACACAAAATGTCCCATGAGACTATTATCTCCAATTCACCACTAAGAAACCTGAAGTGATAGCTAGGTGCTTGTGGCTCATGCTGATCATCCTAGCTACTCAGGAGGATGAGATCTGTGGATCATGGCTCAAAGCTAGCCTGGGAAAGAAAGTCCTTGAGACTCTTAGCTCCAATGAACCGCAAGAAAACCAGAAGTGGCTCTGTGGCTCAAGTGGTAGAACAACAAGATTTGAGCTGAAGAGCTCAGAGGCAGCCCGAGGCCCAGCTTTCTACTCCTAAAACCGGCAATAATAAAAAAAAATAGATACACACTAACAAACTGAAGTAGAGGGCTGGGAATGTGCCTTAGGGGTATAGTGCTTTGCATATATGAAACCCTGGCCTTGATTTCTCAGGACCACATCACTAGGGAAAAGCCTGAAGTGCCTCTGTGGTTCAAGTAGGAAAGGGCAATCCTTGTAGAAGAGAAACTAGGTACAGTGCTCATGTCCTGAGTTCAAGCTCCAGGACTATAATATGCATACAGAGAGAGAGAGAGAGAGAGAGAGAGAGAGAGAGAGAGAGAGAGAGAGAGAGAGAGAGAGAGAGAGAGTGAGAGAGAGAAAGCAGAAGTGAAGCTGTGACACAAAATGGTAAAGCACTAGACTTCTGTTCTGAGCTCATTGCCAGCACCCAGGCCCTGTGTTCAACCCTAAAACCTAGTCACCCAGGGCCCAACTAGGAGAGGTCAAAGTTTCAAAATCTGATGAGCTTTACCAGCCCTAGATGACTGAAAGCTTTGTGATATCTAACATGTGCTTGGATTTCCAAAGCTTCCAGAAAACTAGAAAAGGCATCATCGGCCCATCATTGCCCTCAATGGAATATTTCATTAGGTTCAGTGCCCTAGTTGTCTGCCAGAAGGACTCCTGAATTATATTGAGCACTGTATATGAGCCCTGGAATATAGTCTCACAAAGGCAAGATGAGTGCACAGAATTTTGCCTGCCATGGGAGTTGGCACAAATGAAGGCTTCCTGTCAAAAAAGAGCACTGGGAAGAGAGATAGCTTGTTGTACAAAGAGGACTTTTTCTCCTGACCTTCAGAGCCCGCCCACACTCCTCCTCACTAATTGGCCCAGATGGAGTTGTTTGATACACAGCTCTACAGGAGTGAGGCCTTCTGTGTGCCTGTCCAGACAATGAAAAAGACTTCTTCCAGCTGGCCTGGGATGCAGAGAAACCCTCAGGCTACAATAGGAGCAGTGAGGGGAGCCCTGGAATATGTAATGTCATAAAAGCAATCTCTGTGTTATGAACTCATTGTATAGAATACAAATTTCCTATCTTGGTGCCATTTATCATAGCTACACGGGAGCTTCACTTATAGGAATGTATCTATACATACACAAAGACATGGAGGTGCAGGTTCTTTTTGAGGGGGCATGTCCAAGGTTTGAACTATGAGCCTAGGCCTTGTACCTGAGCTCCTTTTGCTCAAGGGTAGTGCATTAAGTTGGAGTCACAACCCCACTTCTAAGTTTTTCTGTGATCTCTATGAAATAATAGTGCCATGGACTTTCCCATGCTGGTTGGATTCAAACTCAGATTCTCTACATCTTAGCCTCCTGAGGAGCACGGATTACAGTCAGCAGACACTGGCACCTTCTTTCTTTTCTTCTTCGTTTTGTAATCTGGGCAATCTGACTTCTTAATGGGGTCATTCCAATGGTTTAGACTTATAAGTCAACTACCCATTGTTCTTTATAGCTACATTCTCTGAGAAGGATTTTCTCTACTCATCATCCCCTCTGGTCACAGGTTTGAAACCAAAAGTGAGAATTGAGTGTCACAAGATTTATGAGCATGTCCACAAGACATGCCAGTTCTCTCACTTAGCATTGAGATGCAGTTAATTTACTGTCTCAGGGTATGAGGACCGAAAGCTAGAATGATGCTCATACTGTCTGCATTGCTCCTTTTGCCTAGAAAGTGATCTAATAATTATGTGTTTTTTGTCTCCAACCTTAAGTATCTAGAACACACTAGAAGCATCTTCCTGTTTCCATTTTTCTCTAATACCTCTCGAGATTTAGATGAAAGATTTGTGTGGAGTGGCTCCTAGGTGAATCCCTGAGGAAAACCACTTGAAGCCTACTCAGGAGATCATGATTGAAAGCCAGCCCTAGCAGGAAAGTCTGGGGGACTCTTGTCTCCAATAAACCACCAGAAAACCAGAAGTGGAGCAGTGGCCTAGAGGGTAGAGCTTCAGCTTTGAAAGAGAAGGCCAAATAAGAGATACAGGCCAGACCAGGCAGGAAAGCCTGGTAGGCGCTTATGTTCAGTGAATGACCTGATGGCTGGCAGTGGAGTTGTGGCAGTGGTAGAGCCTCAGCCTTGAGCAAAACAGCTGAGGAAGGTATCACACACTGAGTTTAAGCCATGAGATGGCTACCAAAAAAATTTCAAAAAGCAAAGTCCAAGTTTATGTATTAATGCCCTACTTACAAGTGTATATTACCTCCCTGAGTGCAAACAGGCTGTATGCAATGCTTCTGCTTTTATTTACTGATTTATTTTTCAGATATGCTCATTGCGCATACTGCATCATTCTGTTCATTTCAGCCCCATCGTTTTTCTCTTCTCAGATTCCAGGCCTGTGTCCTTATATGATGCACACTAAAGCTCTCAGCAGCCTTTATTTACATTTTATTATGAGGCCAATGCAGGAACTGTCACAAATCAGGCAGGGGAAGAATAGATCGGGGTTCATAGGAAAAACCTGTGTTCCAAAAATACACCTGGCGATGTAAAATGCTAGCATACTTATGTAAAACTAACTTTAAGAAAAAAGATGAGGGGGCAGGGAATGTGGATTAGTGAGAGAGTGTTTGCCTAGCATGCAAGAAGTCCTGGGTTCGATTCCTCAGTAGCACGTACACAGATAAAAGCCAGAATTGGTCCTGTGGCTCAAGTAGTAGAGTGTTAGAGACAGTGCTCAGGCCTTGACTTCAGCCCAAGAATTATCAAAGAGATAGCTAAGGTGGTAGGTAGGTAGGTTGGTAGGTAGGTGGGTAGGTAGGTAGGTAGGTAGGCAGATAGATAGATAGATAGGCAGATAGATAGATAGATTAGATAGATAGATAGATAGATAGATAGATAGATAGATAGATAGATAGATAGATAGATAGATAGATAGATAGATAGATAGATAGATAGATAGATAGATACATAGACACATAGATAGATAGATAGATAGACAGACAGATAGATAGATAGATAGATAGATAGATAGATAGATAGATAGATAGATAGATAGATACATAGATACATAGATACATAGATACATAGATACATAGATACATAGATACATAGATACATAGATAGATAGATAGATAGATAGATAGATAGATAGATAGATAGATAGATAGATAGATAGATACATAGATACATAGATACATAGATACATAGATAGATAGATAGATAGATAGATAGATAGATAGATAGATAGATAGATAGATAGATAGATAGATAGATAGATAGATACATAGATACATAGATACATAGATACATAGATAGATAGATAGATAGATAGATAGATAGATAGATAGATAGATAGATAGATAGATAGATAGATAGATAGATTGACAGACAGACAGATAGATAGATAGATAGATAGATAGATAGATAGATAGATAGATAGATAGATAGATAGATAGATAGATAGATAGATAGATAGATAGATAGATAGATAGATAGATAGATAGATTCATCCATCCATCCATCCATACATACATATATACATACATACCTAGATAGATAGATAGATAAGTAGATAGATACATAGTTACATAGATACATAGATAGATTAGATAGATAGATAGAGAGATAGATAGATAGATAGATAGATAGATAGATAGATAGATAGATAGATAGATAGATAGATAGATAGATAGATAGATAGATAGATAGATAGATAGATAGATAGATAGATAGATAGATAGATAGATAGGTAGGTAGACAGGTAGGTAGATAGGTAGGTAGATAGATAGATAGATAGATAGATAGATAGATAGATAGATAGATAGATAGATAGATAGATAGATAGATAGATAGATAGATAGATAGATAGATAGATAGATAGATAGATAGATAGATACATAGATAGATACATAGATAGATACATAGATAGATACATAGATAGATAGATACATAGATACATAGATACATAGATAGATACATAGATAGATAGATGGATGGATAGATAGATAGATAGATAGATAGATAGATAGATAGATAGATAGATAGATAGATAGATAGATAGATAGATAGATAGATAGATAGATAGATAGAGAGACAGACAGAAAAATGGTAGATGTATCTGGTCTTGGACATCAGCAGGAAAGAAGGGAACAATTCCCAGTAATGAGGCCTTCTGCAATGTGTCAGGCCACCAGCATTGCCTTCACACAACCACAGAGGAGGAAAACTGTCTTTTTCCCACTTTTCAGGTAGCCAAAGACCCCAGAGACAAGAGGGCAGAGCCAGGCTCTAATTCAGCTGCTTGGAGACAGAAGAGAAATAACCATGCCTCTCCTTGAACTGGGGATTTGCATTAATGATGTGGAGAATGAAGGAAGGAGAATGGACTGGCAAAGGTAGAAGAAGGGCCTTCATATCTGCCAGATGGAGTAAAAAAACTACTCCCTAATATCAGAGATCAGGGATTTTCTACTCTGATCCTCGCCTCTCCCCCACTAAATTGGCTCTCTATTGGTAACCTAATGATAGCCTGAGGCTCCCTTCACCTGAGGAAGGAAGCTTAATTAGTCATTGTTTGAAGAGGCTGAGAAAAGCATGACCCTGGTGTAACTCTAACAAATATTTCAGGTTTCCCTTCATTGCTGGCTGTGCCTGGAATGAATGAAGTGGTTTTGCAACTCACGTCCCTGTTGAGTGTGTACATTCTGCCTCCTAATCCTGCAGGCCTTGGTCTCCTTACCTAGCCTGGCTTTTGCAACTGTTTTCTGTCCTTCAAATTCAGTGTTACACTGGAGTTCATCCTGCTAACAGGGCTAGGGCTTGGATTCTGAGAACTTCATTTGAACCCAGGATGGGTTAATGATGTTTCTTTCCTTCTTCTATAGCTCAGGAACTCTAAGAACATTTAGAGTGCAAGTAAATATTTATTTATTCAGTGGAATATACATATATAGAGAGATGTATATGCATTTGTAGCAATTTACACACCTATCTATTTATATATTGGCCACTCCTGGGGCTAGAATTAAGGTCCTGGGAACTGCCTGGCGGTGAATTTGTTTGAGGCTGCTATGCTTACACTGACCCCTTGATGAATTGGGCATTCCAGTCCCTGAGTTCAAATCTCAGCAATGCTGAAGGCAATAGGTAGAGTAAGAAGCCAATGTTGACCTGTTTTCCTTTCTGTGGAAATATTGTGTCCTAGGTAAAAAGTGTAATATATATACAAATACATATATATGATATATATTATACATGTATATGAATATTATTTTTTCCATTTCTGGGGCTGGAATTCACGCCCTGGGAATTGATCCTGAATTTTTTTTTCTTCCAAGAGGTTAGCTTCCACTTCACCCAGAGCACAATGGAGTTATCCAGTCCCTGAGTTCAAATCCCAGGTATGGCTGATAAAATGGCCCAAATTCCTAGGCAGGACTTTCACATTTTTGGGGGGCAGGCACAGGGCTTGAACTCAGGTCGTCACAACTCTGCCTCAGCCTTGATTACCCTAGTCTGGGGTGCAGGTTTTACACCCACAGATGATCCGGGGTTCCTAGGACCTGAGTTCAACTCCCAGCTCTGGCCAAAAAACAAAAAAACAAAACAAAAAAAAAACAACCAAGACAGAGGAGGAAAAACTAAACCAGGAAGTTTTACACAACAGTTTTTCCTTTGTTACCTTTGTACTGTTACCATCCTGGGCCTCAATGACTCGGCTTGAAAATTGTATGTGACCTTGCAGAGCAGAAGGATGGTGGGCTGTCAGTGAAGCTTGAGCCCAACCCAGAAACCTAGGCCCTGAGTTCGAACCTGGGACTGCCACCTACTCATTCCTATCTATAGGAACAATATATAAATTTATTTATAGATGCATATACATATGTAAATACACATATACACGCACTGCAATCTACACATCTATCTGTTTATATATTGGCCAATCCTAGGGCTTGATCTCAGGTCCTCAAATTTTCCCGACAACTCAACTGGCATCAGACTGGTGTACTAACATTAACTCATTCATGAAGTGGGCCTTCTAGGCCCAGAGTTCAAATCACAGAACTGCCAAAAACTTAATCCTGGTGGAAGAAGCCAATTGTCCCACTTGTTTTCCTTGTAAGTGAAAGTCCTGGGTTTCAGGAATGATGTATAATACATAGGCAAATCTATGTCCTATGTGATAGGAGATAAAAAAAATTATACATGTAATCATACTCTCTAAAATATATAATAATTAAATAAAACACAAAATAAAATGTATGCATTAAACATGTGCGTATAAATAGAAATCATGTATTTAAAATGTATACGAATATTATTTTGTCGAGTACTAGGGCTTGAATTCAGCTCCTGGGAACTGGCCTGTCTTTTTTGTTTTCCAGCACTGTGAGCTTTCCCTTCCCCCACAGTGCTGCAGATTACCCTGAGTTCAAATCCCAGGCCTGGCAGAAAACAGGCATGAATTCCAAGCCAAGGAGCCTCATAATTTTTAAAATATTTTTAATGTATGTATGTATGTATGTGTGTATGTATGTATGTGTGTGTATATATATATATATATATATATATATATATATATATATATATATGTATGTATATGTAGGTAGGTAGGGAGGTATTTTTACTTTGTCAAGCACAGGGCTTGAAGTCAGGGCGTGGCAATCTGCCTCAGCTTTGATCACTGTAGGCTGGGTTGCAACTACTGGACCCACAGCCGTACCTGGGTTTCTGGGCCTCAAAGGGTGACAGGAAAAAATAAATAAAATGACACAGAAAAATAACCCGGCAACTTGCTGATGGCTTCTGGTTTTACATTTGTTTTCTTTTCAAGGTGACCATCCTGGGTCTGAATGACACGGCTGAAAAATGTTGGTAACCTGATATTGCTGAAGGCTGGTGGGCTTCCAGGGAAGCCATAGGCCAACACAACAACATAGGCCCTGTGTTTGAAGCTGGGTCCTGACCCCTACCAATAGAGGGAGATCCTAATATTCTAGTTCATATTCATAGGAATACCGATGGAAGGTTATGAATGTCAAGGTTGACTTAGTTGTTCTTGAATGATACTAATGATAAAAGTAGAGAGTGATTTTAGGAGGCCAACGGATTTAATGAATATTTTTGACACATTGAAAGAATACTATTAATTACCGGGACACAATAGTTTCGGGGCAATGGTTGATTTAATTAATAATTCATTAAGGATGAAAACAACCATATTAATTACATGGACACATAATAAATACAAAATAATTGGTAGGAATGTAGCCAATATAACTGAATAATATATAGAAATGTCTGGCACTCTATAATGATCTATATGTATTTGTGTACTATCATCTACATGTCAATCTGTTATTTTGTCTATCCCTTGGGCTGGATCTCAGGTGCAGGGAACTGCTTGTCAGCTCCATATGCCCCAGGCTGGCATACTGACACTCACCCATTCATGAATTGGGCCTTGTAGGCTGTGAGTTCCGATGCCACCACTTACAAAAATTGAATCGTGCAGTAAGAATTCCATGGTGACACATGGTTTCCTTTTCTGTGAAAGTCCTGGATGTCAGGTGTGAAGTTTCATACATAGACAAATGTATAATCTATGTAATAAATATAGTAAAAATTCCATGTATTATAGCAGTCAATAAAATAAATGGTTAATGATTAAAACAAAAAATAAAATGAGTAACTACACTAAGCGCAATTTGCAGTCAACATATGGGGCTCCATCTCAGGGCTTGGGCACTGCCTGGCAGCTGAATTGGCTAGAGGCTGCTGTGATGGCAGTCACTCATTCATAAACTGAGCCTTCTAGCCCCTGAGTTTAGATCCCAGCACTGCCAAAAATATAATCGTGGAGGGAGAACTCGAGCATGACTCATAAGTTTTCCTTTCTGTGAAAGTGCTCAGTGTCAGGTAGGATGTATAATTTGGGTGCAAATCTATATACTATGTAATAGGATGTAATGAAGGTAAAAAATATCATAGGTGGAAGAATTGTCAATACAATAAATGATAAAGAGATTGAATTAGTAGTGAATTATTCTAGAATAAAAATTAGACACAATAGGTATAGGATGTGCATTAAGTTTAATTAATATTTTATTAAGCATTAACAAAACAAATATTACATGGAGACATAATTAAATAACTAATAATTGGTAGCAGCACATGATGCAGAATTTAATAATATATCAGCCTCAGTCTATGAAATATGAAATATGTATGGATATATGTACATATATGATAAAATAATAGGATATTGAGTAATTATTAATTAATGCTTTATTATTTGTTAACTGGGACACATCATTAAATGGAGATATAATTTAATACTTAATAATTGGTAGTAATATCTATAATGTAATAATATGCAGAAATCTCTTTTTGTGTATATACTATTTATATACAACAATCTCTATTTATACCTCGTTCACTCCTGGAGCTCAGTGGTTGCGTGCTCACCTAGTAAGCATGAAGCCCTGGGTTTGATTCCTCAGTGCCACATAAACAGAAAACCCAGAAGTTCTATTGCCTTTGAATCAATTGAGTGCTAGCTTTGAGCACAAACGCTTAGGGAGAGTGTCTAAGCTCTTACTCAAGCCCCAGGACTGACACAAAAAAAACAGTAGGATGTTCTAACTGCAATTATAGAAGGAGAGAACTAAAAATACCTCATAACAGAGCAAGCTAGGAGTCTGGTGCTGACAGCTGCCACCTAACATGACTTATCCACATGTAAACCTCTGTAACCCAGCTCCACGGGTTACCCATGTCTTCGTGGCATATGCCTATCATCCTAGCTGCTTGGAGCCTTTAAAACCCAGTCCTGACAGGAAGTCTGCGAGACACTGCAAAATGTGAGTCCAAGTGGTAGAGCTCTAGCCTTGAGCAAATGTTATTAGAACATTATCCCCATGCTTTGAGCTCAACCCCCAGGGGTAACCTCCCTCTCCAAATAAAAACACCCCACTAAACCATTAGATATGAAATTGTGTGGTTTGTGAAATGTTCCTCAAAAAATGGTGATACTGATGAAAGCACTCTAACTCTAATGACAGCTTGTGGAATAGAGCTCTGTGCTGAGTCCTTCATAAGGTGCTCCGTTCTGAGTCCTGCACAGGGTGCTATGTGATGAGTCCTTCAGAGGATGCAGTGTGCTGAGTCCGACATTGGGTGCTGGGTGCTGAGTCTTTCATAGGATGCTGTGTGCAAAGAGTACCATGTGTTGTGTCCTTCTCCGGGTGCATTTTTACATCTTGTCCTTATAAGAGCTCCACAACTGCAATGATTATGCAGACAAGAATATTAGGGCTCAGATAGGTCCCCATGGCAGGGACGAAATTATGTATTACTGAAGACTATGAGTTATCTCCTGCAGACAATTGTTTCGTTCTGTTTTTTCTCGATCATGAACCTTGAACGTGGGGTTTAGGCGATGACCCTTACCTATTGGGCTCATGGCTAGCATTCCACAACGTGGAGCCATGGACCCCCTTGCAGCAAAGTTCGTGGCCAAGGGGTTGGTAGCTGAAATATATCATCCTGCCTTCTCAGGAAGCTGAGATCTGAGGATCTGGGTTCTAAACTATCCCAGACACGAAAGGTCCCATGAGACTATTATCTCCCATTCACCACTAATCACCTGAAGTGGAAGCTGCGTGCTTGTTGCTCATGCCTGTCATCCTAGCTACTCAGGAGGATGAGATCTGACGATCATCGTTCAAAGCTAGCGTGGGCAGGAAAGTCCTTGAGACACTTAGCTCCAATGGACCACCAGAAAACCTGAAGTGGCGCTGTTGCTCAAGTGGTAGAGCACAAGACTTGAACTGAAAAGCTCAGAGACAACACCCAGGCCCAGACTTCAACTCTTACAACTGACAACAACAACAACAATAAAAAAAGACAGAAATAAACTAACAAAACTGAAGTAGAGGGCTGGGAATGTGCCTTAGGGGTAGAGTGCTTTGCATATATGAAACCCTGGCCTTGATTTCTTAGGACCACATCACTAGAAAATGTCTGACGTGGCTCTGTGGCTCAACTGGGAGAGGGATATCCTTCTACAGGAGAAACTAGGTACAGTGCTCAGGCCCTGAGTCCAACCTCCAGGACTCATGTATGTGTGAGCATGAATACACACACACCAGCACACACACACACACACACACACACACACACACACACACACACACACATTCACAGACCAGAAGTGATGTTGTTACACAAAATGGTAAAGCACTGGGCTTCTGCACTGAGCTCATGGTCAGCACCCAGGCCCTGTGTTCAACCCCAAAACCTAGCTACCCAGGGCTCAACTAGGAGAGGTCAAAGGTTTCAAAACTTGTTGATCTTCACCAGCCCTAGATGACAGGAAGCTTTGTGATATCACACATGAACTTGGATTTCCAAAGCTTCCAGAAAACTAGGAGAGGCTTCATAGGCCCATCCTTGCCAGCAATGAAACATTTCATTATGTTCAGTGCCCTAGTTCTCTGCCTGAAGGACTCCTATATTATACTGAGCACTGTATCTGAACACCAGAATATAGTCTCACAAAGGCAGGATAAGTGCACAGAACTTGGCCAGCCATGGAAGGTGGCACAAATGAAGGCTTCCTGTTAAAACAGAGCACTGGGGAGAGAGATAGCTTGGGGTACAAAGAGGACTTTTTCCCTGACCTTCAGAGTCCACCTACACTCATCCTCACTAACTGGCCCGGTTGGAGTTGTTTGTTACCTAGTTGTACAGGAGTGAGGCCTTTTGTATGCTTGTCCACACAATGAGAGAGACTTTTTGCAGCAGTCCTGAGATGCAGAGAATCCCTCAGGCTACACTGGGAACAGTGAGGTGAGCCCCAGAACATGCACTGTCTTGAAGGAAGTCTCTGTGTTATGAACTCATTATATTGAATACAAATTTCCTAGGTTGGTGCCATTCATCATAGTTACTCGGGAGCTTCACCTACAGGAATATATCCATACATAGACAAAGACATGGAAGTACAGGCTCTTTTTGAGGGGCCAGGTCCTGATGTTGAACTATGAGCTTAGGCGTTGTCCCTGAGCTCCTTTTGCTCAAGGGTAGTGCATTAAGCTTGACAGCCTCACTTCTGGTTTTTTCTGTGATCTCTTAGAAAAACCTGTGCCATGGACTTTCCTACATTGGCTGGATTCAATCTAAGATTCTCTACATCTTAGCCGCCTGAGGAGCTGGGATTACAGTCAGCAGCCACTGGTACCTTCTTTCTTTTCTTCTTCATTTTTTACTCTTGACAATCTGACTTCTTAACAGGGTCATTCCAATGGTTCGAATGTATAAGTAAAGTACCCAATGTTTATTTTCTCTCTTAATCTTAACATCTGGTCTTACCATCTGGTTTGAGTCCAAAATTGAGAAATGAGTGTCACAGGATTTGGGAGCAAATAACCACAGGACATTCCAGTTCTGTCACTTAGCATTGAGCTGCTGTGAATTTACTGTCTCAGGATGAGAGGACTGAAAGCTGGAGCAATCCTCATACTGTAGGCATTACTCCTTTTCCCTATAAAATGATCTAATAATTATGAGTGTTTTGAGTCTCCAACCTTAATATCTAGAACACACTCGTAGAATTTTCATGTTTCCTTTTTTCCCTAGTACCTCTCGAGATTTATACTTAGGGTTTGTGTGGAGTGGCTCTTCAGTGAATCCCTGAGGAAAGCCACTTGAAGCCTCCTCAGGAGACCGTCATTTAACCTGGCTGAGCAGGAAAGTCTGTGAGACTCATATCTTCATTAAACCACCAGAGAACCAGAATCTTTTGGTGGTTCATTGGAGTTAAGAGTCTAACAGGCTTTATTTCCCTAGGCTGGCTTCAAACTGTGGTCTTCAGATCTCAGCCCCCTGAGAAGATAGCGTTCCAGGTGAGAGCCACCGGAATCTGGCCTATTGCTTTCCCCAGACCTGGGGCTTGAACTTAGGGCTGGGTACTGTCTCTGAGCTCTTTTTTCTCAAGCCTACTACTGTACCAATTGAGCATTTCCACAGCTTCTGGATTGTTCTGAGTATGTGGCAATGAGGATTCAAACTCTGGTTTCATGCATGCTGAGCAAGCTCTCTACCACTAAGCCACATTCCCAGCCCCAACCTTACAATTTTATTCCTCCACTTGCCTATTCTCAAAAAAAGTCTTCTGAGTATAAATCATCTAATGAAATCCCTATAGGAAGTTGTCCAAAGTTAAATATGATAAAGCTCATACTGGGGATAGACTCCAAGTATGGGATGGCTATGACAAATGCCTCCATTTAATTATGTATCATGTTTCAACACTTAATAAGTATTAATATAAAAGAGTCAGTGTCCTAAATTATTTTGTATAATTTTATATTAGATGTACAAAACATAATAAATAGTATGTGTATAATAGTACTAAATACAATAAACAAAATGAATAAAATAAAAATAAAATTAATACAAAATCAATCATAATATGAAATAAACATATATATGTACCTATATATCATATATTACACATGTATACAAATATTTTTTCCATTGCAGGGCCTTAATTCAGGCCCTGGGAACTCTAGCTTGAATTTCTTTTCCTCAAAGACAGTGAGTTTCGCCTTCACAAATGGTGTAAAAGAGTTACCTGGATGGTGAACACAAATCCCATCAATGGCAGAAATACTGGTCCCAGTACTGAGACAGTGACTTAATATTTGTAATGGAAGCAGTTATGTTTATTCTGTTCCATACTGAACGTTAAAAAATATCAGTGTAGAATTTTGTACAGCTATTCAGACCTCCTTCCCTTACCCCCAAAGTGCTTCTTGAGCACTCCATTATTTTTGTAAGTTTTTTATTGTAAAAATGTTGTACAGAGGGCTCACAGTTGCATTAGCAAAGTAATGAGTACATTTCCTATGGAGCATTGTTGCCTCCTCCTTTGTTTTCCCCCTACCACCCCTTATTTCCTACCTCCACAACTACATTTCCCTGCCGAGCAGTGACTTAATTATTTATTTTTGGTTTGGCATGGGGTTTGAACTCAAGTAGTGGCAACTGTGTACCTTCCCTCACATTGCTACGGATTTATCAAGACCCTGAGTTTAAATCCCAGGCTACAAAATAAACCTGGCAGAAATTCCAAATCAGGGAATCTTCTTTTTAAAAATGTAGTTAATTAATTAAAGCAACCACGGGGCTTGAACTCAGGTCGTGGCAACTCTGCCTCAGCTTTGATCTCCCAAGGCTGGGGTGCAGTCTCGGGACCCATAGCCAATCCTGGGCCTAGGCCCAGAGGGCTTGCAGGAAGAAAAAAAAGTGGGGTTTTACAATTTTTTCTTTGCACAGTGACCATCGTGGGTCTGAATGACACAGTTTCAAAGTGGACCTGGCCTGCCAGTGCTGATGGCTGGCAGGCTATCAGGGAAGCCATAAGCCAACAAGTCAACATAGGCCCTGGATTCGAATCCTGGTCCTGACACCAACCAATGGCAAGAGATCACAAGAGACTCGTTCCTATGCGTAAGAATACGATTGAAAGAATAGTTCATGCATTTGTCTAGTCTAAAATTGGATGCAATAATCCTAGGATGCTGATTGATCTTCATTAATAGTCTATTAAGCATGAAAAGAATATTATTTCAATAATCAATATAATAAATACCTAAGATTTGGTAGGAACGTAGTAAATGTCATTTAATCATAGATAGATGGCTCTTGAATTCCTTAACAATATATATTTATTTGTATACCACCCTCTGCTTATCCATGTATTGCTGTTTTGGCCAAACCTGGGGCTCAATCTCAGCACCTGGGAACCACCTGACAGCTGAGCTGGGAAGGTGGCTCAGTGGTAGAGCGCTTGCCTTGCATGCATGAGGCCCTGGATTCGATTCCTCAGCACCACATAAGCAAAAAGAGAAAAAGCCAGAAGTGGCACTGTGGCTCACGTGGTAGAGCGCTAGCCTTGAGCTGAAGAGCTGAGGGACAGCGCCGAAGCCCAGAGTTCAGGCCCCATGACCAGACCCCCCCTCAAAAAAAAAAGAGTCATTCTGTCGTCAGAAGCCAGTCATTGCACATGTTTTCCTCTCCTCTCCTGTGAAAGTCACGGGTCTCAACTAGGATGGGAATGCATAGACAAACCTATAACTTTGGGAACAGGTTGTCTTCCATGTAAGCACAGTTATAGCTGTAACCATACTCAGTAAAATACACAATACGCCCATGAATTAGAGACAAAATAAGGAGAAGAAGTGCACTGAATGCAAGATGCTGTCCACACATGTATTTAAACATTTCAATTATGAATTTATGAATATCTGCCCCTCATTGGGTCTCAATGTCAGGTCCTGGGAATGTCCTATCTCCTTGCTTACTCATAGCCTAGTGTCCTTACCTAGACCCTTTCCCCAATTGGGACTGCAAGGCTCTGAGTTCAAATCAAAACACTGCCAAAAGATGAATCCTGATGTGAGAAGCCCATCGATTCACCTGTCCTGTGAAAGTCCTGGGTCTCAGCTATGATGGAGAATGCATAGGAAACCCTATAGCCATGGCAATAGGTTGTCATCCATGTAAGCACTGTTATATCTGTCACCATGCTCAGTAAAATACAGAATACTTCCATGGATAAGACAGAAAATAAGTAGAAGTACACCAAAGGCAAGATGCTGTCCACACATGTATATAAATATAGATCCTATGTTTAAAAAATGAATTTATGACTACCGTGGCCCACCCTGGGGGTCAATGTCATATCCTGGGACTGGCCTAACTCCTTAGTTGCTCACAGGCTGGTGTGTTCACCTTTAACTTTTCACCAATTGGTCCTGCCAAGCCCTGAGTTCAGATCCCAGCACTACCAACAATTGGATAATGTTGTAAGAAGCCGAGTGTGAATTTTTTTTCTCTGAGAGTCCAGGGTGTCAGGCATGCTGGAGAACATGTCTACAAATCTAGATGCCATGTGATAGCATGTCGTCAATGTAATAAACGGAATGGATGTCATCATAGTAAAATCAACAGTAAATAAATGAAGAAAACAAAAAATACAAGGAACAACCACCCCAAATGTGTATGGACTGAACATCCATAGGTACAAATCCTGTCTTTACAATGTATATAAATAGTATCTTTTCTAGGGCTGAGGCTTGAATTTAGGCTTAGAGTACAAGCCTGACTTTCTTATCTTCAAGTATGGTGAGCTTCCCCTTCTTCCACAGAGCTGCACATTTACCCAGACCCTGAGTTCAAATCCAAAGCCTGGCAGAAAAAACAGGGTGAATTGCAAGCCAGGGAGCTAATTTCTTTTAATATTATTTTTGGCTCAACAAGGGGTTTGAACTCAGGTCGTGACAACTCTGCCTCAGCTTCGATCACCCAATGGTAGGGTGCAGCCACTGGACCCACAGTTGATTCTGGGATCCTAGATCCCCCGGCCTTGTGTGGGAAAAAAATGCATAGAAGAAATGCAGCGAGATGGCTTTTTTACCTTTTCTTCTTTTGCAACATGACCCTCCTGAGTCTGAATGAAACTGTTGCAAAGGTACTCCACCTTGCATTGCTAAAGGTTGGCAGACTATTTGGGAAGTAATAGACCCACATGGCAATGTAGGCCCTGATTTTGAATCCCCCTCCTGACACCAACCAATGGCAGGAGCTTCTAAGAGATTCGTTCCCATCTATAGGAATAACAGTGGAATGATATCAATGTTACGGTTGAATGAGTTGATTGTGAATGATGCTCCTACAAAATTAGACAGCATGATTTCAGGAAACTGATTTTATTTAATGTTTATTAAGTATTAAAAGAATACTATTGCTTACAGTAATGCAATAATTTCAGCACCCTGATTGATTTACTTAATAGTTTGTTAAGGATGAAAACAATAACATTAATTACATGGAGGCATAATAAATACCCAAGAATTGGTAGGAATGTAGTCTATATAACTGAATATCAGATAGACATCTCTGGCACTCTATAAATATAAATATATATATAAATATATTTATATATATATATATTTATATATATATAAATATATATATATATAAATATATATATTTATAAATATATATATTTATTTATTTATTAGCATACTACCATCTGTGTGTCAATCTATTCTTATTTTGTCAACCACTGGGGCTCGATCTCAGGTCCTAGGAACTGCCTGCCAGCTCAATTTTCCCCAGAATGGCATGCTGACACTCAACCATTCATGAATTGGGCCTCGGAGGCTGTGAGTTCAGATGCCAGGAATTCTAAAAAATGAATCATGGAGTGAGAAGCTGATGGTGACACGTTTTCCTTTTATGTGAAACTCCTGGGTGTCAGGTATGAAGTGGAATACATATGCAGACCTATATCCTATGTAATCAATGTTCTATGTGTCATAATAGTCAATAAAATGAATAGTCAATACATGAATAAAAAAATAAAATGAATAATTACACTGAACGCACTATGAAGTCAACATATGTGTGTAAATATAAATCACATATTTAAAATGTACACAAATAGCATGCTTTCTAGTGGTGGGGATTGATTTCATGCCTAAGGAACAGACTTGAATTTCTTGACTTCAAGGAGGCAAGCTTCCCCTTCCCACACAGTCCAACAGTGTTACCCAGACCATGAGTTCACATCCCATTCCTGGCAGAAAAAAATGCCACCTTTATACTATGTGACGTCCAATTTTTAGGTATTTCATTATGCCTCCATTTAATGAATGTAATTTTTAAATGCTTCATAAAGTATTCATTAAAATCGATCAGTGTACCATAATGTAATTGTGTAAAATTTTATCCTAGAATCATTCAAAAACTGCCCATTCAATCATGACATACATCACATTCCATTGGTAATCATATGGATAGGAATGAGTTTCTTAGGATATTTTGCCATTTGGAGGTGGCAGGACCAAGATTCAAACTGTGGGCTCCAGCTCCTACCAATTAAACCCGAGGATAGGGAACTCACCGATCTGTCCGAAAATATCAGCAAGACCAATGATTAGGCAGGCACCAGTGGCTCTCAGCAGTCCTCCTTCATACTTACAAGGCTGTGACAGGAGGATCATGGTGAAAGTTACCCTAGGCATGAAAGTTGTTGAGACCCCTGTCTAATTGTGCCAACAAAACCAGAAAAAGAGCTGTGTGGCTCCAGTGGTAGAGGGGTAGCCTTGAGCAAAAGCAGCTCATGGACTGTGCCTATATCCTGAGTTGAAGGTCCAAGAGTGGCAACAAACAGACATACAGAACAATCTGTGCAGCCATCCCCCTAAAGCATGTCTCCCTCTTGTCTCCAACTGGATTGGACAAGGCACTGCTGTCATCTTGACTCCACCAATTCTGCCTGGATCACAGGATCCAGACCCCCATTCTTTCATGGTTCTTTCTGTTCAATGGGATACAAGAATGGTGGCCACACTCACATTACATTCTGCCCTGTAGCACTGGGATTCCCGCTGTTGGTTGACACCACTACCAGGAGTTGAGGAAGGTAGAGGTGACTGAGTGGTGAGCAAGAGACTTGAGGCCTTGGAGAAGAGGCCTTGCTCAGCCCCACCACATGCCCGCCCGTGCCTCAGCCCTCTACTACCATTCCCCGCGGTGCAGCATTTCAAACCTTGTGCTACCTGCTCAGACCTGTGGTGTCTCTTGTAGTCCTCAGGCAATTGTGCAATAGTGCACCACTGGCTGGCTTGCGGCTCTGATCTGGTCCTGGCCACCCTGTACTCTGTTCCGGACCTAAGTGTCCACCATGCCTCTGCCATCGCTGCTCGCCAGAGCAGCTGCCAACAACTTCTTCCTGCAGCACATGTGAGTGGCTGCCATGCAGGCTCTCCCTGCCACCCCATATTCCCCTTTTCCCCCCTCCTCACCCAGACCTACACCTCCCTGGTGCCCCGCATTCTGGCCAAATGCATCCCAAGGTGGAGATGGGTGTTGACCCGAGGAAAAGGGGAGATGCAGGATTGGGTGAGGACTGGGCGCCACGGAGCCCCTGACTTGGAGCAGTGGGAGCCACAGAGCTGCACATCTGCACTCTTCCTCTACCTGCTTGGAACTTGGTGGCTTTAGTCAGAGGGGAACAACACATCCACACCTGCCTTCTGGTGTCTTTTCGTGGGGGTGGAGGTGTTGGATGCAGATGATAGAACCCCCTTGCTGTGTGAGCCCTTGTCTTCTGTGCTTGGTCACCCTTTTCAACTGAAGAGGGTCCCAGAAAAGCCCAGTAGGGAGGTAAGCGTGCAGGGGGTCAGAACAGAAGGTGAATATCTGGGAGGAACACCCCCCCCCACACACACACATACACCCAGCCTATCTCCCCCACCCCCAGCTGTCAACAGTTCTCATAGGCTGATCACATTTTCCAGCTCTGCCAGCTTCTGCTGGTGCTCCCGGTCCATCTGGTCTCCAACAAACTCAGGAGAGGCACTGCTCTGAATCTATGTGTGTGTGTGTGTGTGTGTGAGAGAGAGAGAGAGAGAGAGAGAGAGAGAGAGTGAGAGAGAGAGAGAGACAGACAGACAGACAAACAGACAGACAGAGAGATGGAGAGACAGAGAGACAAAGAGACAGGGAGAGACCGAGAGAGACAATGAAAGAGACAGAGAGACAGAGAGACAGAGACAGACAGACAGACAGAGAGACAGAGAGACAGAGAGAGACATAGAGAGAGAGACAGAGAGATCATCTTTCTCCTTGTACAGCCTGACTGTACTGAAGTGAGTAACTTGGCAAATTACAGGTGCTGCATGGATGAGTGTTGTCACTGGTCTGGACGTGTGTGTGTGTGTGTGTGTGTGTGTGTGTGTGTGTGTGTGTGTGTGTGTGCGCCTGCGTGCACGTGCGTGTGTAGAAGTGGGTTGTAACAAGGAAGCTGGATGTTTTGGTAACTTCTATCTGCTATCTTTGAGGGTGGGTGCATGGGCTTCACCGCTGAAGTCTGGGGGCCTGGAAGGGTGAGACGCTTGAAGGGGACTCAGCACATTTAAAGTACAAGAATAAGGGATCTCTTTTACCTGGAGCTGTGTACTCTTGGGTCTGGTAGTTGGCAGTGGGGTGCTTGGGAAGACCTGGGAGTGGCCCGCAATCGGTGGCTTCCCAGGAGTACAGAGAGCATGGCCAACACTTAGTAAGGATATGAGCCCTGCTAGTATGGAGCACAGCAACATATGTCAGACTCCGGGTCTTGTCATCATGATGTCTGATGGTCAAGGCCAACCCTGTTTTGAATCTTGAGGTGTGACATTCAGATCACAGCCTCCTGAGTAGCTAGGATTATAGGCATGAGTTTCGGGTAGTGGGCCTCTGGTTCTTAGGTATGTTAGGGATTGACCTCAATGCCTTAGGCTTGCCAGTCAGGTCTTCTACCATGCAAGACAAGCTTTTCTGTCTTGGGTATTTCTGAGATGAAGACTTAATATATGCTAAGGCTGGGCTGGATCGCGGTCCTCCTATCTGTGACATGTGTGCGCCACCAGGCCCTGTCCTCTGTAGTTGGGATGGTAGACATGTTGTGCTACACTCAGTCATTGGTTTAGATAGATTGTCCCAAATTCAGTCCATGGTAGCCGATTCTTAACCACAGGTTAAGCTCTAGGTTGGGCCCTCACCATTGGACTTCAATCTCCTCATGGGACAGTTGTGAGGAAACAAGGGATTAATACAGAGAGATCTCTGGAGCACGGCCAGGCACAGAGGGAGCAGCCCTCATATACGGTTCTCAGCAGTTCTGTGAGCATATGGCAGAAAGATACCAGGAAAGAGCTCAAAAGGTGTGTGTTAATGGTATCCCTATGAGGAAATGGATCCTTCACTTTGTTCAGTTTTGCAGATGTGGAAACTGAGGCACAGAGAAGCTGGGTGACCTACATGACTCCCACATGACAGGAAGCTCAGCCTGACTTGCCAAGTCAGGCTCCCTAGGACAATGGGTGCTATTCAGTAATTTCTTGTGGTAGGAAATCCACTTCTTTTCAGTCGTGGGGCTTGAACTCAGGGCCTGGCTGTCCCCGAGCTCCTCAGCTCAAGGCTAGCACTCTACCACTTGAGTCACAAGGCCACTACCGATTTTCTTGTGGTTCTTTGGAGATAAGAGTCTCACAGTCGTTCCTGCCCGGGTTGGCTATGAAACATGATCCTCATATCTCAGCCTCCTGTGTACTTAGGGTTATAGGCCTGAACCACTAGCACCTGCCTTAAGTGTATTTCTGAACTTCTTTCTCTCTCTCAGGAACTGATTGAATGGGTGCTGGAGGAGATGGCCCAGTGTCCCCATGTGGCTGGAACCAAGGTGGTCCTCTCATTCTGGAGGTGGGCTGTGGGTCAGGAGCTGTCTCGCTCAGTCTGTTGTATGAGCTCCATGAGGTAAGCCCCTCTATGCCTAGCTAGACCATGATGGTTATTCATTGTCCATCTAGCCTTACTTGACACAGTATTGTGTTCAATGTCCTTTTCTAGCAAAAATTTCTGGCCAAATTTTGATACATAGTTACAGAATGAAAATGTAATGCCATCTTAAGAAAGTCATTTAAGGCTGTGGGATTGTGGCTTCATGGTATGGTGATTGCTTAGCATGCCTGAAAACCTGGGTTCAATTCCTCAGTACCAAATAAACAGAAAAAGAAACACTGGAAATGGTGCTGTGCATCAAGTGGTAGAGGGTTAGCCTTGAGAAAAAAAAAATCTGAGGAATAATTCCCTATCCCTGAGTTTAAGCCCCAGGACTGGCAAAACAACAACAACAACAACAACAACAAAAATTTACCTAGTAAATGCAAAATAAAGAACCTATACTTGGAACATATAATTACTCCTTCCATACTGATACCTGACAATAGTCCCTAATTCATGTACTTTACCTATATTAGGATACTGTGTTGAAAAAAAGTTTTCTTCATAAGGTCATGGCAATTAATGCCAAGAATGTGCTTAGATGTCAGGTGAAGATTAACTCTGGAAATTCAAAGATTCAAGGCTTTTGAGTGGTCACTGCTAATCACAATGAGAAGGGTAGTCTCTGTGAGATTTGGAAACCTTTTTGGCCAGTCATGGCACCAAAAAGGCAGAGGCTAATTAATAGTTGTGACAGAAGAGGAGGAATAACTCCAGATGGAAGGAATAAATGATAGTAACTATGGTATAGCAGAAACCATTCTAGGGAATCATTTTTGGTTATTGAAGAACTAATTATCAACTACGCTTATTCCTCATTGCCTGTAGCATTCTAAATCTCTTAGGCTAGTTCTTAATCTCTGTGTGATAAATGTATCTCCCTCTATGCTGTTCTTTCATACCTTATATCCTTTGCTGTCTAAAAACATCTTTCCGTATTTCTGTATGAACATTTCCTGATACTGAATACACCTACACAGATGGAAGAGGATGCTAATGTAAGGGTTCCATAGCTCATGAGTCATTAATGTAACAGCATGGAAAAGTAGGACATATTTATTGCTACCTCAATTAATCTGAAAAGCGGCAATGTCACATAATTTGGTTCAGATTTCTATTCTTTGTATTTTGTCTTTTGTCTATTGTCATTAACTGCACTAAACACAAATATGAGCCGGGTGCTGGTGACTCATGCTTGTAATCCTAGCTATTCAGGAGGTTGAGACCAGAGGATTTTGGTTAAAACAAGCTTAGTCAGGAACATCCATGAAATCCTTATCTTCATTAAACCACCAGAAACCCAGCAGTGATGCTGTAGCTAAAGTGGTAGAGCGCTCAACTTGAGTTGAATATCTGAGGGACAGTGCCCAGGATCAGAGTTCAAGCCCCACAACTAACAAAAAAGTGCAAATATGACTTTAAGTTTCCCCAAAAGGAATGATGAAGTAAATAGTAATTTTCCCAAGCAGAGAGAGTAATTCCAAAATGATTCAGTGCACCTACTTTTGCTGAGTTACTTAAGTTATGTCTTCTTTGATGAACATATTCTCTTCTTTTAAAAATTGTCAAATATTAACTTAATAATAATCTTCATCTAATATTTCTTAGTTCGAAAGAGAAGTCCATACATTTGATGTCACTTAGCTTTCTTACTATCTTAGTTCAAAGTCAACTCAGGAGGCAGAGTCTGTCAAACTCTTAACTGTAATTAAACACCGAAAAAGCTAGAAGTGGAGTTCTGGCTCAAGCAGTAGAGTACTAGCTTTGGAGTCAGGTGGGCAGGAAAAATAACTGTAGAGGGACAGGGTGCACCCTCTTAGTTCAAACCCCAGAACCAGCACAAACTAAACAAACAAGCAAACAAAACAAACCCCAATATTTCTTTGGGACCCTCTTTGAAGGAGTACTGGTCTGCGGAGAGGCTCCTTTTGCTGCTCATACTCACTGGATCCTGCTTTTTTGAAATCCTTCTTGCTATTGAAAACTCAGGACCAGAATAGAGGAATTGATAACTGACTCCTGCAACAAGAGAATCATCTCAGGAGTGAAACATCCATCCATAAGACACTTTAAACCTCCATATCTTTGTTTCTTTGCAGTATAACACTTTTTTTTGGGGGGGTGGTCCGGTCATGGGGCCTGAACTCTGGGCTTGGGCGCTGTCCAGTTATAAACAGTGTTGGATTACATACAATAAGAATGACAAGAGGAGAGTTTCAATATCAATAAATAAAATCACATAAGCAGGTACAGACAGTAAAAATTACTAACGTTATTCCTGCAATTTTTCTAATGTGTACTCACTTTTCTTGGTGGTATTTTTTCTAATAAATAAAATCGTTTATTTCCACATTTTGATGGACTAAGCTATAGTTTTCACCTAAGTGTGATTAGTTCAAATAACATTCTCATATAGATAGTATTCAAACCAATGTTTCCAAAGATATATTAAGAGTATGTTCTTCAGTACAGCTGTAAACACATGACCCAATTTACATAATACCACTTACATATCTGTAGTTACCATAAAAGGACACAGGCCATAGAGCCAGTAGTTAAAATTTATTTTTATTTCTGCGTGAAACTATTTGTGAATGTATACCAACAAATTGAATTTGACTCTTTGTTTATAAGCTAAGGTGGAAAACGTAAGGACTCTTCACTTATCATTTTTCTTGCTCCAGAAGTCAACAAATATATTCTTCAATATTTCTGGTAGATTACCTCCATTTACAGATGAGAAATGTAAGGCCAACAGTCAATATAGTGAGTAAATAATGATACTGGATTTTGTATATAAGCTCTTCATTCTGTGTGCTTACAAGGAGAGTAACTTGGTGATGGAGAGGACTAATATGAAAAGACTATGTGGAAAAATCATACTTTGTAAACGGTTGTTTTAGGACTAGAGGATCAGTGATGAGTATTTGAAACAGGCTGGTGTCAGGCGCATAAAAGGGAGTACATAGAAATTTTGTTAGTGACAGAAACAGAAAATCTTGATCATTCATCTTATCTAATGGCAGGGAGTAGAAGGGTAAGAAGAAATCTAAAGTGCATCCACATCTCTGGCTAGCATTTGTGTTAGTTATATTCTTGGTGATAAGGACTACAAGTGGAAATGATGGATTTAGAGGAAAAAACTCTCTGAAAATTCTAAAGTTTATGTTACACAGATGCAAAGATAGGTCTGTTTAGATATCAAAATATCCACGACCATAAATATGAAAAAATAATAAAATCAGGGGTATTATTAAAGGGAAGAGGAAAAGGAAAATTCTGAAAAATGTGCCAGCAATGTGAGCAACAGTGTGGACAAGATTAGAAGAAAGAGATAAATAAGGAAACAAAAAAGTAATAAACACAGATTTCAGAAGTAAAGGAAGGAAAGAATTTGCAGGAAGGTATTGAATGAAATATGCTATTTGGATTTGAAAAGTAAACGACATAGACAAGTTCAAAAAGAACAGTGTTTTGGTGAAAGTCATATTGATAAAATTTTGAGATATGAATGTGAAGTCATGAAATTCTGGATCCATGAATTCAACAGATCCTGTTGATTTTAAATGCAGGGAACAAAGGCTTATATCCTGACCTTAGAAGAATTATACAGATGTAACTCTCATTAACTACTTAGAGGTATTCTGTGAATATTTTTTGAAGACTTTTTTAGCCAGGAGTTTATAGATTGAACTACAGCACAAACCAGCCTAATTTGTGCTACAGTTCCAAGGAGTGACCCATGTATCCACACTAGTTTGGGATTTTATTGAAATGTCTTTAGATATGGTTGGATATCTTATCAGCCTAATCATTATAAATGTAGGACAATAGCACCAAGTATTAGGTTGAACATACAGCTTTACTGATGTGACTGAAGACTCCTCGAATTGATTCTTCTTTAGAATAAAAAAATGCCTCAATAGCCATTGACAAATCATAACTGCCATATACTCTATTTAAATCTAATTTTTGTTAGGAATATCTCCATGCTGTAATAACCCTGTCAATCAACCTGCCACAAATTCTTATATGTAGGAAGTGTTCTTATAACCTTCAAGTTTTATTGAATGGAAGAGTTCAGACATTACCCTCACCACTAGGATTAAATGCCTAAAAAGATAAGACATTTTGTGTTAATACCATTCTTTTATTTTTTCATACACATTGGCAAGTGGGGAACGATTCTGATGTAACAATAATACAATATTGACTTGTACTAACACAACATCTAGAATCTAGTGTTAATTCAGATACTTACTAATTAGCTCCATAATTTGTGGATATTTATATTTCTCCTGGTAAAAGTAATGAGCTCCAAGAAAATGCCCCTAAGGAGCCTTTCAATTCCAATATCACTGTTTGTCTCATAATGCTTTAAATTCTACATCCTCGAATGTGGGCATAGGTTTATACTGTGGAACTTTTCTCCTCAGAGAGTGAGTACTACCCTATTGTTTAACATGGACAAAGTACCTTGATAAATAAACTGGGCGTGTGCAAACAAGAACTGGTAGTTGAACAATGTTTTAGCAGTTTGTAAAGATGAAATGGAAATAGAACAACCATGATCTCAAAAGGAATGTTCAAAGAAGACAAAGGCACAAAGTAGAATGTGCCAAGGGAATGCTGAAGTATAATTTCAAATTATGTGCTCAGGTGTGAGGATGTGTTCAAAGTACTGCTTCAGAGAATGTAGTTTAATATCTTGGGGAAAATTGCTTTAAACTAGTCTGGCATAATGGTACAAGTAGAAGCCCCTAACTCTGACTGTAATCAGCCACAACATAATCAAATTAGGGACTATTTTCCAAGTGCAACGTGAGAAAAAGAGGGCTCATCACAGTTAGTGTTCAGGTTGAAGTAATGGAAATGATATAATTTTCCTTATAAATCTTCATTTATTTTTGGAGCATTAAAGTAGGGAAAAGCCAAGTAAATATATTGCATGTTCCTAAATTAAGCGGGATGTATCATATTGTTCTCTCTTTTAGCTTGGAAGTTGTAGATTATATATTTTTATACTCTAACTTGGGACACTGCTCTGCTCTCAGTTATTTCTTCTCTTCCCCTTCTTTTGCCCATCCGCTTACATAATTTTTATTCAAAGAGACATACTTGAGCTTGCATTTCTAAATTCTTCAAAATTATCTGAATTTCTTCAAACTTCTGGCAGCATCCTAAATCTTTCTTAAGAGAATATTTTGTCACTACCATTTTTATCCTATAGGATATCTTCCTGCCTAATTCAGTGCAAAATATACATTAGACTCATCCAGATATCTCAACACTTTACCAACATAAAATACTATCTTACTTAGAAATTATTATTTTAGTATATCTGGGGAGGTGGCATCTGTCGTTTTTGAATGACCCGAAGTGATACTTACATGAAATCATGTTTTAAACCAATATGCCACTCAGAAGATGAATGAATCGATAAAATTGATGAAATCGATATTACACACACACACACACACACACACACACACACACACACACACAAGGTGTAATTTTATGCTTCCAATTCATAAGGAAATGGAAAGATTTGAAAAAATTCTACTAAGTAAAATAAGCAAGACACAAAGAAACAGATTTCATGGTTTTCCCTCATGTGTAATAAGTAGGGAATGTCTAGGATGGTCCTAGCAGATGAGCAGAATGGCTCAAGAGCTATGTATATATGACCATATAAGTGGATGCTGAGCAAAATGAACTCCTAGACATTGAAATAGAAGTTTTCCTTTGTGGTTGTTGTTTTTAATGTACTATGTGATTTCTTTTTTCTTTTGTGTTTTCCCCTGTGGATTATCCCCTGCTGCATATGATTTCAGTATCTTGTGTATTGTATACATACTTAATTTAACAAGGAAAGAGGAACAACGAAATGGCGACACAAAGGATAAAGGGCAAACCAATGCAATAGCAATACTCACAAGACAACATGTTGGAAATTTACACTACAACTTGTGAGGGGTATTGTGAATGAAATGTGTGAGAAAAATGAGGGAGGGGGTAAAAAGTTCGATATGTTATGTATTCACTACATTACAATTACTGAAACCCCTTCTATATATTAAACTGACAATAAAATTAAATTTAAAAATAAGCTACATAAACTATAATTTCACTGTATTGGTATAGTAAATATTATTCTATGTGTATTACCTTTAAAAATGAACAATATTTGGCTTCTAATTTGAATTAATTGCCCCTTTCTTTATCAGAGGGTCATCAACTGGAATGTTATCAAACTATACAAAATTTTCAGAATATACTTGCCATTATTTTGAAAAAAAATTACTTTAGTATTGTCTCATACTAAATAGAAAATAGTTCAATTCTCTGGAAACTCTTAACTTTTAAAACTGAATTTTTGTTAAGAGGAGAGAATATATGTGTTCTTCAAAATTCGTATGACTGCTAACTATTCATTTTCAATTCTGAACATACCATAGCAGAGACATTTAAAACAGTGCCTGTATGCATTTTATTCAATTCTGCAATAGATGCAGTTTCTAATGGGGTGTTACATAGTTAAAGGTCAATAGAAAAACTAGCCACATTCTGGTAGAAGATAAAACTATGAAGAATCTATAATAATTACTCTAGAGTAAACATTTGTTCATCAGAGTAAGCTATTATTTCTATGACAATCAATCCCAACATTTTATTCATTGAAGTCATTCTAGCCCAATATTTTCCAACTTGTAAGGTGCACCTTAAAATTCCCTAAATTCACAGCATGACTAGCTTAACACTATTGTGAAAAAATTCTACACTTCTACTAATGTAATGCCCTTTCTATTGTTCTAAGAACACTGCACTAAACTTTGCTGCATCATTTTCCCCCAAGTGGTATTCTTGAGATCAGAAAATTTGCAAATATTCTTTTATCTATAATAAATCTTTTATCTTTTATCTATAATAGATATTCAGGAGGCTAAGATCTGAATATTATAGTTCAAAGCACACCCAGGCAGGAAGGTTTCTTAGATTCTTTTCTCCAATAAACTGCTCAGGAAAAGACAGACACAAGTGGCACTGAAGTTCAAGCGGTAGATCAGTAATTTTGACCAAAAACAGGCTCAGGGTCAGTGCCCAGCCCCAGAGGTCAAGCCCTAGGACAAACAAAACAACAAAAACAAAATGAAAAAAAAACCTGAAACCCAGCATATTTCTCATTGTATACAGAGGTACGTAATCGAGGAAATTACTATGAATTTTACAACTTTGGTGTGGGTGGGGCGAGAAGGAGGACTGCTTGGGGAGGTGTGAGGAGGCTGAGAAGGGATGTGAAGGGTAAACAAAGGAGGAGGCTGCAATGCTTGATAAGAAATGTACTCATGATCTTGCCCATGTAATTTTAACCCCTCTGTACAGTATTTTCACAATAAAAAAAGAAATTTCTTCCTGTGTTATGTATAGGTAGAAGAAAAAAGATGTCTCACAATAACTCTCTTCATACCATGTTACACCAAAATCTCAAAATATTGCTCTTTTTCTGAATTTATAAATTACTATCACCCATTTGTTGGCAACTCTTTCTAGATTATTCACATTATCACGTTATACATGAACTGTTGGAATTATCTATTAACTAAGTCCTAATTATAACTCTCTTGAAAGAATATTCTAGACAAATAGAATGCCAGAATCATTTGTGAATTTGTAAATTAAAACTTCTACTTAAAAAGAATTTTGTAATATTCTGTAGAATATGAAATTACAAACAAAATATTTATTTTGAATCTAAATTCTCATTTAGCCAAGTCTACAATGTGCTACATTAGATATCTTTTCTATTTCTCCAGGCTTAAGCTTTTGTAATCCTTCATCATTTCTTTGGAATCCAACAGAATGATGCTTACTTTTTCAAATTTTTGGTTCAGAGTCATGAGCTATTTGCATCTAGTAATATTCTGTTATGAAGAGAGCATGTAAAACATGACTGAGGATGATATATGAGTTGCATTTAAATAGGAAATGGCTTCTCAAAACATAATGACAAAATTATCCCAAACTTCCAACTGTGAATTCCTTTCTTGTCCTTTGGTTTGTTTTATTGAGCAAAATTATAGTACCTAGCCCAAGGAAAGTATCACTATGCAATCCACTCACTAATCTCCTGTCCTAATCTGAGTACTAGAATTGCAAGTTTGCATCACATTGCCATGCCATAGGTTGTTGGTTCATTTAATCTAGAAACATACTAGTAATTGTGAACTTCTCCAATGTTTTTTTCCTCTAGACTGACTGCTCAAACTTTTGATGTACAATTTTCAAAGATGTCCTAACATTTGACATAGGATATGAACATTTTCAGATGCACCTGCAGGGGTCTCTGATTCATTCCTCGATGGATCCCATCCCTTTAGTAATGATTACTTGACTCTCTTACTATCTCTGGTCCCTACCTATATAACATTCTCAAGCTTTTGGGGGGAAAGTTCACTTGAGGACTTTCTAATATTAAAAATTATTACTTGATTTTATTCTTACTCAGGACATATTTTCTATTATTTTCTAACTTTTCTACACATTCTGAGAGTTGTTTCATATTTGTGTTTGCTCATATAAGTGCTTCTGTGTGTATGTGAATATTTGTATGCATGTATGCAAAAATCTCAAGTTCTTATTCAGCAATCTTGCTCATAACTAGTATTATATCACTTGAGCCATTCTTCCAATGCAGCTTTTGGCTGGTAAATTATAGGTATTGTTCCAAAGACTATTCTGCCCAGGTTGGATGCAAATTGAATTTCCCAGACACTTTTACATTCTTAGTTTTTATTTTTTCAATGAGTATCAAGTTTTAAACTAGAAATACTTTTGTTAATGTAAAGTCTAAGCTGTAGTCCAGATTTTTAACTCAAGAATTCATACAAAGATAGATGAACATACATATTACATATCCTGAGTGTACATTCCTAGAAATGTGATCTTGAGTCGGGTACTGGTGGCTCATGCCTATAATCCTCTCAAGAGGCTGAGATCTGAGGATTGCAGTTCAAATGCAGCACAAGTAGGAAAGTTTACTGAGGCACTTATCTCCAATTAACCACCAGAAAAAGGAATTGACACTGTGGCTCAAGTGGTAGAGCTCTAGCCGTGAATTGAAGAGTGGAGGGACATCACCCAGGCCCAGAATTTAAGACCCGTACACATCATAGAAATAAAGAAAAAGAAATGTGATCTTATCCACCAGTTCATTGCTAGTATAATTCCTGCTCTCTCAACATAGTCTTTTCTTCCAGTTAAGTCCATGATCTTATATCTGACTTCTTTGGAACCAGAATAATTCTTCCCTTCTACTTTTTACAAATTTGTATGATTAGCTACCATGATTTAGAATTAGTAGAAAACAAGAGTGGCCTCATCATTCATGTTCCACTTAGTAGTAATGCTCTCTATATCCCATAGATCTACATACTGGAATGGCTTTATTGTTTCAAAGTTTTCTTATTTGCAGAGTCTTCTGTAGTGTATTGAACCATTATACTTAAGTACAAAACTTCTTTTTTTTCTATTATTCCTATTGTTTCTCTTAATGTTAACTTATGTACACTTGGGAAATAATGCAGAACACACACACTCACAAATATATGTTTCTGAGAACCTTCTTCCCACGTAAAATTGGTCTTAATTACAGTGCACACAGGAAATTTGAACTTAAACTACTCCACGATGTTTTTTTCATGTTTTTTATTATAAAATGGTGTAAGCAGGGGTTAGAGTTACATAAGTAAGTAAATGAGTACATTATCTATTAAGCTTTGTTGACTCCTCTTTTGTTTATCACCTTCCATCCCTTTCCTCCCCACCGCCCCAACTCCCTTCTCCCCTGCTCAAGTTGTAAAGTTCATTTTCTACATAGTTCCTTGTATAACTCATTGTTACAATGGGTCATACTGTATTCTTTTTTCAGCTTTTTGTTATTTCCCTTCCCCTCCCCACATTAGAAAAATGTATATGCAAGATGCAGGTCGCCTACATCAAATATAGTGAAAACAGGGGTTATACCATGGAGGAAGAAAAAAATCACATAGTACATGTTAGATACATTAAAAACAATAGCAAGAAAGAAAAAGCAAGTTGTGTCCCTATCTTGGGGTACATTTCACTTAACATCATCTTATATGTCCATGTGTACATGGATAATGTTTTATAATACATTTAAATTACATATTTTCTCATTATGAAGTTATCTCTGAAACACATTACCTCATGTCCAAAGATGTGCTTGTGCTATTTCAATGAAGCCAGAAAATATTCATTTTACCTGGGGCAGCATCATAGATTGTTCCTGGAAGTAAGTGGAAGGAACTGTTACTGCAAGTGGAAACTGATCCTAAGAGAGGAATTGAACATAGAGAAATGACAAAGTTCAAGTTAATTTGTGCTGTCCTTTTTTACTATACAAGAAAATAATCCAAGGCCTGAAGGAAACTCTGTCCCTGATCTTTTGTTGTGTGTCCTTTACTCATATAAACTTGTCTGTAAACTTCCAGTTGAGAATATAACAAAAGGAAACAATATGCCATTTGAAGGCAAGCATAGAATAAAAGAAAATAACTTTTTTTAAAAGAGTCCTACTGCAAAGAAAGAAAGACATGCAGGTTTTAAAGTGTCCTATGCACGGATATTCCTCTCCTGAGATGATTCTCCTATTGCAGGAGTCAGTTATACATTTCTTTAGTCTGGTCCTGAATCCTCCATAGCAATAAGGGTTCCAAAAATCAGGATCCAGAGAGCATGATCAGCAAAAGGAGCTTCTTCTCAAACCAGTGCTTTAAGGATGGTCCCAAAGATATATGTGGGTTTTTTCATTTTCTTGTTTGTTTGTTTAGTTTGTTTAGTTTCTTGTTAGTTTGCTGGTTCTGGGCCTTGAATACAGAGGGTGGACACTGTCCCTGTACAGTTGTCTTTCCTGCACACCTGTCCCTTAACCTAGTACTCTACTGTTTGAGCCAAAACTCCACTTCTGGCTTTTTTAATGTTTAATTACAGATAAGAGTTTGACAGACTCTCCTGCCTGGGTTGACTTTGAACTGAGACAGTAAGAAAGCCAAATGACATCAACTGTATGGCCTTCTCTTTTGAAACAAGAAATATTAGATGAAGTTTATAATAAAGCTAATATTTGATAATTTTTAAAAGAAGATAATATGTCCATCAAAGAAGCCATAACTTAAATAACTCAGCAAAAGTAGGTGTACTGAATCAGTTTGTAATTATTTTTTCGGTTTGGGAAGATTACTATTGACTTCGTTGTTCCTTTTGGGGATACTCAAAGTCCTATTTGCAGTTTTTTGTTGGTCATGAGGCTTTATCTCTGATCCTGGGCTCTGTCCCTCAGCTCTTCAGCTCAAGTTGAGCGCTCTGCCACTTTAGGTACAGCACCACTTCGGGATTTCTGGTAGTTAATTAAAGATAAGGGTCTCCCGGACTTTCCTGACCAGGCTGTCTTTGAACCACAATCCTCTAGTCTCATCTTCCTGAGTAGCTAGTATTACAGGTGTGAGCCACCAGCATCCGGCTTATATTTTCATTGATGTGCACTTAATGACACTATGTAGACAAAGAATGGATATTTCAATCAATAATGACATTGCAGCTTTTCAGAAAAATTGAGGTAGCAATAAATATATCCTCCTTTATCATGTTGTTACATTAATGATTCATGTGTTTTGGGACTCTTACATTAGCATCCTCTGCTGTCTGTTTATGTGGACTTAGTATCAGAAATTGTTCATAGAGAAATATAAAAGACTAAGATTTTTAGAAAGCAAAGGAAGTAAGGTATGAAAGAATAGAATAGAAGGATATACAATTTATCACACAGAGATTAAGAACTAGCATAAGTGACTAGAATGCTAAAGGCAATGAGGAATAAGCGTAGTTGATAACTAGTTCTTGAATAACCAAAAATGGTTCCCTAGAACAGTTTGTGGTATAACTTAGTAATTCTTATCATTTATTCACTCCATGGGGAGGTATTCCTTCTCTTCTATCAAAGCTATTAATTATCCTATGCCTTTTTGATGCCGTGTCTTACCAAAAAGTTTTCCAAATCTCACATAGACTACCCTTCCCATTGTGATTAGCAGTGACCACTCAAAATCCTGGAATCTTTGAATTTCCAGGATTAATCTTCACCTGATATCTAATCACATTCTTGGCATTAATTGCCATGACCTATTAACAGAACATTTTTTGTTTTTTTGGTTTTGTTTTTTTTGGGGTCCAGTCGTGGGGCCTCAAATCTGGGCCTGGGCACTGTCTCTCAGTTCTTCAGCTCACGGCTAGCACTCTACCACTTTTGCCACAGCGACACTACCGACTGTTTTCTTTTTGCATATGTTGTGCTAAGGAATCGAACCCAGGGCCTCATGTGTGCAAGGCAAGCACTCTACTACTGAGGCACCTTCACTGCCCTTTAAAAAATATTATTCTAATATAGGTAAAATAAATGAATTACAGACTATTGCTAGGTATCAGTTGGAGTGAGCAATTGTGTATTCCAAGTATGGGTTATTGATTTTGCATTTACTAGCTAAATGATTTTTTGCCAGTCTTGGGGCTTGAACTCAGTTGCAGGGAACTTTTCCTGAGCTTTTTTTTTTGGCTGAAGGCTAACACTTTACCACTTGAGGCACAGCTCAAATTTCAGTTTTTTTTCTATTTATGTGGGACCGAGGAATTGAACCTAGGGTTTGAGTCATGGAAAGCAATAACTGTTCCATTTAGCCACATTCCCAAAGCCCTAAATAACTTTCTTACTTTTTTATATTAATACGTTTTCTTATTGTGAAAATACCGTACAGAGGGGTTACAATTACATGAGCAAGGTAAAGAGTACATTTCTTAGCAAACATTGTTGCCTCCTCCTTTCCCTTACCATCCCTGCCCACTGATTCCCCATCCCTCTGCCACCAAAGTTGTAAAGTTCGTTTTTCAACATAACATTTTATACATCTCATTGTGGCAATGGGACTTGGTTAAGATGGCATTACTTTTTCATTCCATTACTATGTATTATAATTTAGGCCAGGTGGTAGAAAAGGAAGTGGAAAACAATACTAAGTCCAGTAAAGCTGACATTCCTATCACATCACTAAGGAAGTACAGTGTTAAGGCCTGCTGGACTCATAAAGCTGTTGCATGTGACATTATTATGTAAAAGGTTATTGACCATCATCTCCGACATCCCTAATATTCTGTTTCCACTTTCAAGGTCACGAGCCAAATATCTAAGTCTTTTTATTGATAGGGTGTGTTTTCTAGGAAGGAAGAAGGAGGATGTGGAATGTGAAGAAATGCTCAACCTCTCTAGCCATAAAAGAAATGCAAATCAAAACAACATTGAGATACCACCTCACTCCAGTTAGAAGGGCAAAAATCAAGAACTCTAACAACAACAGATGCTGGAGGGGATGTGGACAGAAGGGAACCTTACTTCATTGTTAGTGGGAATGTAAACTTGTTCAACCACTTTGGAAAGCAGTATGGAGGTTCCTCAAAAGACTTCTCATAGAGCTCCCCTATGACCCAGCAATCCCACTTTTGGGCATTTACCCAAATGTTTACAAACAAGACCACACTGAAGCTACCAGAACCACTTTGTTTATTGCAGCATTATTTACCATAGCTAAGATATGGAACCAGCCCAGATGCCCCTCAATAGATGAATGGATCAAGAAAATGTGGTATATATACACAATGGAATTCTATGCCTCCATCAGAAAGAATGACATTGCCCCATTTGTTAGGAAATGGAAAAATTTGGAAAAAATTATATTAAGTGAAGAAAGCCAGGCCCAAAGAAACATAGGTCCCATGGTTTCCCTTATTTGCAATATCTAGCATATGTATGAGTCAAGCAGAAAAGGTCAGATAATGTGTTGTTAGGAAAATGAACCCTTAGATATGTATTTTAATGTTTTTTTTCTTTCAAGCATTTGTTTCTAACGCATTTATAAGATTATCTCTTTGTTGCTTTGTATGTCCCTCCCCCACAGTATAACCCCTGCTTTCACTATATTTGATGTCAGTATAACTTGTAGAGGAGATGGGGAAAAACAAGCCGTTTAAGGATACAGGTGGACCTGTTGCAACAATGAGAAGTACAAGTTGTCATGTCGAAAACGAGCTTTACAAAGTTGGTGTGGGAGGGGGGAGGCGGGGAGGATTGGGTGGGAGGGGGGGGGAGGCTGGGAAGGGATGTGAAGGATAAACAAAGGAGGAGGCCGTAATGCTTCATAAGAAATGTATGCATTATCCTGCCCTTGTAATTGTAACCCCTCTGTACAGTGTGTTCAGAAAAAAATAAAATAAAATAAAAAATAGAAGATTTTTATATTTTTTATTGTTTACACTAAACAAATACACTTTTCTTCTTTCCAAGCCTGACTTTGAAAAAGTTAGACTATCACAATTATTTTATATACAAAAGTTTACTGCTTTGGCTTAGGTGTTTTCCTGCCTTTGGGTGTTGTTCTTTATTAATTTGGTAATTACATAGAAAAAACAAGACAAAGCCATTATGCTTATTTTGAATTATTCAAAGTCAAGCTGTCTTCAAACACAGTTTCCTGTTCCCTTCTTTACTGCTAATTAAAGTTTAATTAATGCTCTTTAGTGATAAAAAAAGTGATACTTTAAGGTATATTCTCATTGAAACTGATTAAAACAGGAGTGTCTGTGATTGCATTTTAAATTTTTTTCATGTATTTTCCTTGGCTATTTTCATTATTGCCTTTGTTCCGGTCTTCTAATCAGGAACAGAGGGTTACACAAAAAGATCTTCCTAAGATATAGGATGTTACGCAGAAAAAATTAGATGTATAATTAAATATTTTCATCTCTTAAGAGACTAAGAAACTCAGAAGACATTTTGCTATTACTGGCCTATTTCAGATGACTTAAATGTTTTGGTTCTTAAACTAAGTGAAATACATGTAAAATGTTACAGTTTTTACAAACAATGATTATAGCTTATACTTTTCTGCTGCAATGAGTTGAAATTTCTGACAAGATTGGAGGGCATATCGATTTCAGGGGAGAATTGTTAATGTTAGAATGCCAAGAGAGATTCCTAAAACAGCACTGCCTATCACATATCTGTTAGTTATACTTATGGCATATAAGTGTATAAACCTACAAATATGATTTGAATAAGAAATGTGTGATTTACACAATTCATTCAATAACAACTAAAACACGAAAACACTTCTACCTATTTATATAAACTAGTATATCTAGTGAGGATTTAAAACTTTTTAGAATATATATTTTAACATTTATTTCAAAGTACTGTTTATTTTTAATGGTTTATTTTTAATTGTTGTCAGTTTGGGGGCTTGAAATCTGGACCTGGACACTATCCCTCAGTTCTTCAGCTCAAGATTAGTGCTCTACCACTTGAGCCACTCCAGTTTTCGTTTGTCTCATTGGAGATAATATACTCACAGACTTTCCTGCCTAGGCTGCCCTTGAGCCATGATTCTCAGCTCTCAACCTCCTTAGTAGCTAGGGTTACAAGCATGAGAAACTATATCCATTAATATCTGCATATAACATTTCTTTTTAGTGAGAATGCTCAAAAACTTATCTTCTCGCTGTGATAAAATATATATTCTTAACTATGATCACTTTTATTCTTGTAGTATAAAATTTATATATTAACTTTTAGTTATAATATATACATTAATATATATTATTTATTATATATTAACTATATTAATATATTAACTTTTAGTCATGGAAGTCTGCTAATTAAAGTTATATAAAACGTTAATTGTAAAGCTAAAGAAATTCATGGTTCTATTTCTTGTTTTAAGTAAACTATTCTGCGTTTTGTTTTCAATTATATTTCTTTGGGAATGTGTAATATTCATTGATTTAACTGTTAAAATTGATAACAATTACATTATGTCAAGTTGATTCAAACTTGTATTTGAAAATTGCACCCTTACCACAAATATACTTCCACTTTCCTCTATCACATAATTAAAATAACAGTAAACAAAGATTGGTGTTAGCCATTCATGTGTAGAATCCTAGAAACTCAGGAGGCTAAGACCTGAATACTTTAGTTCAATGTCAGTCCAAACAGACAAAAATGTGAGAAAACTTATCTCCAATTATCCAGCAAGAAGCAGAAGGTGAGAATGTGGCTTAAGATGTAGAGCAAAAAATTAGAGCAAAAAAATTGAGCAAAAAAAAACTATGAGCAAAAAATTCAAGGAAGACCATAAAACATTGAGTTCCAGACCTAAAAATAGCATATACACACAAGACAACAACAAAACGTAATATGAACATCAATAATGAAGACAAAATAGTAGAAAAGATCATGAGAAATATGTAAACATCTGGAAGACAGAAATCATTTGACAGAATTTTGATTCATGAAAGGGAAAATTGGCAGTCTCATTTGTACAATCTCCTTGTAGTCATTTTTATTGAAACCTGGCTATTGGGTAACATGTGAAAGAGTAGATTGGATTACCTGACTTAGCAGACCTTGCCTGTGACTATGTACCATCCCACTATGCAAAATCTAAAATAATGCTTGTTAATTTAAATAAAACCTCATGTTAGAGACTCTTTGGCCCACATAGACTGAGGTCCTTATATTGAGGCTTCAGACCAGTGCTTTTGTTTATAACCACTCCTGTTTTAACAAGTTGGGACAAATAGAAGTAGTGAATTTAATTATAAAAGGGAAGAATGCTACAGACTTATTTTTGTTGCTAAGGCTCTAACCACCTTAGATTATTTTCAGGCCAAGCCACCCTTGAGTAATGATCGCTTACTTATGGCTTCCACAAACGTGAGATATCAGGAAATTTCATTATATCTAGCTTTCTTTGATTTTGTAGTTCCTCACGAATTTGTGTTTTTCAGAACTGGCCCTCATATCAGTCTTCTAAATCTCAGCTTTCTAAATAGCAAGGTATATTTCATCTCAAGCTTGGACCCACATTATTTTTCAATGTAAACATTCAATATTGACT
The DNA here is from genome assembly GCF_019054845.1 of Dipodomys spectabilis. NCBI lineage: Eukaryota > Metazoa > Chordata > Mammalia > Rodentia > Heteromyidae > Dipodomys > Dipodomys spectabilis. The sequence continues at coordinate 3,070,697 of NW_024870821.1, read as the reverse complement.
TCTGTTTTCTAGATATTAAATTCTATCGAGGTTAGTATGGATATTTATGATCTTATAAGAACATAGATAAATCCCTTGAATACTTTTTCCAATTTATTTAAACATTTCTAGTATGACATCACAAATAGGACATTAATATGTCTCAAGTACCTTATGCAGACCAGTTAATTTAATGATTTTGTGCACATATTAAGTCCAACATAATTTATCAAATCTATATTAATATCCAGTATTTACAGATACGTTTATTTACCAAAAATAATTGTCTCATGTTTCCCTTTTATAATTAAACCCAGCACTTCTCTTTTTTCCATCCGAAACCTGTTTTATCCTGGCAACCAACACATTTTTTTCTCCGACTTTTAGATCATGCAATAAATAAACATGATTGCCATCAAATCTATGGTAGATTATTCCCAGTTATTGTATGCCTTAATTTTTTATTGCATTAACTCGAGTTGCCTTTTGGTTCTGTTATTAGAGAATGTAGCACAATTCATTTCCCATTCACTTGAAGAAAGCCTGAATTGATTTCCTTTTCTTTGACTAGAGGAAATAATGCTGCTATAATCCTCTGTGTTTTGGCGTTTGGGCGAATGTTACATTTTATTTCTATGAGACAAAGCCTGGAAAGATCAATTCCTGTGCTATACAGTGGGTATTTGCTTATTTCATATGCTAAGAACCTGTCAAATGTTTTCAGAAGTGGATTTCCCATTTGACATTTCTGCCAGCATCCATTTTCTCTGTTTCTTGATAACATTTAGTATGGTCATTATAGTATTATGTGAAGTAATTCTTATACATGTTTTATGATTTCATTTTGGTTTTAATGTCCATTTATTTGGCGACTGATGATGTTTTTCTTATGCTTATTTTCACAAGATATACTTTGCTGGTTTCTAATTGATGTTCTTTTTTACATTAAGTTTTGAGAGTTCTATGTAGAATCTAGATTTGAGGCATTCTTCACGTATAAGATTTATACATATTTTATCCTTGACTATAGGTACACCTCATCATCATTATAATCATCACCATCATCATCGTCACTATCAGTATTACTACTATTACTTTTCCACATGTATGTATGGTCCTGGGGCATGAACTCAGGGTCCCTGAAATTTCTTGCAATTTGTTAAAAATTTACCATTTCAGTCATGCCTCACGTTTGGCTTTTTGCTGATAAATCAGAGATAATATTCTCAAGGACTTTATTTTGTGGAGGGCTGGCTTCAAACAGCAAAACTTAAATCACAGGCTCCCAAGTAGCTAGGATGAGATACATGAGCCACCTGCTTCCAACTTCTATTCACTACTTGTATATGAGCTTTCACAGACCAAATTATTTTACCCTTTCATTGAGTTCTACTATACTGTTTCTCTTGCCTATAATTTTAATGCCAAATTTAAGAAAGCTTCATCTCCAAAATTATCAAGAGCTCTTTCTTTGTTTTACATTTACATCACTCGTTTTGTTTTATTTGCCACGTTTTAATCCTGCTTGATGTTAATATTTGAATAAGTTGTTATGTTTAAGTCAATGTTTACTTTTTAATTCTCCCCAATATTGTCTAACCTATCACCACTTATTAAAAAGAATGTCATTCCACAAATGTTTGGTTTTACCCCTTATTAAATATTCCTTGGTAATATTTATGTGGAGCTAATCTGGTGCTGTACAGACACATTGAGCTGTACAATTTTCCTCTACAAATATAACAATTTTATACTAACAGTTTATTTTCCTTTGTGAATGAGTCAGAGTGCTGGTCAGGTGTTTTTAGAAGTTGTCATAAACATAAATAAAACTGTGAAGCTGGACGGATGTTGGATCATGCTTGTAATCCTAGCTGCATAGGAGGCTGTGATCTGAGGATTGTGGTTCAAAACCAGCTGGAAAGGGAATGTCTGTAAGACTCTTATGTCCAATTAACCACCAGAAAACCAGCAGTGCCAGAGTTTCTCAATGGGTAGAGCACTCATTTGAGCTGACAAGCATTGGGTCAGTGCCCAGGACCAGATTTCAAAACCCATGAATGACCAATAAATAGAGGAGGAGACAATTTATATCTTGGCTCAATTGTATCCTCCAATCCACAAAAATTATATGTCCCCATTTATTTAGATTTTTGCTTTTATATTCAGCATTGTATAATTTTCAATGACGGTAGGTGAAAAGTATTTTAATAATTTTGACGATGTGTGAAGTTAGCAGAAAGGAATTCATAGAAAACAGTTGAAAAATAAAGGGCAATGATCAGGCCCTTGATCAATATGAGAGTGTGTAAAGTATATCAATAAGATTTCTTCGTACAATTAATATACATCAATTAATAAATATCTTCCAAAGGCATTTGTATTCAAGTATGACATAAAGGATATATACAGATTCTGTGGTGAAATGAAAGAAAGATAGATGAGAAAATACATACTTATAGTAACTGTGTAAATAAAATAAGAAATTTGGTTAACATCGTGAGGACACATGGCTCATTAGATGAGAAGGCTACTGGCATCTAAGATAATACCAAAATGTCAGACTTGAGCCTAACTTTAAGACTGCTTAATACTATTGCTTTTTGAGTCAGTATTCTTTTTGTGGTTGTTATTGGTGGTGGTGGTCGTGGGCCTTGAACTCTGTGCCTGGGTGCTGTCCCTCAGCTCTTCAGCTCAAGGCTGGAGCCATAGCACCACTTCCAGTTTTCTGGTGGTTTATTGGTGATACCAGTCTCATGGATTTTTCCTGCCCAGGCTGGCTTTGAACCACAATCATCAGATCTCAGCTTACTGAGTACCTTGGATTATAGGTGTGAGCCCCCAGCACCAGGCTTCAGTCAGTATTCTTAGTACAAGGAAAAAATACAAATGGTTTGGAACCAAGCTGTAGAAGACTGCCTTTTTTGCTTTAGAAGAGAGCTGTCAGGTACCTTATGAGATGATAGATTTAACAAAAATTGAACATATCTGTCCACACTGAATGCTACCAAACATTTTGCAAAGTTCCAAAAATGATAAGAACATTAACTGTAATAATTACCTCGGCAATAAAGGACATGTTTGAGTGTTCTGTCTTTATTGTTACTGTTGTAAATGTACAATGCCATTTTATTCATTTTTGTTGTTGTTTCCTTTGTATGTTATTTCCCCTATGGCATATCCCCTGTTGTCACTGTACTCAGTTTTGATACCCTGCATCTTGTATATACATGTCTAATCTGGGGAGGGGAAGGAGAATTACAAAACGGTGAAACAAGGACACAGGATGACACATTGCAACAAATATACTCACAAGACCGTATATTGGAAATGAACTTTACCACTTCATGCAGTAAGGGGTGGGTTGATAGGAATGTGAGAGCTGGGGGAGGGAAGGGATAGTGGGACAACACAAGGAAGGGAAAGGGTAACAATGATCAACAACTAATGTACTCATTGCCTTACTCATGTAACTGTAACCCCTCTGTACATCTTAACCATAAAATAAAGTAAAGTAAAATCAATAAAGGACATGTTTGACAAATAAAGTAAAATGATAACTTACAGAGAAATGAAAATAATAATATACATATATGTCTGTATATATGTATATACACATATGTATATTCATATATGTATACATATATAGGCATTTGTATGTATACACATATAAGTATGGATATATGCACATGTATACATAGTGTGTATTCATATTCATTTACTTAAAACACTTGAATCAGAAATATATTAAAAGCATATTAATACCAATGAAAAAAATTAACCATCGTGAATAAATTATCAAAAAATTGAAATACATATCTCTATATTAATATAACAACAACCAAGGAACATATGGAAGTATCGTAACATACCTAGACATTGCATACATATAGAGATTAGTGGAAATAGAAACAACAATGAGATTGCACTGCACAACTACTATGTAGAAATTGGAATTCTTATACATTGGTGCTTGTCACTTAAAATGATACAGTCAGTTTGTTAAACATACTGGCAATCTTTAAGATATTACACATAGAGTTGCTTCTATGATCCAGCGTATTTTTTGTTTTCTTTTTGGTCAGTCGTGGGGCTTGAACTCTGGGCTTGGGCACTGCACTCTTCAGCTCAAGGCGAGCGCTCTACCACTTGAGCCACAGCGCCACATCGGTTTTCTAGTGGTTTATTGGAGATAAGAATCTCACGGACTTTGCTGCCTGGGCTGGCTTTGAACCTTAATCCTCAGATCTCAGCCTCCTGAGTAGCTAGGATTACAAGCATGAGCCACTGACGCCCAGTTTGATCCAGCATTTTGAAGCATAATTTTATATACAAAATATATTTCAACATATATCCAATGAGACACATGTACAGGAATATACATAGCAAAACCTTTTACAATAACATATGATAAAATATTGAAATGTCCATTGAGGATGTTATATAATTATTCACATGCATACAAAACAATATACTCCATCCATGAGAAAAATTTACATGGGCTTCCTTTGGAAACAGTAATATTACATGGAAGAAATGGATAGACTACATATTATAATAATGTGAGCATTTTAAAATTGGCACATCTGTAGAAGTAGAATATGAAATAATAGCTGCTCAAGAGGAGGGAGGTTGAAATGATGACAGGAAGTGACTACTAATAAATATTGGAGTATTTTGAGAGGGTAGTGATGATAAAATGTTCTAGAACTGAAGCTGATGTTCTTACTCCAACTCTTTAACATTTTAAGAATCATTGTACTTTATTAAAGAATTACAGAGTGCATTTGCATAAACCTGAGGAAAAATTTTTATAATAGCAGTGTGTGAATCTGAATAGTAGTGTGTGCAAATTTAGAATTTAAAACCCCAGAAATCTGTAATGCATAACTTTAGTATGTTGATGAATAAAACTAGCAATAAAGTATAATCATTGATATATTCTCTGAGTGACGATATATGATATTGCAAGTAAGTGAATATTCTACAAAATTATGTAAATTGAGGGATGAGATAGGATTGAGAAGGATGAGGGATAATGATCATCAAGGTGCATTGTATTGGCCATGGAATGTGGCTTAGTGGTATACTGCTTGCCTTGCATGTGTGAAGCCTTGGGTTTGATTCCTCAGTACCACATAATTTTTAAAAAGCTGGAATTGGCAATATGACACAAGGTGTAGAGTGCTAGAGTGAGGAAAAGAAGCTCTTGGGCATTGTCAAAGCCCTGAGTTCAAGCCCCAGGACTACCAAAAAAAAAAAAAAGCTTCATTGTATAAGCCAGGCAGTAGCTGCTCACCTGTAATCCTCAATAATCAGGAGGCTGAGGATTGAGGTTTGAAGCCATCCCAGGCAAGAAAGACTGTGAGATTCCTATCTCCAATTAAATCTCAGAAAAATCTGATAGTGCTGCTATGCCTCAAGTGATAGAGTTCTAATGTTCATGCAAAGGAGCTCAGGGACAGTGCCCAGACCCAGAGTTCAAACCTCAGAAGACAAAAAAGAAAAAAAAAACCACACTAAACACTATTCATAAACTGCTTTGTCAAACAGCAACTCCCATACAATTACTTAAAGCTAATTAAAAATATGATTAGAATAAAATACAAATCACTTTGGGAACCAGACATAGATAGAATACAGGGGACAGAGTAAATGTTATATCACACAGATTGAGTTGAAATGTGTTCTTCAGTCTTCTTACATCATTTATGAAATTGAAAATACTGCCAAATATAGGTCAATTTCCTTGAGGAATAGTTTGAATTCTATTGTCTTTTCATAGTAAACCATAGAGGTGATTTTTTTGCCTCTTTTTGAAGTATATCTGACACTTTAAAGTAGATTTTTCTTAATCTAATATTAATTTAATCAATAATTTATTAGGGTGATGTTGGTCAGATTTTTTTCCAGTAAATCTTATCCCTTATAATAAGTGAGAGCATGCTGTGTCAGTCTCCTATCAATATGACAACATACGTTATAAAATTAACTTAAATTTGGGAAAGATTAATCTTGGCTTCTGATTTTATACATTTCAGTTTATGTTTTTTTTCCTCCTTGCTTTTGGTTGGTGGTGACACAGTACCCCATGTCAGGAACATGTGATGGAATGTGTGTATTCATAGAAGCCAGGAAGTAAAGAAGAGGAGGAATAGGAGTGGGAGAGGGAAAAAGAGGAGGAGGGGAAGAGAGAGAGCGAGATGGAAAAGGAGAATGAAAGGAGAAGGAAACAGAGAAGGAAAAGAAGGAAGAGGAGGAAAGGACTTGATCTTAACATCCTCTTTGATCACAAGTTCTCAGTGACCTAATCTCTACAACTCTGCCCACTTAAAAGAGTTCACTTCTTTAAGGCAACATAATGAAAGCTAATTATTAATCCCAATCCTTTGTGACTTCAGATTTAATTTCTAGAGTGGTGGGTAGATATTTCTACACATTTCAATAACTTCTGTTCCTAAATATTGACTTGAATTAATCAGAGAAGCTATTTGGCATGGAGCTGGTTTGGTTATACCATTGCTGGAGAGATGAATGAAATATTTGAGTGCAAATACTTTTTATTTAACAGATAAGAAAGCTTCAAGAGATTTCATTTTGTGACCTTCAAAAATGACTATTTCATCTAACTCATAATGACTTGAATTTTTCATAAACTTTATGGCATCTACATTCAAGTTTTTGTCATCTATAGTGAGGTTCTTTCTTTCTACTTGAAGGAAAAATTATTATTATCATGATCATTTATTTCTTAAATATTTTATAGAGAGTAGGTATAATATGAATTTCCTACCATTCAAAAATAAGTTATATTCAAGTCTATAGTGTAATGCCAAAGTCGCAGGACCCCCCACAAGAAGACCACCGAGAGTTAGACTCCACAGCTGTTTTATTTAAACGGGCTGCAGCTTGGGCCTCTTCCTACACTCCAACACAGTGGAGCTGAGGAGGAGAGGCCCGAGCTAAGGATTTGCAGGACTTATATAAGCACACAATCAACCAGGTGTTTTGATTACCACCACGTGTTGCTTTGCTAAGCAATACGTGGTGGTCACTGCCTCAAACTTTAACCTTTCATTCCCCGCCTTGACTTATGGTCCTGAGCCACAATCTTGTGGCTCTGGCTCAAAACTAAACTCCAACAGCTCTTGATTTTGAACGAGTATTCCAATAAAAATCAGTCCATTTTTCTTTTCTTCAGGAGTGGTTGGGTAGGATGCTTGGAGACTTCCAATGTTTCCCCATGGTCGTCCAAGACAAAGGGTCAGCTGGTCTGGTGTGGGAACAGTGGATCCAAGCAGCAATGCCATCAACCTTAAGGGCAGTAGGTGTAGCCAGTAGCACCATGTAAGTTCCCTTCCACCATGGTTCCAGAGATCGCAAATTGTGCCTTCGAACAAACACCCAGTCCCCTGGTTTAAACAAATGTGGGGTATGAATAGAAGCAGAATCATATAATGCTCTAAGCTGGGGCCCCATACTCTTATGCACCAGCTGTAAATAGTCAAGCTTACACAGAAATTCAGTATCATCCAAATCAGCAAGCAATTCAGTCTGAAGGCTAGGGATAATGGGTGGAGGGTGTCCATACATTATTTCAAAAGGAGTAAAGTCAAGCTGATAGGGTGAATTTCTCATTCTAAACAAGGCAAAAAGAAGGAGCGATACCCAGTCTGCGCCACTCTCCAAGGCCAATTTAGTTAAGGTCTCTTTTACAGTCTGATTCATTCTTTCTACCTGCCCTGAACTCTAGGGTCTCTAAGCACAGTGCAATTTCCAATCTGTTCCCAATACCGCGGCTATTCCCTGACTTACTTTTGAGACGAAGGCCGGTCCATTGTCCGAACAGATGGTGGGTGGGAAGCCATAACTGGGTAGGATTTCTTCCAGGATCTTCTTAGTCACGACGTTCACGGTCTCATGCTTTGTTGGGTAGGCTTCAACCCATCCTGAAAAAGCATCTACAAAAACTAGCAAATATTTATATCCAAAATGTCCAGTTTTAATTTCTGTGAAGTCTACTTCCCAATGCACACCTGGCCTATCTCCATGGAGGCTAGCTACTTTTGTAACTGGTTTATTGAGGACATTGGTGAGCTGACAGGTTTTAAAATTTTTAACAATGTCCTCAATGAGTTGATTTCCTTGCCTAATTTTTACATCTGAGTGTCGGAGCAAGTCCTGCATTCTTCGGGTTCCTGCCCCAGTTTTCCACCAGTCTTTGTTTCCTTCTCTGTCTGGGGGTTTATAGGCCATGGGAATTTTCTTTATCCACTCCAAGTCTTCTTGGGAGTACTGAGGCTCAGGAGGCAACACGTGGTGGTCACTGCCTCAAACTTTAACCTTTCAATAAGAATAATTGGATAAGTGCTGGAATATCTTGCTTTCGTTCAGATTTAAAGTTAAATTTACAAAGTGCCTTATAGTTCAATTTTGGCAATAAAAATGAAAAACAGGCATGTTTTATCCTGAAGAATGTCATTATTTTATGTGTGAAAAAATAAAATAAACGTAATATTAATTCAGTGGAAATAAGAAATCAAATTCTTATGTAATGCATCGATTCCATAGATTATGAAATATATTGGTAAAATTAATGAAACTTGTATTAAGTATGTTACTTAAGACATGAAGCAAGTGATAATTTTGTTTTCTAGGTGGTGTTGATATAGAAATCAAATCCCAAAGATTCCAGAGTGATTGATACGTGTCAATTGATACGTGTCAATTTACACATATGCTTGTCTCATCTCAATGTTATTTCAGCATAACTGAGAACAGAACTAAATAAAAATATCACTCAAATGTTTAGCTTTATTTTGTTACTAAATATGTCATTTTGTATCTATTTTATTTGAAAAATCTGGTAAATTTATTTAAGTCATATCAACAATAATGAGAAATAAGCAGGATCTAGCTCCTTAAAAGAGAATGAATAAGAAAAAAAATTTCTCTATTGTTTTCTTCCAAGGCTGAATTAAGCCAGGCCCAAAGAAACATAGGTCCCATGCTTTCACTTATTTGCAATAACTAGTATTTGTCTGAGACAAGCAGAAACGGTCAGATAAGTTATGTTAGGCAAAATGGACCCCAAAATAAGGATTCAAATGTTATTTTTTTCTTTCTTGCTATTGTTTTTAACATATTTATAAGATGATTTCTTTGTTGCTTTGTATGTCTCTTCCCCATGGTATAACCCCTGTTTTAACTGTATTTGATGTTGGTATACTTTGTGGAGGGGGAGGAAAAAAAAACTTATTGTTTAAATAGTGATAAAGGTGGACCCATTGGAATAAAGAAATGTACAAGCCATTTTGTTTAAAAACGAACTTTACAACTTTGGTGGAGGGGGGCTGGGGTGGGCAATGGAAAGGATACGAAGGGGAAACAAAGGAGGAGGCAACAATGCTTGTTAAGAAATGCACTGATTACATGGTGAAACAACAAAGAAAAAAATTGAACATCATTTTGCATTTTGACTTTGTATATTCTGGTGCTTTGCAATTGTGTATTATGTGACTATCCCATAAATCTGGGCTCAAATCACTAGGGCCACTGGAAGAAAATTTCAAAATCTAAAGCAGCTAACACTGCTGTGCAGTTGTTTGTGGGTTTCACTACAGTAGCAGCAGGGCATTGTTATACCTGGAATGGAGACCCTTCAAAAATCACCAGAGACCAAGATCAATGTAAGTGAAAAAGAAGTCGTTTATTTGCAAGTTCAAGCTTGGTCCTCCACGCACTCAGTAACCCGTGACACTAAGAAGCCCTGAGCATAGACTCAGTACAGTTTTCATGGTATTGAATACACAACCTTAAGGGAGTGTTACATGAGATATTACATGATTGGCTAATATTTTAAGCAAATTAAGCTACACATACACGATTGGTTATTATTAATACTGACTTGTTATTGACGGATACCACTTAGCGACTGGGTCACCTTGTCTCGTATAGCCACCCAGTGTTGGTTGATGTATCCAGAGAAAATTCCTGTAGCTTGCCCAAGGATTATTTATGTTTCAGTTGCCTGGCAATTGTTTTCTTTTCTATATCATTTCTGGGTCAAATTCATGGTCCTTTTTACAATCCGTACCTCACAAGATGGTTGCTAGTCTATAATGGAGTTACTTAGTTATTTATTGTGCCTCTTTAAGTCTTAGACTCTTCATTCCCCCGTTTCTATTATGCACCTGAAAGGCTAATCATTGTCCTTACGGGTCTGCGTTATGTCTTTTATCAGGGATTAATTGATATGACGTTCTCAAGACCATCAGTTGTACGGTATTGACTCGTTTCTTAACACACATCACTAATGGATTTACAACACAAGGCCCTATAGTGAACACAAGCACTATAATGATAATGGGACCCAACAGAGTGGATATTAATGTAGTAATCCAAGGGGAATAGTTAAACCATGATTCAAACCATCCTACTTGCTGTTCCCTTATTCTTTTTCAACTCCAGAGTGATTTGCATAGAAACAACATTCTTCCCCAGGGCAGTACATAGACCTTCTTGCTGTAAGAAAATTAAGTCCAGCCCTTGCCTGTTTTGTAACACCACCTCAGGTAAGAAATCATGAGATTTTTGAAGGTAGGCTGTAGAACATTCCAGGTTTTTGATATCCTCATCTATAGAAGCACAAAGGTTAGAGTAGGGTGTTCTCTGAGTAACCAGGGATGCTACTCGAGTCCCTACTCCAGCTAAGCCCACCAGGGCCACGATAGTCACGGCTGTTATTATTTCTATTTTAGCTCTTCGCGGCCAGTAGCTTGCTGTGGACATTTTTATCATCTTGTCTTCCAGAGAATTGTAAAGTAATCGTGGGATGAGTTGCACCGTGACACAAAAGCTGTGGGTCCTATTTAAAACCTCCAATGCACAAAAGGGGTTAGGTCAGTTGAACATGTCTACCAAACATCTTGGAGAGGTAATCGATAAGCTTCCCCGGGAGTCCATTCTTGGGTCTGATTACATAAGTGAGTAAAATTAGTTAGTATTCGTCCTACACATAACCATTGTCCTATAACTGCCTTTAGGGTAAGTTTTGCCTCTTTTTATTCCCATCTGCATGATTTACTTGTTTTAGTTACATTCTGTAGCCCTGCAATACCCTCATAACATGGGGGTCTCATATCATAACACATCCAACATGTACTGGTAATATCAGGGCAGGTCTGATTTATTAGATTATAAGTTTGAACCAACAGCTGCCATAGAGAATCCTCCAGCAAGGGATGTTCTCCCTAAGGGGGTCTCCTCTTTTCGGAGGAGATGGGGTCACTACAGCCTAGAGCTTTTTCTTTTCACTTACTTTGGCTTTTGTGGCAAAAGCCGGTCTTAAAACAGTGTTTGGTCCCATTACTGAAAGGAAATAGCTAGCTGTGGCAATTTGTAGAATTCTAAGTGTGCCATTGTGAGTCTTTCAACATCGGTAAAATCTTAGTCCACAAGTCTTCCCTAATTCCCAACCTAGGACTTGTTTTCCCTTGTCTGTGAACCGAACTTTCTCTCAGGCATCAGAATCCTGGGAAACCCTAATTTGTTGGTGCACAGGCATCCCATTAAACTGGATGCCCACTGGCCCTTGATTTAGTAAAAGTAACAAGGTCTCCTCCTTTTCCTTTCCATTTTCCTGAGGTACTTGTTTTGCAGCCCCAGCTCTTACAGTAAAAATCCTCTGGTCCTCCACAATTACTAGTCCTTCCTTCCCCTGGGCAAACATACCAGTGTCTCTATCTACACTCAACAAGCCTAGGTCCTTACCATACTCCCTCAGAGAGTTGGCACAAATTAAATATAAGCCTGTATGGAAACCATAGGGAGGGTCCCTCTTTCACAGCCAGAGGGAAACGTTTTTCCATTACCTGATTACTAATAATCCAAGCCCAATTATATGGGCGATTAGGATTGCAGGCATCCACTATTATGTCAATACAATTTCCAAGTAAGGTATACGTCAACAACCATTTCATGACTTAGTCTTTTTACGGCTCAATTTGAACTTTAAGGATTGTCTTTGGAAATTGAGACTTATCACTCTGAGTTCTCTCCAATATCGCTTATGGGATCTGCAGGCTTTGCATGTAAATGGTGGATCCAGGTAGCGATGCCGTCAACTTTGAGGACAGTTGGATTCGTCAAGATGACCACAAAGGTCCTTTCCACTGCGGTTCCAGGTTTTCCTGTCGGTGTCTTTTCACCAGGACCCAGTCCCAGGGCAGAAGTGATGTGGGATCGTTGGAGGGCCTGACTCATACAGCACATTCAGTCTAGGCCAGACATAAAGGCGAGTCCTCTACAGGACCCTGAGAGAGAACAAAAGTTCAGAGCCATCATCTTCCCTAAGAAACTGCTCTGAAAATTAGAAATTATGGGAGGGGGCATTTCGAATACAATTTCATAGGGGGAAAGACCAATTTTCAAAGGGGAGTTTCGTACTCTGTATAAGGCAAAGGGAAGGAGAGTTACCCACTCACCACCAGTCAACATAGTCAATTTGGTCAGGGTCTACTTTACAGTTCTATTCATCCTTTCTACCTGTCCTGAGCTTTGGGGGTCTATAAGCACAATGCAGTTTCCAATCTGCCCCAAGAGCATTAGCAATTCCCTGACTTACCTTCAACACAAAGGCTGGTCCATTCTCTGATCCTATCATGCTAGGGAAGTCAAACCTGAGTAAGATTTCTTCCAGCAATTTCTTAGCCACAACCTGTGTTGTTTCATGCTTTGTAGGAAAGGCTTTTACCCATCCTGAAAAGGGAAAACTAATAGATATTTATATCCATACTTGCCAGGTTTGATTTCTGTGAAGTCCACCTGCCAGTAGGTTCCTGGTCTATCTCCTCTTATCCGACTGCCTGGTCCTGCCTGAATTTTCCCTGCATTAGTCAGCTGACATGCTTTACAGTCCCTGACAATCTGTTCTATTTTAGCATGTCTATTCTTGACCCTAAGACCAGTATTTCTCACCAGGTCTTGCATCTTCCTCCCACTCATCTGGGTGCTCAATGCATTTTCAGTAGTATTTTACTCCATAACTGTTCATGCAATACAATGTTGCTCTTAGAGTCTCTCCATCAACCATTCAGGCATTGTGCCATTGTTAGTTGATCAATCCATTTTAAATCTTCTGTGGTATATGTAGGAGTGTCCAGGAGAGTTCTTGCACCGGGGTCTGGCAGGTTTATCATCATTACAGTTCTGTCGGCCAGGTTATTGCCTTTATTCACAGCATCTTTAAGTTTTTGATGTCCAGGTAAATGAACAATGGTCAACTTCTTAGGCAACCAAAGAGCAGCGATTAAGGCCAAAATTTCATCTTTGTTTTTGATGGACTTTCCCTATGCTGTCATTAATCCTCTTTCTTTGTAGATAGCTCTGTGTATATGAGCCATTGCAAATGAATACTCACTATCACTATACAGAGTTAGTCTTTTATTCTTTCCTAACGTTAGTACTTGGGGTCAGGGCTATTAATTCGGCTCTCTAGGCTGATGTGCCTATGGGCAGAGGTTTGGCCCAAGCCACATCAGTCTCAGTCATTACTGCTGCTCCCGTGTACCTGTGTCCTTGATGAACAAAGCTGCTCCCATCTATAAACCACACGAGTTCAGCATCTGGTAACACTGATCTCTTAAGTCCTCTTGGATATTACGGACTTGCGCCAGGATCTCCGAGCAATCATGTAGTGACATGTCTAGGTCTGGATCTGGTAGAAAAATCTCTTGGTTGACAGCTGAGGGAACCAGGAAATTAATTCTGAGAGGACTGAGTAACAGTCCTTGGTAATGGATTAGTCAGGCATTGCTGAGCCATCGATCTGGTGGCTGCTTTAACACACTCTCAATAGCATGGGCGTGGTCACATACAGTTCCTGCCCCATAGTTAATTTGCATCTTTTACCATTAGAGCAGTAGCCACTTTCATTCTCAGGCATGGTGGCCATCCTGCTGCCACCGGTCTAATTTCTTTGATAAGTAGGCTACTGGTCTTCTCCATGGGCCTAGATATTGGCTTAGGACTCCTTTCATAATCCCATTATGTACATCCACATACAAATTAAAGTGTTCAGTTGTATCAGGGAGTCCTAATGCTGAGGCTGTCAATAAGGCAGTTTTTATCTGTTCAAAGGCTTGTTCAACCTACTCCATCCATAAAAACAGCTGCTTTTCTTTGGTAGCCTCATAAAGGGGTTTAGCCAACTCCGCAAACCCAGGAATCCACCGAAAACAAAAGCCTGCTGAGCCCTAAAGCTCCCTTACATGGTGCTGAGACTGGGGTGTTGGAATTTTAAGGACAATTTCTTTTCTTCCTTTTGTAAGCCACTGCTGCTCCCCTTTCAATAAATAGTCTAGATAAGTTACCTCTGATTTGCAGATTTGAACTTTCATGGCCAACACTCAAGAAACCAAGGCTTCCCAAAGTCTGGAGTAAATCCTCCATTCCTCGGATGCATTCTCTTTCAGTTTTAGCAGCAATTAATAAGACATCCACATATTGCAACAAAGTCAAGCTAGGGTGGCTTCCCCTAGCCTCACCTAAGTCCTCATGCAGGGCTTCGTCAAAGAGTGTTGGTGAGTCTTTAAATCCTTTAGGAAGTCTTTTCCAGTTCAGCTGTCCATTAATATCTCTTTCTACATCTGTCCACTCAAAGGAGAAGAGATCTTAGCTTTTAGCTGTCAAGGGTAGGCTGAAAAAGGCATTTTTTAAATCTAATACTGTGTACCACTGCCTTTCGGGAGGAAGGGGGCTCAGGAGTGTGTAGGGGTTGGGTACAGTCGTGTGAACGTCCACTACCCATTTGTTTACCTCCCTTAAGTCCTCCACTGGCTTATATTCATTGGAGTGGGGCTTACAGACTGATAGCAGGGGAGTGTTCCATGCCAACTGACAGGGCGCAGTATATCCAGTTCTAGCAGACACCTAATGTGGGGGGTTATTCCCACCCGTGCCTCCATGGATATAGGGTACTGCCAGACTATGACTGGGTCAGCTCCTGGCTTTACCTCAATAAATAGAGCTGGTCTATTCTTCGCTAATCCCACTCCTCCAATCTCTGCCCAGTCTTATGGATACCTTTCCAACCAGTAGGTGATTTCTTGTTGAGGAGCCTGAGGTGATTGCTGCAACCGGCACTCGTCTTCCAGGCTCAGAGTCAGCCCTTGTATTGGTCTCCCTTGGGCATCTGTCACCTGGGAGCCTTCTGGATAGAAGTGAATCTGTGCCCCGACCTTAGTCAACAAGTCTCTTCCTAATAAGGGATAAAGGCTCTCTGGGATAACTAAAAATGAGTGAGACACTCGTCCCATCACCAGATCCACTGTTCTTTGGGTGGTCAATGAGTATCGTTTAACTGCTGTGACCCCTTGCACCCAAGAAGTTTTGTTCGAAAGTTTTCCATGGGGCTTTATTACTCCTTGGGACATTTTGAGTTGTGGTCATATCCCAAATTGCTGAAAGTATCGGCTATTTCATTTTGTGACAATTGTAATTAATTTTCTCCTTTCCTCTGGTCTTATGTGTGGATTGATATACATTGAAATGGGTCAGAACCAGAATGCACCTCACACTCACCTTACCTTCCTAACAAGTAATTGAAAGAATGAAGGACAGAGCTAACAATGTCCCAATGTGTAAAGTGTGGACTTGTAAAGCTGGTTTGTCTAAGATCCCAAAGGGGTAGACAGAGACACTTTGCGATATTCTAGCAGTGGCATCTGATAGATTACCTGACTCCAGCTTTGCTTCAAGTGGGCCAATCTTTCTAGGCCAGATTTCACCCTTCGAGGTGGAAAAATAAGGGGGTCTGAAAGAGAAAGTAGTTATTATTTAATGAAGAAACAGAGCGAAGACTAACAGCCTCAAACAGAGAGAAACAGAGTCTCTTGACATCCACCTCCGGATGAACCTGAGTGAGGAAATGTTTCATAATACTCATATTACAAACACACAGACATTAGGACAAGACACACATTTAACATCATGCCCATGGTAGACTGTCAGACAGAAAGTGAAGGATTACAGACAGGATAAATCCCAAATGTCCTCACTAGTGGACAGTCTACCTTATAAACTATCAGAAAGAAAGTTTCTGGCAACAAACAGGCCCAAGTGTCCACACTAGTGGATAGTTTATCTTCCGCGGGAAACAGGGAACCTCTCCCACCAGTCCAGTTGGCTGCCTTATAGCACTATCCGACAGGACTTCTTGTCAACTCCAATACCAATCCTGCTGGACATAAAGACCCCAGACAGTTACAAAGTGGCAATGCCTTAACTTACCAGCCATTCTTTGCTACTTTCTGATCAGGTATCTGGGTGGGTTTATGAGTTTATCCCGGACGAGCCTCCACCTGTTATACCTCCTCCAAAGACCACCAGAAACCAAGATCAATGTAAGTGACAAGAGTGGTTTATTTGCAAATTCGAGCTTGGTCCTCCGTGCACTCGGTAACTGGTGACACTAAGAGGCCCCTAGCATAGAATCAGTACAGTTTATATAGTATTGAGTAAACAACCTTAAGGGAGTGTTACATGAGAAATTACATGATTGGCTAATATTTTAAGCAAATTAAGCTACACATACATGATTCCTTATTATTAATACTGACTTGTTATTGACGGGTACCACCTGGCCACTGGGTCACCATGTCTCATATGGCAACCCAGTGATTGGTTGATGTATCCAGAGAAAATTCCTGTGGCTTGCCCAAGGATTATATATGTTTTAGTTGCCTGGCAATTGTTTTCTTTTCTGTGCCATTTCTGGGTCAAATTCATGGTTCTTTTTATAATCCGTACCTCCAAAGGTGGTTGCTAGTCTGTAGTGGAGTTATTTAGTTCTTTATTGTGCCTCTTGAACTCAGACATTTCAGCACAAACTCTACAAAGGAAATAATTCTAGTTCTTTGCAGGCAAGGATGTGATGAAAAGCATACTTTTACTGTCCTACATGAAATAAGAAGACACCCTTTAAAAGCTTACTAAGTGATCAGTCCTTAAATAACAGTGCCAGTTTTAAGGCACTCTAGATAATTCAAGTCCTTTACCTCCCCACAACCATAACTGCCATTCACAAATCATTGCCAAGGTGAATTTCTAGGTCTTTTTGATATTTCAAATGGCTTAGGAGTAACATAAACAATAATTCAACTGGTTGAGAAAATTTAATTTAGAATAAGCAAAAAATCAGAGTCAACTACATAGCATAACCTTTAGGGAAAATGAATTAAGGAATATGGTATGTCCTTTGTAAGTTAATATTAGACATTAGGGCAAAATGCCAGTAACAGGCTCTGCAAGAAGGACATAGAACTCTTTAAGATATATTAAAGATTACCTAGGGACAAGTAATTTTACCTACATTTTCTATTATATGATAGCACATTTGTATCTGCTGATCAGAGAGACTCAAAAAGTTTTTAAATGAAAAATGCATTGTCATGAATGAATGAAATCAGGGATTAGATGGCTTAGGAGCTGGGTGGTTCTGTTAAGTAATCTCATTATTTTGAATGATCTAGTTTTTTGTATATGTGGAATTATGAAAGTATTTTATGACTGGGCAAGGAAGTTTATTATTAGATAGATCATTTTCTCATACCCAATGTCAGTAACCTAACCTAAGTTAGATTGGTAAATATGTGAGTATGATGTGTGTGTGTGTGTGTGTGTGTGTGTTTGTGTGTGTGTGTGTGTGTGTGTGTGTGTGTGCCTGCAAGCATGTATTTAGAAGGAAGAATCTTCTTTCTCTCAGGGTATATACTTAATTGCATTAGTTATAATAAATTAATGACAGCAGATAAAGGTAATTAATATTTTGTGCCATATGTTTATGTTCCTAAGAATGCATGAACAAACTAAAAATTATGTATGGGATATGAGTTTTTTGGAAGGTCTGCTGAAATTATAAACATTTGGAATCTTGAGAAGGATATCAATCACAATGATTTTAATGTAGATAAATTTTAGACAACACTTGCAAGGATATGTAATCCTATATGAAAATGCAATATTTATTGATTTTTCCATAGCTATACTATTCTATAAATTTGTGGGGAAACAAGTTAAATTATAGAAATATAAAGTAATGTCATTATTTATTGCATACAGTTTTACACTTTAGTTTCTTCAAGTAGACATCCCATTTGTTTCTACTATATAAGAAGGAAAACCCTAAATATTACATTTTGTGCCATATTTCACATTGGGAAGCTTTGTCTATATCAATAAGTTTATGTATTTTGTTTCTGCTTTCCTATTCATAACTCTGTTTCTCATAGTATTCTTCTAAGAATTTTTTCTTTCTCCCAGTTTGGGGCTTGAACATACCTCAAGCTCTCAGTTTGTTTGCTAATAGTAGTAAATCTCCAAAAAGAACCGTGTAGTTATTTGGAGATAGAACATCATGAACTTTCCTACCAGCCTGAAAACCATTTTCCCTCAAGTCTCATCCTTCTTAAAAACTAGAATTATATAGATGAGTCATGGACCCCAAGCGTCAATGACTTTTCATGTCTTATAGATTCCTCATGTTTTCTAGTAATTGTAATAATAAACCACCACAGTAAATACTTTGCCTCTGAGTTGGTGGAACTAGAACTCCAAGATCAGAATTGGCTTCTTCTGAGTTCTCTTTCCTTAGTATATTCAATTCCTTCTGCTTCTCTTGGAGGAGAATTCAACTTAAATGCTACCTTTGAGATACTGTATCCACATGCAGTGAACGAGTTTTCTATTTTAATATGACTTCAGTGGGACAGTATCCAACAAATAACATATTCCTTAATGGATAAAAGAAAATCTCTAATAAGAAATTATTTGGTTTGGCCATGGAAATTATGATTATACTTTAAAAATTAACAAAAGAGGTAAAGTTTTTATTAGAGCTTGTAAAACCAGTATGAAGTCTTGACCTTAGACATGCCGTTCTTAACCTGGCACACATTTAAATTCCTAGTGGTACGGGAGGATTGAACCCAAAACCCTGTACTTGTGAAACAACACCTCTACTACTGTCATACCTGCAGATTGTAATTGGATTACTTATTTTGAGGTAGTATCACTATGCGTGGGCCTTATTGGACTGTGGTCCTCCTAAAACAGGCAAGAAAACATTGCACCGAGCAAATGGTTAGAGTTTCTGAAACTTCTTTTTTTGTCTGGGCTTGCCTGGGACTGGAATTCTCTAATCTTTGTTTCCCAATTAGATAAGATTATAGGTTTGAGCCACTTTATCTAGTAAAGGTATACAATTTCAAAATTTCTGGATATTGCCTGTATTTGTGCTTAACATATATAAATAACCTTAATTTTCCCCCTCTTATGTTTAGTACTCCGAGTTGAAAACATTGGCTTTCTTGATATACATGGCTTTGTTTGGAATGGAATCCCATAACAATCAAAAAAATCTCCCAAAAGTTTATGTCAAAAACCATGGAAAAGAAGACTTCAGGCTGGAAAAAAACACTAATCCTTAATTTACAAATGCAATATATTTATAGTGTTAGTAAGTGCTTTCTTAAGTATGAGAAGAGAACGAAGGCAGAAATGTGAAAAATGTCAGATATAATTTTGATAACTTTCTAGGTCTCTGTAGAAATTTTGTAGTTGTCACTTCATGTTATCTTACTATCTTAAAGCTTGCTTTATTAAAACCCTCTGGGTAGATATTGCTTGGGCTAACTGGTAATCTTCTCCAAGAAATGAACCTTATTTTAGAAGGCTGATGGTGTAGTAAACAAAGTAATGTTGAGAAAGAGGACAGGTATTGTCACAGAATGAGCCGACCAGGTTCAACAGCTGAACAGCAAAACAAAGCAGTTTCAATTCTGATGATCCACTAGGGAAGATATTTGGATATCTATATACACATATGCATATGCATGCATGCATGAAATCGTAATTCTCCAGTAGAATGTTGAGAAATTTGGCCTGACAATTATAAAACTATATCAAACTTGTTGCAGGAAAGGTACAGTAAAATATTAATATTTTAGCATAGATTTTGCATTGATTTTGTAAAGAATGAAAATTCTTCCTTCGTTTTATACTTTACAAATATCTTTAATAGATTCTGTTTTTTCATATTGTAGTAGGAGAATCTATACAATGCTGAGAATTGGAATTACACAAAATATGCAATTTGGCTGGGAACTGGAATTTGAAGTATGTAATCTTAGCTAGTTAAGAGATTGAGATCTGAACATAACAGTGTGAAGCTAGCCTAAGTGGGAAACTTCATTAAATTCTTATCTCCAATTAACCATCAGGGGAAATGAAGTTCCAGTTCAACTTATATGTAGAGCACTGGCCTTGAACACAAAAGCAGCATCCAGGCCCTGAGTTTAAGCCCTAGGATCACCAGAAACAAAAACACAAGATACAACATGGAATTAGATATTTTATAATGAAGTATATTTTAATACAATCTACATTGTTACAAAGACTAGACTTCTGTGTTAGCTTTATAATCTACCATAATAAGTGATATTGTCCATTTACTAAGCAGAAAGGCTTACTCAGATTTACAAGTCTGAAGGTTTCAGTGCATGTTCAGTTGGTTTTATTGTTTGGAGGGCTGTGACAAGACAATGTCAAGGTGGGAAGTATGTCAAAGAGAAATGTTTTTTACCTAGAATGATTTAAAGATAAAAGACGAAATTATGTGAGAGGCTATGTTCTCATGGGTTTCACTCTGAAGAACGTAATCTCCAGAAGAACTATTGAGGTATTCTCCACAATCTGGGAGGAAATGGAAAGTATTTTTTCTTTCACACATAGGTCTTTCTGCGGCATTCTAAATTCAAATGGCAACATTTTCACCAATGATAATGATTTGTCCAAGGGTGGCAGTAATTAGATATTTCAAGAAATTCTAAGCAGATCTAAGCAGACTAAATATTTTATGGAATTCCTATTAAAATATTTTTTTTCAGGCTGACTGGGTCTTAATATTACACATGTGTATATCTGTGTGTTTGTATGTGTGTATGTGTTTGAATAAATTAATACAACAATGTAGCTGATAAAAATAGTCCTATGGCCTTTTGTTTTTCTTCTCATAATATGAAAGCCTGTAAAAATTACCAATCAACATTTATTGCAGCATTATTTACCATAGCTAAGATATGGAACCAACCCAGATGCCCCTCAGTAGATGAATGGATCAAGAAAAAATGGTATATATACACAATGGAATTCTATGCCTCCATCAGAAACAATGGCATTGCCCCATTTGTTAGGAAATGGAAAAACTTGGAAAAAATTATATTAAGTGAAGTAAGCCAGGCCCAAAGAAACATAGGTCCCATGATTTCCCTTATTTGCAATATCTAGTATATGTATGAGTCAAGCAGAAAAGGTCAGATAATGTGATGTTAGGAAAATGAACCCTTAGATATGTATTTTAATGTTTTTTTCTTTCATGCATGTGTTTCTAACGCATTTATAAGATTATTTCTTTGTTGCTTTGTATGTCCCTCCCCCACAGTATAACCCCTGCTTTCACTATATTTGATGTCAGTATAACTTGTGGAGGAGATGGGGAAAAACAAGTCGTTTAAGGGTACAGGTGGATTTGTTGCAACAATGAGAAGTACAAGTTGTCATGTCCAAAACGAGCTTTACAACGTCGGTGCGGGGGGGGGGGGGGAGGAGAAGAATTGGAATTGGGGGGGTGGGGGGAGGCTGGGAAGGGATGTGAAGGGTAAACAAAGGAGGAGGCTGCAATGCTTGGTAAGAAATGTATGCATTATCCTGCCCATGTAATTGTAACCCCTCTGTACAGTAAGTTCACAAATAAAAAAATGAAAAAAAATTACCAATCAAATAACATCCAAGATTAAAACATTAGTGCTGTCCAAAAGATTTGCATGCAAACCCACAAACGTCCATCTCATTTCAGACCACCATGTTTTAGGAAAATTTTAAGTCTATAAATTATGTTGTCACCAAGGAAACAACATACAATATTTCTTTTAAAAATACCTAGATTGCAGAACACTTTACCCAGAAAATTGAAGGAATATAATTTATGCGATTTAATATAAATATTTAGACACTTAAATGTATATTCTATTATTATTATTATCATTGTGAAATATCTTACAGATGGTTTACAATTGTTTCCTCCTCCTTTATTTCCCCATACCATCCCTTCCCCTCTCGCCCTCATCCACACATCCCTCTACCACCACCCTCCCCACCACCCCCTCCGCACACTCTACCAAAGTTGTAAAGTTCATTTATCGACATAACGTCTTATACATCTCATTGTTGTAATATGTGTCCACCTGTAAACCTATTTAAACTGTTTTTCCCATTCCCTCCAAAAATTATATCATCAAATACAGTGAAAGCAGCACTTATAGCCTGGGGGAAGTACATACACAGCCACAAACAAATCATCTTATAAATATGTTGAAAACAATAACAAGAAAGACAAGAAAACTTTTGAATCCATATCTTAGGATTCATTTCTCCAAACAACAACCTGTCTGACAGTTTCTGTTTGTCTCAGACATATATTAGTTATTGCAAATAAGGGACACCATGGGATCTATGTTTCTTTGGGCCTTACTTTGGGACTTACTTCACTTAATATAATTTTTTCCAATCTTTCCATTTCCTGACAAATGGGGCAATGTCCATTGTGTATATATACCACGTATTCTTGATCCAATCAAGAATATGTCTAGATTGGTTCCCTATCTTAGTTATGGTAAATAATGCTGCAATGAGCATAGTGATGCTGGTAGCTTTAGGATGGTTTTGTTTGTGATCATTTGAGTAAATGCCCAAAAGTGGGATTGCTGAGTCATAGGGGAGCTCTATGTGGAATCTTCTGAGGAACCTCCACAACAAATTCCAAAATGGTTGAACAAGTTTCTACTCCCACCAAAAATGCAGTAAGCTTCCCTTCTGCTCACATCACATCCAGCATTTGTTGTTATTAGGGTTCTTGATTATAACCATTTTAACTGCGGTGAGGTGGTATCACAATGTGGTTTTCATTTGCATTTCTTTTCTGGCTAGGGAGGTTGAGCATTTCTTCATGTGTCTATTGTCCATCCTTCATTCGTATTCAGAGAAGTTTCACTTTAAGTATTTAGTCCACTTATTTATTGGCCAGTTGTTCCTTTGAGGATTTGTTGTTGGGGGATTTCATTTTTTGAGATCCAGGTATATTTTAAATATGAGACCCTTGTCCGATGTATGGCTAGTGAAGTTCTCCCAATCAGTGGGCTTTCTATTGATCTTGCTAGCTATATCCATTGCCAAGCAGAAGCTCTGCAAATTCATTCAATCCCATTTGTTCCACCTTTCTTTGATTTGTTGTATTTCTGGGTCTCTATTAAGAAAATATTGGTCTGGGCAAAGGAGACCTAGGGTTTCTCTTACGACATCCTGGAATGTTTTCAAAGTGTCTGCTTTAACTCTGAGTTCTTTGATCCATTTGGAGTTGATTCTGATTCAGGGTGATATATAAGGATGTAGCTTTAGTTTTCTACAAGTGATTAACCAATTTTTCCAGTACCATTTACTGAAGAGGCTGTCTTTCTTTATTCATGTTTTTAGCACGCTTATTGAAGATTACAGTGCTATAGGTCTGTAGGTTCAGTTCTGGGTTTTCAATTCTATTCCACCTATCCTGAGGTCTGTTCTTGTGTCAGGACCAAGCTGTTTTGATTACTATAGCTTTGTAGTAGAGTTCATAGTTTGATATTTATATTCCTCCAGCACTGTTCATTCTGTTAAGGATCATTTTGCTATTTGGGGTCTTTATTATTCCATATGAATTTTTGGATTGCTTCTTCTATTTCCTTGAAGAATGAGGTTGGAATATTGATAGGTATCACATTGAATTTGTAGATAGCCTAGGGAAGTATTTCTGTTTTCATGAGGTTGATAATTCCAATCTAGGAGCATGGGAGGTTTTTCCACATTCTAATTTCTGTTTTGATTCCTTTTTAAAGTTTTCATCATTGAGGTCCTTCACTTATTTGGTTAAGTAAATTCCTAGGTATTTTATTTTTTGTGGGGCTATTACAAATGGAGTTGCTTTCCTGATTTCAGCCACGCTTTACCCGTTGTTGGCATACAGAAAAGGCATTGATTTTGAGGGTTAATTTTATACCCTGCTACTTTTCCAAAGGTTAGAATCAGCTTGAGGTATTTAGGACTGGACTCTGTGGGATTCTTTTAAGAGAAGATCATGTCATCTGCAAAGAGGGAGAGTTTTACGTCATCTTTCCCTATTTGAATCCCTTTTATGTTTGCATCTTGTCTTATTGCTGTAGCTAGGCATTCTAATGCTAAAATGAAGAGAAATGGAGAGAGTGGACATCCTTGTCTTATTCCTGAGTTAGGAGGAAATGGCTTTAGTTTTTCACCATTAAATTTTATGCTGGCTGTAGGTTTGTAAGTTTGTCATACACAGCCTTTATTGTATTGAGGAATGTTCCCTAGATTCCTAATTTTTCCAGAACCCTCATAACAAAGGGTTATTGAACCTTGTCAAATGTTTTTTCTGCAACTATTGAGATAACCATGTGGTTCTTATCCTTGCTGTTTGTGATGTGATGAATTATACCAGATTATTTGGTTATATTGAACCAACTTTGCATCCCTGAAATGAATCCTATTTGATGCTGGTGTATGATTTTGGGGATGAATTGTTCAAGTCAATTGGCCAAAATTTTGTTGAGAAGTTTTGCATCAATACTCATCAAAGAAAGAGAACAAAGAAATGGGTCTATAGTTCTCTTTCTTTGATGAGTCCCTGCCTGTTTTGGGGATGAGGGTTATGATGGCTTCATAGAATGAGTTCGGTAGTAAACTTTTTCCTTTAATTTCATTGAAGATTTGAAGGAGTATTGGTGTGAGCTCTGACATGAAGGCCTTGTAGAATTCCGCTGTAAATCCATCTGGTCCTGGGCTTTTCTGAGGTGGGAGGTCTTTTATTACTGTGTCTATTTCAATACTTGATATGGGCCTGTTAAGCTGGTTTAACTCATCTTGGTTTAATTTCAGCATTACAATATTTGCTAGGAAAATGTCCATTTCTGCCAGGTTCTCTAACTTACTAGTACAAAGGTTTGAGAAATATTCCATTATAATGTTCTGAAGCTTAGTTGTTTCTGTGGTGATGTTTCCATTCTCATCTCTCAGTTTATTTATTTGAGTGTATTCTCTTCTTTTTCTCATAAGATTTGCTAAGGGTCTGTCAAATTTGTTAATTTTTCAAAATATCATTTCTTTCTGGTTTTTTGGGTTCTTTCTGTTTTCATATTTGGATTCTAATTTGTTTAATTCTGATGTAATTTTAATGATTTCTTTCCATCTACTGTATTGTGTTTATCTTGTTCCTCTTTTTCAAGGTGGTTCAGATATCTCATTAAATTGTTGGTTTCAGATCTCTCCAATTTGTTGATGTAGGAACTCAGAGCTATAAACTTGCCTCTGAGTACTGCCTTTGCTGTGTCCCAGAGGAGCTGGTAATTTATGTGTTCATTTTTGTTGAATATCATGAACATTTTAATTTCCTTTCTCATCTCTTCCATGACCCAATGGTGATTCAACAGTGTGTTGTTCAGCCTTCATGTGTTACAGGAAGTTCTTTGGTGGATTTTGGTGTTGAGTTCTAACTTTATTCCTTTGTGGTGTGGGAGAATGAATGGTATAAATTTAATATTTCTGAATTTGGACAAGTTTGTTTTTTGACCTAAAATGTGGTCTGTTTGGAAAATATTTTGTGTGCTGCTGAAAAAAAGGTGTATTCTGATGCTGCTGGGTGATATATTCAGTAGATATCTGTTAAATCTAGCTGATCTATGCAGTTGTTTAGATGTGCAGTTTCTATACTGAGTTTTTGACGTGTTGATCTACATAGTCAGGATAGTGGTTTGTTAATGTCGCCAGCAATTGATGTCTTTGCATCTATGTGAGATATGAGGGAAAGCAGTGTTTCTTGGATAAATTTTCGTGTTCTCTTCTTTGGCAAATATATATTTAGAATTGTAATAATCTCCTGGAGGGGAGATCCCCTAATTATTTTTTGTTTTTTTTTTTTTTTTTTTTTTTTTAGCAGTTGACATTCTTTTTTTTTTTTTTTTTTTAAATTTTATTTTATTTTATTTGAGAACATACTGTACAGAGGGGTTACAATTACATGGGCAGGATAATGCATACATTTCTTACCAAGCATTGCAGCCTCCTCCTTTGTTTACCCTTCACATCCCTTCCCAGCCTCCCCCCTCCCTCCCACGGAATCATACCCCCCCTCCCCCCCCCACACCGACATTGTAAAGCTGGTTTTGACATGACATTTTGTACTTCTCATTGTTGCAACAGGTCCACCTGAATCCTTAAATGACTTGTTTGTCCCCATTTCCTCCACATGTTATACTGACATCAAATATAGTGAAAGCGGGGGTTACACTGTGGGGGAGGGACATACAAAGCAACAAAGAAATAATCTTATAAATGCGTTAGAAACACATGCATGAAAGAAACAAAAACATTAAAATACATATTTGAGGTTTCGTTTTCCTAACATCACATTATCTGACTTTTTCCGCTTGACTCATACCTATACTAGATATTGCAAATAAGGGAAACCATGGGACCTATGTTTCTTTGGGCCTGGCTTACTTCACTTAATATAATTTTTTCCAAGCCTTTCCATTTCCTAACAAATGGGGAAATGTCATTCTTTCTGATGGAGGCATAGAATTCCATTGTGTATATATACCACATCTTCTTGATCCATTCATCTACTGAGGGGCATCTGGGTTGGTTCCATGTCTTAGCTATGGTAAATAATGCTGCAATAAACATAGTTGTGCTGCTAGCTTTAGTGTGGCCTTGTTTGTGATCATTTGGGTAAATGCCCAAAAGTGGGATTGCTGGGTCATTGGGGAGCTCTATGTGGAGTCTTTTGAGGAACCTCCATACTGCTTTCCAAAGTGGTTGAACAAGTTTACATTCCCACCAACAATGAAGTAAGGTTCCTTTCTGTCCACATCCCCTCCAGCACCTGTTGTTGTTAGAGTTCTTGATTTTTGCTGTTCTAACTGGAGTGAGGTGATATCTCAATGTTGTTTTGATTTGCATTTCTTTTATGGCTAGGGATGTTGAACATTTCTTCATGTGTCTATTGGCCATCCTTCTTTCTTCTTCAGAGAAGCTTCTCTTTAAGTCTTTCGCCCACTTACTTATTGGGCAGTTGTTTCTTTGAGGATTTGTTGTTGGGTGGTTTAATTTTTTGAGTTCCAAGTATATTTTAGATATGAGACCCTTGTCTGTTGTATGGCTAGTAAAGATCTTCTCCCAGTCCGTGGGCTTTCTATTGATCTTGCTAGCTATGTCATTTGCCCTGCAGAAGCTCTGCAACCTTATACAATCCCATTTGTCCAGCCTTTCTTTGATTTGTTGTGTTTCCGGGTCTCTATTCAGAAAATTTCGGCCTGAGCCAAGGAGACCCAGGGTTTCTCCTATTCCATCCTGTAATGTTTTCAGAGTGTCTGCTTTGAGTTCAAGGTCTTTGATCCATTTGGAGTTGATTCTGGTGCAGGGTGATATATAAGGATCTAGCTTTAGTTTTCTACATGTAGTTAACCAGTTTTGCCAGCACCATTTACTGAAGAGGCTGTCTGTCTTCCATTCTATTGTTTTAGCTCCCTTATCAAAGATTAGATGGCTGTAGGTCTGTAGGTTCATTTCTGGGTTTTCAATTCTATTCTATTGGTCCTGAGGTCTGTTCTTATGCCAATACCAAGCTGTTTTGATTACTATGGCTTTATAGTAGAGTTTGAAATTTGGTATTGATATTCCTCCAGCAGTGTTCTTTTCGTTGAGGAGCGTTTTTGCTATTCGGGGTCTTTTATTGTTCCATATGAATTTTTGGATTGCCTCTTCTATTTCCTTGAAGAATGAGGGTGGAATTTGGATAGGTATTGCGTTGAATTTGTAGATAGCCTTGGGAAGTATTGCCATTTTCACGATGTTAATCTATCCAATCCAGGAGCATGGGAGGTTTTGCCATTTTTTAAGTTCTGTGTTGATTTCCTTTTTCAAGATTTTAAAGTTTTCATCATAGAGGTCCTTCACTTCTTTAGTTAAGTTAATTCCTAGGTATTTTATTTTTTGTGGGGCTATTACAAATGGAGTTGCTTTCCTAATTTCAGCCACACTTTTCTCATTGTTGGCATACAGAAAAGCCATTGATTTTGTGGGGTTAATTTTATAACCTGCTACTTTGCCAAAGTTTTGAATCAGCTTGAGTAATTTGGGAATGGAGTCTATGGGATTCGTTAAATACAAGATCATGTCATCTGCAAAGAGGGAGAGTTTTATTTCTTCTTTCCCTATTTGGATCCCCTTTATGTCTGCATCTTGTCTTATTGCTGTAGCTAGGCATTCTAATACTAGATTGAAGAGAAGTGGAGAGAGTGGGCATCCTTGTCTTGTTCCTGAGTTAAGGGGAAATGGCTTTAGTTTTTCACCATTGAGTATAATGCTGGCTGTAGGTTTGTCATATACAGCCTTTATTGTATTGAGGAATGTTCCATGGATTCCTAATTTTTCTAAAACCTTCATCATAAAGGGGTGTTGGATCTAATTATTATGTAGCGACTTTGGTAATCTCTTCTCATTAATTTTAATTTGAAGTCTATTTCATCTGATATTTGGATTGAAACACCTACTTATTTATAGGAGTCATTTGCTTGGTAGATTTTGTTCGGGCCTTTCACTTTCAAAAGTTGTTTGTTTGTATGGGCAAGGTGTTACTCCTGAAGGCAGCAGATAAAGGAATCTTGCTTTTTAATCCAACTAGACAGTCTATGTTGCTTAATTGGAGAGTTAAGTCCATTAATGTTCAGAGTTAGGACTAAGTGGTATTTGGGAGTAGCAGGATACAACTGTAACATCATTATGGATGTTGACACTGGCATGGAATTCACTTCCTTTTTTATCTGACAAATGAATATACAAAATAACATAATTTTAAGTAAATATCAAGACCTAACTAAACATATGACCAGAAAAGTCATCATGCAAGCCTTATTGCAACTAGGGTAAAAGAAAAATCTGTCATACTCATTCTGTATTTCTTTTATATGTTGATTTTTTTCTTAAATTATTTACTTTAGCTCGCATCTTAAAAACATTGTGTTAAATGATGTATATTTTGGTAATTAATTTTGGATGCCTCCTTAAATTTTGTTTTGAGTATAATGTCTCACTTCATTTACTAACTCATGAAATGATGCTGATTACAAAACAAATGCTAATAACCACTGTTTATAATACACAAAATCTCATAAGCAAGATTTCATGAAGCATTGGTTAACATTTTGATTTCATGGTCTCATGATGATGAGGCCTATCTGCAGGAGTACAGTTGTACCTAGATTCCTCAGCCTAAATTTAGCCACAGTTAAAAAATGTTTATATCTTTATCTGTCATCCATCAGAGATTAAACTTGAGTATAAAACCTAAGAAAATGGTAAGGTAAGAATTTAGCTTTTCTGGACATAAAGTAAACAATATGCCTCATAGAGTAACTCATTAGTTTAAAGTCAAGCTGTTTCTCCAAAACATTCTAAATACTTCCTTACAATGTATATTATTCTAAAGAATGGAATGGGGAATGTGAGAAGAAGACTAACCAAGTATTGTCTTCAAATATACATAATTTGTATTTACCTCCTTTTTTTCGTTATAAGCATTTTTGATAAAACTCTTTGAATAATTGTTTTCCTGGTCTGCTATAATATGTCTTAGTTGCATATATCAACTACATTCAGAAAATGGTATGTACTAATTAGGTAAGGAAAACATATTCAATAAATTGCAAAAAGTATATACCTATAGGGATAATATTTTGAAGAGTGCATTTGAAATATTCTAATATAATTATTAATTTGATTGTACAATTTCACATTGACAGTAATGAAGTAGATTACTTTAATGCTAATTGGACAAGATTGTCTTTCTAAATGAGCAAAACCAATATCTCCTTCTACTTTATCAAGGAAACAACTGAGCAAAAAATGGAAATTAACATATGAATCTATAACATCTTGAATGAATTTTTGTTTATTAACAAATATTAATTTCACAAAGTATTTTATTGTGTTATATACATCTGTCCATATAATGTAGCTTGGTAAATTATATTCCTTTTATTAATTTCATTATCCTATTTTTATACTCACGTTTTATTCTGTCATCATACTAACATAAAATATTTGAATATATATACTCCACAATATTTCTCTTCATCTCCTCTCTTACTTTTTTCCAAATTTAATCCTTTCCAACTTTTACACCTGAGACATTCATTTTATTTTCTGAGTCTAGATTCTGCATATGAGAAATCAAGTATTTGTTTTTCACACTATGGCATATTGCTTTAATATGAAGGTTTCCAGTTCTAACTATTTTCTTGAAGATGAAATGATTTCCTTATTATGTGTGGCTAATATGGATAACATGGCAGGAACTCCCAAAAACCTCTCAGTCATATCTTTCAACATTAATGGGCTTAACTCTCCAATTAAGCCACATAGATTAGCTAACTGGTTTACAAAGCAAGATTATTCTATCTGCTACCTTCAGGAGTCACACCTTGCCCATAAAAACAAACATATTTTGAAAGTGAAAGACTAGAACAAAATGTACCAAGCATTCTTTGTGGTGAGGTGGTATCACAATGTTGTTTTGATTTGCATTTCTTTTATGGCTAGGGAGGTTTAGCATTCCTTCATGTGTCTACTGGCCATCCTTCTTTCCTCTTCAGAGAAGTTTCTCTTTAAGTCTTTCGCCCATTTATTTATTGTACAGTTGTTTCTTTGAGGATTTGTTGGGGATTTAATTTTTTGAGTTCCAGGTATATTTTAGATATGAGACCCTTGTTCATTGTATGGATAGTAAATATCTTCTCTCAATCCGTGGGCTTTCTATTGATCTTACTAGCTATATCCTTTGCCGAGAAGAAACTCTGCAATTTCATGCAATCCAGTTTGTCCAAACTTTCATTGATTTGTTGTGTTTCTGGGTCTCTATTGAGAAAATTTCAACCTGTGCCAAGGAGACTTAGGGTTTGTCCTATTCCATCCTGTAATATTTTCAGAGTATCTGCTTGACTCCGAGGTCTTTGATCCATTTGGAGTTGATTCTGGTCAGGGTGATATATAAGGATATAGCTTTAGTTTTTTTACAAGTGATTAACCAATATTGCTACATCATTTACTGAAGAGGCTGTCTTTCTTCCATTTTATATTTTGACCTCCCTTATCTAAGATTAGATGGCTATAGGTCTGTGGGTTCATTTCTGGGTTTTCAATTCTATTCTATTGGTCCTGAGGTCTGTTCTTGCGACAGTACCAAGCTGTTTTGATTACTATAAATTTGTAGGAGGGTTTATAATTTGGTATTGATATTTCTCCAGCACTGTTCTTTCTGTTAAGGATTGTTTTTGTTATTTGGGGTCTTTAATTGTTCCATACGAATTTTTGGATTTCCTCTACTATTTCCTTGTAGAATGAGATTGGAATATTGATAGGTATCGCATTGAATTTGTAGATAGTCTTGGGGAGTATTGCCATTTTCACGATGTTGATGTTTCCATTCAAAGAGCATGGGAGGTTTTCCCACTTTCTAATATCCGTTTTCATTTCCTTTTTCAGATTTTTAAAGTTTTCATCATAGAGGCCCTTCACTTCTTTCGTTACTTTAATTCCTAGGCATTTGAGTTTTTGTGGGGTTATTACAAATGGAGTTGCTTTCCTGATTCAGCCACACTTTTCTCATTGTTGGCATACAGAAAAACCATTGATTTTTGAGGGATAATTTTATATCCTGTTATTTTGCCAAAGTTTTGAAGATGCTGGAGGGGATTTGAACAGAATGGAAAATTACTGCAATGTTTGTGGGAGTGTAAACTTGTTCATCTACTTTGGAAAATGCTATGGACATTCCTCAAAAGACTCCACATAGAGCTCCCGTGTGACCCAGCAATCCTACTTTTGGGCATTTAAGAATATGATCACAAACAAGACCATACTAAAACTACCAGCACAACTATGTTTATTGAACATTATTTACCATAGCTAAGATATGGAACCAACCCCGATGCTCCTCAGTAGATGAATGGATCAAGAAAATGTGGTATACATACACAATGGAATTCTATGCCTCCATCAGGAAGAATGGCATTGACTCATTTGTTAGGAAATGGAATGACTTGGAAAAATTATATTAAGTGAAGTAAGCCATTCCCAAAGAAATATAGGTCCCATGGTTTCCCTTATTTGCAATAACTAGTATATGTGTGAGACAAACAGAAACTGTCAGACAACTTGATGTTAGGTTAAATGAACCACATGTTAAGGATTCAATTTTTTTAATTTCCTGTGATTGTTTCTAAGATGTTTATAAGATGATTTCTTTGTTGCTTTGTATGTATCTCCCCCAGAGTATAAGCCCTGCTTTCACTGTATTTGGTGTTGATATATTTTGTGGAGGGAAAAGGAAAAAAAAAAAAACAACTGTTTAAATAGGCTTACAGGTGGACCCATTACAATTATAAGATGAGCAAGAAGTTATATTTATAAATGTACTTTACAACTTCAGTGGGGTGGGAGGTGGATGGGTGGGGATGGGGCGGTAGGGGCGTGTAGGGGTGGGGGTGTGGAAATGGGAAGGGATGTTATGGGGAAACAAAGGATGAGGCAACAATGCTTGATAAGAAATTTAATCACTATCTTGCCCATGTAATTGTCAACCCTCTGTATAATATTTTCATAATAAAACAAAACCAAACAAAACAAACAAAAAATCTACCAAGCAAATGGCCCCCATAAACAGGCGGATGTTACAATCCTAATTTCTGAAAAAATTGACTGCAAATTAAAATTAGTCACAAGAGATTAAAAAAAAGTTTATTATATACTAATTAAGGGTTTCTCCTTCAGGAGGATATTACAATTCTGAATATCTATTCACCAAACAACGGAGAACCCAAATTTATGCAAGAAACACTACTTTCTCTCAAAGATCACATAGATACAAAGACATTAAATGTTGGGGGATTTAACACACTACTATCACTACTAGATAGATCAACACTTCAAAAACTCAATAGAGAAACTGCACATCTGAACAACTGCATAGATCAACTAGTTTTAACTGACATCTATTGAGTATTTCAACCAGCAGCATCAGAATACATGTTTTTCTCAGCAGCACATGGAACATTTTCCAAAATAGACCACATTCTACGTAACAAATCAAACTTGTTTAAATTCACAAATATTGAAGTAATACAGAGAGTCCTGTAACACATGGAGGCTGAACAACACACTGTTGAATCACCAGTGGGTCATGGAAGAGATGAGAAAGGTAATTAAAATGTTCATGATATTCAACAAAAATGAGCACACAAATTACCAGCTCCTCTGGGACACAGCAAAGGCAGTACTCAGAGGCAAGTTTATAGCTCTGAGTTCCTACATCAACAAATTGGAGAGATCTGAAACCAACATCTGAACCACCTTGAAAAAGAGGAGCAAGATAAACGCCAATACAGTAGATGGAAAGAAATCATTAAAATTAAGTCAGAATTAAACAAATTAGCATCCAAATATGAAAACAGAAAGAACCAAAAAGATAAAGAATTGGTACTTTGAAAAATTAATAAATTTGACAGACCCTTAGCAAATCTTTTGAGAAAAAGAAGAGAATACACTCAAATAAATAAACTGAGAGATGAGAATGGAAACATCACCACAGAAACAACTAAGCTTCAGAACATTATAATGGAATATTTCTCAAACCTTTGTACTAGTAAGTTAGAGAACCTGGCAGAAATGGACATTTTCCTAGCAAATATTGTAATGATGAAAGTAAACCAAGATGAGTTAAACCAGCTTAACAGGCCCATATCAAGTATTGAAATAGAAACACTAATAAGAGACCTCCCATCTCAGAAAAGCCCAGGACCAGATGGATTTACAGCGGAATTCTACAAGGCCTTCATGTCAGAGCTCACACCAATACTCCTTCAAATCTTCAATGAAATTGAAGGAGAAAGTTCACTACCGAACTCATTCTATGAAGCCATCTTAACCCTCATCCCCAAACCAGGCAGGGACTCATCAAAGAAAGAGAACTATAGACCCATTTCTTTGTTCTCTTTCTTTGATGAGTATTGATGCAAAACTTCTCAACAAAATTTTGGCCAATTGACTTGAACAATTCATCCCCAAAATCATACACCAGCATCAAACAGGATTCATTTCAGGGATAGAAGTTGGTTCAATATAACCAAATAATCTGGTATAATTCATCACATCACAAACAGCAAGGATAAGAACCACATGGTTATCTCAATAGTTGCAGAAGACACATTTGACAAGATCCAGCATCCCTTTGTGATGAGGGTTCTGGAAAAATTAGGAATCCAGAGAACATTCTTCAATAGAATAAAAGCTGTATGTGACAAAAACCTACAGCCAGCATAAAATTTAATGGTGAAAAACTAAAGCCATTTCCTCTTAACTCAGGCACAAGACAAGGATGTCCACTCTCTCCACTTCTCTTCAATTTAGTATTGGAATGACTAGCTACAGCAACAAGAAAATAGGCAAATATAAAAATGATCCAAATAGGGAAAGATGAAATAAAACTCTTCCTCTTTGCAGATGACATTAGCTTGTGTTTAATGAATACCACAGTCTCCACTCCCAAATAACTCAAGCTGATTCTAAACTTTGGCAATGTAACATGGTATAAAATTAACCCTCAAAAATTCAATGGCTTTTCTCTATGCCAACAATGAGAAAAGTGTGGCTGAAATCAGGAAAGCAACTCCATTTGTAATAGCCCCACAACAATAAAATAACTAGGAATTAACTTAACCAAAGAAGCTAAGGATCTCTGTGATGAAAATTTTAAAAACTTGAAAAAGGAAATCAAAACATAAATTCGATAGTGGAAAAATCTCCCATGTTCCTGGATTGGAAGGATAACCATCGTGAAAATGGCAATACTTCCCAAGGCTATCTACTAATTCAATGTAATACCTATTGATATTCCTACCAGATGCTTCAAGGAAATAGAAGACGCAATGCAAAAATTCATACGGAAAAATTAAAGGACCCAAATATCAAAAACAATCCTTAATAGAAAGAACAGTGCTGGAAGAATATCAATACCAAATTTCAAATTCTACTACAAAGCTATAATATTCAAAACAACTTGTTACGGGCACAAGAACTGACCTCAGGACCAATGGGATAGAATTGAAAACCCAGAAATGAATCCACAGACCTATAACACTGTAATCTTCAAGGAAGAAGCTAAAAACTATAATGGAAGAAAGACAGCCTCTTCAGTAAATGGTGCTTGCAAAATTGGTAAATTACTTGTAGAAAACGAAATCTATATCCTTATATATCACCCTGCACCAGAATCATCTCCAAATTGATCAAATACCTCGGAGTCAAAGCAGACACTCTGAAAACTTTAAAGAATGGAGTAAGAGAAACCCTAGGTTTCCTTTGCATAGACCAATATTTTCTTTAAAGATACCCAGAAACAGAACAAAACAAAGAAAGGATGGACAAATGGGATTGCAATAAATTGCATAACTTCTGCATGTCAAACACATAGCTAGCAAGATCAATAGAAAGCCCATGGATTGGAAGATTTTCACTAGCCATACAAAGAACAAGGGCCTCATATCTAAAGTATACCTGGATCTCAAAAACATTAAATCCCCCAACCACAAATCCTCAAAGAAACAACTTCCCAATAAATCTGTGGACTAAAGACTTAAAGAGAAACTTCTGTGAATAGGAAAGAAGGATGGCCAGTAGACACATGAAGAAACGCACAACCTTCTTAGCCAGAAAAGAAATGCAAATCAAAACCACATCGTGATACCTCCTCACCCAAGGTACAATGGCTATAATCAAGATCTCTAATAACAATAGATGCTGGAAGGGATGAGGACAGAAGGGAACCTTACTGCATTGTTGGTGGGAGTGTAAACTTGTTCAGCCACTTTGGAAATTAGTATGGAGGCTTCTCAAAGACTTTACATAGAGCTATCCAATGACTCAGCCATCAGACTTTTGGGCATTTACCCAAGAGATCACAAACAAAACCATACTAAAGCTACCATCATAACTATGTTTATTGCAGCATTATTTACCATAGCTAAGATATTGAATCAAACAAGATGCCCCTCAGTAGATGAATGGATAAAGAAAATGTGGACTATATACCCAATGGAATTCTATGCTTCCATCAGAAATAATGACATTGCCACATTTGTTAGGAAACACAAAGAATCGGAAAAAGTATATTAGATGAAGTAATCAGAGCCCAAAGAAACATAGTTCCCTTGGTTTCCCTTACTTGCAATCCCTTGTATATGTCTGAGACAAGCGGAAACATTCAGATAAGTTGATGTTTGGCGAAATGTACCCCAAAGTAAGGATTCCAATGTTTTTCTTTCTTATGATTGTTTCTAACAAATTTATAAGATGATTTCTTTCTTGCTTTGTATGTCCCTTCCACAAGGTATAACCCCTGCTTTCACTGTATTTTATGTTGGTATAATTTGAGAAGGGGAAGGGAAAAAACAAATGTGGATTCATTGCAGCAATGAGATGTACAAGATTTATGTCGAAAAACGAACTTTACAACTTTGGCTAAGGGGGGGATTAAAAGGGAGGGGGAGTGGGGAATGGGAAGGAATGGGAAGGGGAAACAAAGGTGGAGGTAAAAAAGCTTGATGAGAATTATACTCATTCCCTTGCACATGTAATTGGACCCACTGTTTACTATATTTTCACAATAAAAATTATCTGAAAAAATTGTATGAATGGATAGTGCATATGATTTTATTTTTCATTACAAACATAGAATGTAGTAAAAATTTTCGTAGCAATTACACTGCACTAGGTTGAGGTCAGATTCAAATGTAAATAATATACTGTGTTCATGTACAGAATTTGAGCATCAAAAATGTTAATATGCCTGTGGTCCTAAAACCAATACCTTACTGATATTGTGTGACAAATACAATTTCCTATAAGTAAAGAAATTTTCCATGTATCTTTTTAATACATATTTTTATTGTAAATGTTCTGTGCACAGGGTTTAGAGTTACATAAATAAGGTAATGAGTACATTTCTTACTGAGCATTTTTATCCTCTCCTTGTTTTTTCCCATAC
This sequence comes from Dipodomys spectabilis, assembly GCF_019054845.1. Lineage (NCBI taxonomy): Eukaryota > Metazoa > Chordata > Mammalia > Rodentia > Heteromyidae > Dipodomys > Dipodomys spectabilis. Next base: position 3,033,457 of record NW_024870821.1, on the reverse strand, counting down.
CGTCCCTTTGCCCCGCATCTGATAGAATGTCTTGTACATCTCATTGTTACAATGGGTCACCTTGTATCCATTCCTTGTATCTTAAATGAAGAAATGCTGGCTTGATTTATGCTGATTCTACTTGTATAGATACACCTAAAATCACTCGCCAAGTCCAAGAGCACATAAATCATATGCACATCACTTTTTTTCATTTTGCTATAATTGTGTTATACACATTTATTGACAGGTTACAAATTATTCTCAAATTTTAATGCACTAAAATACTTTCTTTTTTTCTTATTTTCTTAGCTAGGAAATCAGCAAGACCTCAGTAAGTATTCCTCACATAGGACTTTTCAAATGGGTTGGTGAAATGTTGAGCTGAGCTCCCATCTTCTGAGGACTCACACTTCTGCTTAGGAATTGATGCTGGCTTTTGGAAAAGAGCTCAAGGAAGAATGTCATTTAAAGACTTATAACTTTATTCTGCACCAGGGTATTTTCTTGCTACTTTGTTTGTTGAGAGTGTCTACAAGAACAAGCATTCCCTGGGGAGCAGGGAGATGCCATATGAGGTTTTCTTACTGAGATTTCTGAGTGACTTGCTATCACTTGTACTGCATTTTGCAAATCAAATCTGTCAAAACCGTTTTAAGAGATAAGAGGAGTGGTAAAAGTACTTATAGAGATAAATACTTCTTCAACATATTTGGTTCCAAGCATTCTGTCTAAGGCATATTCAACAACTAGTGAAACTTGTGTTGTCTGTAGCTATGTGTCATTCTCTATGTGTGCATTTATACATGTGTATAGGTATGTGTGTATTTTTGTGTACAGTAACATGCATGTCTACATATAGATGGGCATATACACCCATATATTCATATACAAATAAATATACATATATAAATATATGTGCATATATATATATATATATATATATCAGTTGTTCATTGATTCAATCTATAGTTCCCAGCATATTGCCATTCTCACAAAGTGTACATGGTAAACTGCTCTGAGGATATTTGTTCTATGATAGGCATCTTTTGTACTCACTTCCCCCATTAACCTTGTTTTTCATCCCTGAATATCTTCTGTCTACTTTCCATAGGTTAGCATTGTTTTCATTATATGTATTCACTGATAATAGAAGAAAAAATTTGTTTGTAAAAGAAAAAGAACTTTTAGGTCAGAGGTTAAAAGTATCCTAACGTCTCAATGATTCCTATGAGATAAAATTTGTAATAGTAATAAAAGTGAAAAGGAATTCCTAGATCTATTGTTTTGCCATTTAGAATAGGAAAGAATAACATCATGTCACTGTAATAACTCTTAAAGAATGCAAGGGTAACTGATGGTCGCTATCATGTTTCCACAACACCAGTGGATTCTGAAGGATAACAGTAGACCAGCAGAAATTCTAATTACCAGATATGGAGCATGAAAGAAAAAGAGAGGAAATGAGACAGTGAAAGAGAAAGAGAAATATCACAATACTGAAAGTGCATAACAGATAAACAAGAGCTGTATGAGAATATTCATACTGCTATCTTTAGACTCTACATCTACATTTGGAGGTATTTGATGTATGATAACCCATCAACATGAAATATAAAGTTATTTTGATAAAAATAAAAATGATTCAGAAGAAATTATAAATGCAAAAACAATCTTCACAGAAGCAAATTCTCAGAAATATTTCATCACTTTGAAAAGGATAAAGTGGCTGAAGTTAGTAGTATGACAATTCACAAAGACATAAAAAGATATTAATATATTTCATTATATATCCCAAAGAAGAAAGCAATTATTTTTTAGATGATTTTTTAAAACACAGTCTCTCAGGTGTTGGGAAGGTGGCTCAGTGGTAGAGTGCCTGCCTTGCGTGCACTGGGTTTGATTCCTCAGCATGACATAAGCAGAAAAAGATGGAAGTGTGTTGTGGCTCAAGTGGTAGCGCTAGCTTGGAGCTGAGGGAGAGCACCTAGGACCCAGAGTTCAAGCCCCATGACCAGAAAAATCAAAATATAAAACAAAACACAGTCTCTCACTTTTGTGGCCTCAACTCTGTAATACCACTGCTTCAGCCTAGGGCTAAGGTTTTAGGTGTAGATATTTATCAATACTCCTGATTCAGACTCTACTTAATCATTTTTTAAATAAATATTTTGTTCTTAATTTTCCTCTTTGTAAATTCACATGCTCTATAAAAAATGGTTTGGCCATCCCAGTAACCTTCTCAATGTACCTCCTAATGACGACTTTCAAAAAGTTGTATTATACTACAAGGAAAACAATGCTATAAATAAGGAAAACCAATAACAAAATATTAATGACTAAAATAAAAACTAAAATAATTATCAGTGTTTTCAGTATTTGAAGGGTATTACCTACTAAATTTTACTATTTTCTCATATCCCTGTACGTTTAAAACAGGTTAAGGTTATGATATTCAACAAGAGGTTTTTAGGTTATGAGTAATCTTTAAAGTTACCCACTAAGATTACTATTTAAGTCTCATCTAATCATTTGTATACGTCTTATATCATCATTTGTTCCTCGCTAACATATAAAATAAGGATGCCAGGGGCTGGGAAGGTAGCTCAGTGGTAGAGAGCTTGCCTTGCATGCTTGAGGCCCTGGGTTCGATTCCTCAGCACCACATAAGCAAAAAAAAAAGCCAGAAGTGGCGCTGTGGCTCAAGTGGTAGAGTGTTAGCCTTGAGCTGAAGAGCTGAGGGAGAGCGCCCAGGCCCATAGTTCAGGCCCCCGAACGGACCCCAAAAAAATTTTAAAACATAAAATAAAATAAGGAAGCCCTATAGTTTTAACAGAAACTTTGTAGTTAATAAAGTCTTAACTCTTTATATTCTGCTTCTTTACACAAGGACTTGGCAACTTCTCATTAGTAATGTTCATATAAACTCTGAAATATACATACATAGTAGCATATGTCTGTTACCACAAATCTTAAATACTTTAACGAAAAGTTTTATTACCTGCCAAACAGTCCTTGTTTTAGCATATATAAGCAAATTCCCAAAATATATTTAAACCATTAAAACTTTTAACTAAACTTAACACTTCCTGCAGTGTTCATTATGACAGGTGCCTTGTATAGAATAATTGAATTCCTCCTCCTACACATCTCTTGAACAACAAATATCTGGAATTATTTTGTTTTTGACCTGTCCATCTTGATTTTATTCTTAAATGTGTGCTTATGTAAGAAGTATATGGCTCTAAAATTTCATGAAAATTCTTTTAAACTTACTTTTTGTTGAATTGTCTAAGAAAATCAATTACACTTTATTTATAAAACATGTTCTATGTTCCATTCAGCATCACCTACTCTAACATTGGAACGATACAGAGAAGATTTGAATGGCCCCTGTGCAAGGATGGCAGGCAAATTCCTGTACCATTCCATACTTTTACAACAACAGATGCTGGAGGGGATGTGGCCACAAGTTAACTGTACTACACTCTTGGTGGGAGTGTCAACTTGTTCAACCACTTTGGAAAGTAGTATGGAGGTTCCTCAAAAGACTTCACATAGAACTCCCCTAAGACACAGCAATCCCACTTTTGGGCATTTACCCAAAAGATCACAAACAAGACGGTACTAAAACTACCATCACAATTATATTTATTGCAGCATTGTTTAAGATAGCTAAGATATAGGACCAACCCTGATGCCCCTCATCAGATAAATAGATCAAGAAAATGTGCTATTTATACCAATGAAATTCTATGCCTCCATGAGAAAGTATGGCATCACCCAATTTGTTAGAAAAAGGAAAGACTTTGAAAAAAATTATTAAGTGATGTAAGCCAAGTCCAAAGAAACATAGGTCACAGGGTTTCCCTAATTTGTAATAACTAATATATCTGGGATAAGCAGAAAAGGTCAAAATCTATGCACATATGACCAGATAAGATGTTGTTAAGGGAAATGAACCCGCAAATAGGAACACAACTGTTTTTTCTTTCTTGCTTGCTATTGTTCTAACGTACTTATAACAGGCTATGTGATTTTTTTTTGTTTCTTTATATGTTTCTCCCCCATGCTATAACCCCTGTTTTCACTGTATTTGAATTTGGTGTGCCCACCTCTTGTACATACGCTCCTGTAATTTGGGGAGAGAAAGGAAAAAAACAAAATGCTGAAATAGGGATTCAGGTTGACCCATTGTAACAATGAGATGCACAAGACACTATGTTGAAAACTGAACTTTACAATTTAGGCAGGGGAAGTGGGGAGGGGAGTGTACTTGTAGAGGTGGGCGGGAAAGGACGGTAGAGGGAAAATAAAGGAGGAGGTAACGAAGCTTGTTAGGAAATGTACTCATTACTTGCTCATGTAAATGTGACCTCTCTGTACAGTATTTTTAAAATAAAAACCATATGAAAATGTTCTGAGATGAAAGAGTTTATTTCCTTTATTTTACTCATATAATATGGTTAACAAAGAAATTAATGCAAAACACTGATATGAAGGTATTTTGAATGAATGTGTATGTGTGCACGTGCACGTGTTCTCATGCACTTGCATGTATGTTGGTGTGCTCACAGTTTGAAAAAAGGGCCTCAAAGTCTTGCTAGGCCTGCTCTCTAGATTGGTGAGCTACGATACGTGCTACATCTCCATTCCTGGCCCTTTGCTAACATTAAAATTTTTGAAAAATAATCTCATGAATTTATTTTGTCCTGATTGGCTTCCACTGTTATCCACAGATCTCTGGATCCTGAGTAAATATGCCAAGTAGTTAGGATTACAGGTGTGACCAACCAGCACAAGGCTTTCAGAATAATTTTTAAAGTGGAAGAAAGTTTACTTCACGGGGGCTTGTTTTATCATCTCTTACTTATAAAGCATTTTGGAGTGATTATTTGTGATTTTTTTTTCGTTTTTTGGATTCTTAAGAAAGTGATGATATTTAAAAATTTAGTACTTTTTAAAATGGAACCTGGAAAAATGGGACAGAATATATTTGTCTCTCTTATAAGCTCAGCTCTGTGCATGATAACCCAATGTCACCAACACAGTCTGTGTTGAAGACAAAATGTAACAGAAAACAATCACCATGGCTAATAATTGCTATGGTATTATTTCTTGGACAATATAAACATTGAATAGAGAGTGTAAGAGAATGGAGAGATTTTACCAACCTTTTGTGTATTGCTTAAAGACTTTTGGAAACTTTGACTCATTTCCTTCCTCACAGTGTGTGCTTGGGCCATGCACTTATTGCCTTTAATTACAATTTTCCCAACACTAAAATGGCAATAACATTAGCATTATAGAAAATGTTATCTTAAGAATTAAGGAAATTAAAACTTGTGAAATACTTAACATAAATTTCCATGAATGAGTTTTAAGTTTAGCCAGCAGTTTTTTTTTTTTAAATACTAAAAAGAATGCGATAAGTATTACAGAAATCATTGCATATAGTGAGCAAACAGAAGTAATGTTATCTATTGACCATGCTCTTCTTCCAAGGAAGCCAGGTGGATTATTTCTCATGCTGTAAATCAAACTTGTTATCTTATGTCTTGATAGTGTAAAAATATCAGGACAAAATAATGAAGGAATGTTGTAGACTGAGGTGAAGTCCATATGAAAATGTGCAAAACTGATAAAACATAAAAGAATCTGAGCATTATATTGTGTTTTACATCATTTAAGTTACATTGCAAAGTTAAGTAAGACCTAGAAGAATGGATTCTCTTTTTGATGTCCTATCATAGGTCCTTGGATGAACTCTTTCCTCATTCTTGTAAAGACATCATCAGATGAGAGGAACTATATTATTTTTTGTTTGCTTCCGTACATTTATTCTTCATTTGAAATCTGAACTACTTGAGACTGAAAGAAAATAAGGAAATTAGACCCGCAGTCTTTGGAAAGAACAATCAATGTGAAATAAATAAAATGCATACAACCTTGTAAGAGGTCTGACTAAAGTGAGTTATATAGTCTCAAGCATAAACAGAAAATGATTAAGCAATATCATGTTATTTAAAATGGAAAATGTTAGGAGTTGCTTAATAGTGTTCCTTTCTAATACCTTGAATTAATTATTGATTTTGTATAGAAAGATTAAAGATGAGATTAAAAAGAAACTTGATTAAAAGTGGACAAAGTTCTGAATAGACATGCTCTCCTTAAAGCCCTGAAAATTTCCAGTGGGTTTACAAAGTTCTTTAATACCACTTCTATGCTGGTTTAATTCTTTTTCAGCAGAAGTCATTAGAGAAATGTAATTCAAAATTACTATGATACTACTTCATAATTATTGTAACTTTTATCAAAAAATCAAAGGAATCGGTGTGGTGGTAAAGGCTTTTAATTCCAAACATATAGGAGGTTGGATTTAAGTCTAAGGCCAGTCTGGAGTACTGAAGATAATAAAAACCTGCCCTTTATTACCTTATAATAAAGGTAATAATGCTGAGAGTGTGGAGAAAAGGAAATTTTCTACACATTTCAACAAAATGCAGGTTAGTATTCTCCTTGTAGAAAGTAATATGCAGCTTTCTAAAAACTTCAAAGTTGAAATATCATCTGCCCCGCCAATCATGTGATTATTTCTCTATGAGTAACTCAAATATATCTGCAGTTCATTGTACTCATCATTCACAGCAACAGCCAAGATATAAATCGAAGTTCAGTGTTCAACTACAGACTAATAAAGCAACTGTGGTACATGCACAAATATCTTTTTCTGTTTCATCCTTAAAATAGCAAGAGACTTCTCCCATTAGCCACAACTTACAATGACCTGAAAGATGTATTCTAAATGAAGAAAAATATTGTCTTCTGATCTTTGTAAACACACACACACGCACACAGAAACACACACACACACACACACACACACACACACACACACACACACACACACACAAACCAACATCAAACATTAAGAGAGAAATTTTCAAAAAAGTAAAGCAACGTGGAATTGCTGGGGCATTTATGTCACAATGTAGAAGATAGTAGATATACAGGATGAACCGGTATAGAGTTGTAATGTACAACATGAGGATACAGGGGACAACACTGGTCTTACATGGTTTCCCTTATTTGCAATATCTAGTATATGTCTGAGTCAAGCAGGAAGAGTCAGATAAGGTGATGTTAGGGAAATGAACCCTACGATATGTATTCAATTTTTTTTCTTTCATGCGATTGTTTCTAACACATTTATAAGACTAGTTATTTGTTGCTTTGTATGTCCCTCCCCCACAGTATAACCCCTGCTTTCACTGTATTTGATGTCGGTATAATTTGTGGAGGAGAAGGGGAAAAACAAATCGTTTAAATAGGGAAACAGGTGGACCCATTGCAACAATGAAATATACAAGTCGTTATGTCGAAAACAAACTTTATAATTTTGGTGGGGGGGGAAGGGGGAAGGTTTAGGTGGGGGGCAGGGGGAGGTTCAGAAGAGATAGGAAGGAGAAACAAAGGAGGAGGCTACAATCCTTGTTAAGAAATGTACTCATTATCTTGTCCATGTAATTGTAACCCCTCTGTACAGTATTTTCACAAAAAAAAAAAAAAAATAGAATGAAGCTAAGTAAGTAGGAGTTGTTCTTCTGAGTAGGGGTTGCTCTTTTTGTTGTGCTTCCTTCAGTAATGGATAAGATGAACATAATTCTTTAAATATACCTGCCTGTTTGCAGAAATAATAACAAACACTATACCAATAATGTTGCATGCTCAATATAGAACAAAATGTCAAATTAAAATACATGATCCTTGGTGTAAACTAATTATTGCAAATAATGGAAACCATGGGACCTATGTTTCTTTGTCCAGTTTACTTCACTTAATATGATTTTTTCCAAGATCTTCCATTTCCTTAAAAATGAAATGGTACCTTTCTTTCTGATGAAAACATAGTATTGCATGTACGTATATCTCTCTGGTGTGTGTGTGTGTGTGTGTGTGTGTGTGTGTGTGTGTGTATGTGTGTGTGTGTTTCACTTTCTTGATCCATTCATTTACTGAGGGGCATCGGGGTTTATTCCATATCTTAACTAGGGTAAATACTACTGTGATAAAACATAATTGGGCTGGTAGCTTTAGTGTGGCCTTGTTTGTGGTCACTAGGGTAAATGCCCAGAAGTTTGATTACTGGGTAATAGGGGAACATTATTTTGTACATCAAGGATAATATTAATAGTTGAGCAGAATAGCTCAATAGCTATGTAAATATGACTCTATAAGGCGATTCAAAGTTAAATCAACACTTGTTGATTTAACTTTTTGTTGTTCTTAATATACTACGTGATTTGTTTTTATCCTTTTGTGTTTTCCACACCTATAGTTCATCGCCTGAAGACACTGTATTTTAATCTGATGCCCGGGTATTGTAAATATGTTGTTCTGAACTTGGAAATGGAAAGAGAAAAAACAAAATGGTGAGACAAAGGACAAAGGAGTAACCTATGCAACTGTGATACTCACAAGACAATATGTTGGAAATAATCTTGGGGGGGCGTTGGGAGAGAAGAGGGAAAAATTGGAGAAGGAGTAACAAGTTAGAAAAGAAATGAATTTCTTACCTTACTTGTGTAAGTATAACCCCTCTGTACCTTTCCTTAACAATAGAATTTAAATAAAAAATAAAATCTAAGAGAGCAGCAATACAAGAGATAGCAGAGGGGGGAAATACTGTAGTATACTGCAGTAAAACAGCTGTGGAGACCAGAAATTTTACTTTTACATAGGAAGTAATAAACTAGCACACAGATTTTCAGCCTCATGTCAGTCATTAAAAAGGGGAAACAAAATGCACAATCAGCAAACCAATAGAGATAAAATAGAAAACTAAGCAAGTTGAATGGATGACTTGCACCAAGAATAACAAATGACACAATTAGGTAACAAATAACAAGCTGGTAAGTTTAAAAAATATTACCCATAATTCTATTAAATGTTGTGTACATCACAATTTGTTAGCACTATAATTCAAATCACAGTTAAATAATACATCATTATTATAATGTTATTTATTTTTGATTTCTTAATATTGAATGTTTAATATAAAATTTTAATTTTAGCAGCTATAGAAAAGAAGAAAGTGAAATTAATTTTAATGATATATTTCATGAATTGTAAAATTGAGAAACAGTAGAATTTAAAGAAATAATTTATCATTATTGTTTTATTTCTGTGAATTAATGTAATAATTCAAAGTGTATTCTACACTTAACACTCATCTTAACATCAAATAATAAATTATTTTGCATGACTTGGTTTTAGGTGGAAGGATTTAGCACTGTGGTAAAATTCATACCACACAATACACGAGGGAATGTCCCCTCTCATCCAGTTTAAGTTGTGGAAATTTGATTTCTACATGAATGTTAAATTCATGTCTAGGTGACATATATACAAGTATATAGAATTATATGCATGAGGAGTACTTCAGATGATACTTAAAAGTCATATTCATTAATTAAATTTTTATTATTTTGTACCAAATAAATATTTATAGAGAGACTGAATTTCTGAGTAGATGATGGTGTATGTGGGCCAGATTATGCACATTGAGGCTTATTTTATATTCCTGATATTGTTTCTACAGTTAGATTTAATTTTCCATAACTGGGTTAAGTTATTATATTGGATATATGAAAGTAATTTTTTGTCATTAATCCTTTGCCAGTTGTCTAATACTAATATAATTTATCCATGTGTTAGAAGTAATGGAAATAACAACAGATATAAGCAAGATAAATCAGTCTGAGGTAGAAAAGAATTTTCACCTTTATTTTGATAGCTGGTCCTCTTTTACACTACAGAATGTTCTTGGGAAAATGTGCTCCATGCTGGCCACAACTGCAGAATATTATGGTTTGATCTATCAAAAGAGAAGGAAGGATGGGGAACCTCCCTTCCAAAAGTCTGCTCCCAGAGATGTGATCTGCTTTATGGTGGTTACTTGAAAATGAACATTTTTCACAGTCAACCTTGAAAAGCCATCTTGATAGACCATTTCTGTAAGTGGATTACTACAGACTTGTTCAGGGCTTTGTAAAGATGCCAGATTTCCTCATTTTGAGACAATTTAACAGGAATTTAGTCACCTGTTTTTGTATCTTTCAGGGAAAAACCAAATGACCCTAAGCCAGGGAATCACTGGGGCCCAGAAAAGCTACTACCTTGAATAGTAATCCTAGACCTCTAAAACAAAACACACACGTGCACACACACACACACACACACACACACACACACACACACACACACACACACAAATCAAACAATCAAACAAACAAAAAAATCCAGTTAGTACAGCCAGTCAGGGCTGCTATGACAGCCTACTTGAAGTCAGGCAAAAAAAGAGAAGCTGAGAGTTATTTAGCTGATAACCAATATATTTTTTATGAGGTAGACTGAAATGAGACCCCAGAGAGAGGGTCAGGAAGACTGATCAGAGAGACTAAAATTGGCCACACAAATGTTGGAAAATAAAATTCTTTGCAGAACAAATAAATCATAGTAAGCCTGCGCATATAAGAACAAGACAGCAGACCAAATTCCAGAAATGCACATTTTCTTAGAGGTCAGCTTAATGAATTAGCAATGGAAATATTTGAATTCTTAAATATTTGACCACATGTGGAAGAAGGCTGAAGAGAAAGAAAATGCCATCATTCTGTTAGGAGGTCCAACATCACATTAGGAAATAATCAATCACAGATTTGTAATAAAAAGAGTAAATAATTATTCCAAATGAGGGCTTCATTTGTTTTGATCTAACAGTTCTTGATTTAGGTGTTAGCAATTACCATACAATTGATCCAGTCCCACAGCTGAGTTAATACTGACCCCATTATTCCCACATGAAGGAACAGAGAAAATTTACAAATGTCTGATGAAATGAGTAGAGAGTGAAATGTTCTAATAATTATATCTGAGGTTTAGAAACAGGTGATGAGGTGGATTTTCTTTTCTAAAAATCCCTCATTTTTAGCCTGGTGCCAGTGGCTCACAGCTGTAATCCTACCTACTCAGGAAGCTAAGGTCTGAGGACGGCTGTTCAAAGCCAACCTGTGCAGGAAAGTTCCTGAGACTCTTATCTCTATTTAATCACCAGAAAACCAGAAGTGGCACTGTGGCTCAAGAGGTGGAGCACTCACCTTGACTTGAAGAGCTTAGGGACACTGTCCAAGCACATACTTCAAGCCCCTCAACCAACAAAAAAATCTCCCTTTTCTTGGATCTTTTCCTAACATTCAACAAAGAAGCCATTTTATCAAGCACTACATTTAAGTCCTATTCTAGCTACTGCAAATAGAATGATTTGGTATCCTATGACAAATGGTTCATATTTGTGGAAACAATTACCAGCAATGGTAACTTTTTTTCCAGTCCTTGAACTCTGGGCCTGGGCCCTGAACATGGTTATACTGGCAGCTTTCATTTGAGCTTGTTTGTTATTTATTGGATTACTGCCAATGAGGGTAATTACTGGGTGTAAAGGAAGATATATGTTTAGTCTTTTCAGGAAACTCCGTACTGCATTCCACAGTGGTTGAACAAGTTTAGTTTCCCACCAACAGTGTAATAGAGTTCCCAATTGGTTACATCCATGCCAGCATTTTCTATTGCTAGTTTTCTTGATAATGGGCATTCTAATTGGGATGAGGTAGAATCTGTCTTGTTTGCTTGTAGATTTGTGGGCACCTTCTAGATACCATGAATGAATCCATGAAATCTGTATTGCTCGGAGTCTGCATTCCTTTCTCTTTTCTCTTAGTATAATTTTCCCAAGCCTTTCATTTTCCTTAATATTGGTGAAAAGTCATCCTTTCTGATGGGTGAATAGAATTCCAGTGTGTGTGTGTTTAAGATGATTATAGGCCCATGAGTTCATTTCTATGTGTTATGTTTCATGTGTACTTTTGTAATTCCATATTAAATTTGGATTGCTTTCTTTACTGCATTGAAGAATATTTTTAGGATTTTGATGAGTATCGCATGGTCAATTGTTTGCGGCAATAATGCAGTTTTTGACACTTTAATTCTTCCACCCAAGAACATTGAAAGATTTTCCATATCCTTGAATCTCCTTCAATTTCCCTTTTTAGATTTTAATGTTTTCACAGTAGAGTTCCTTCACATTTTTAGTTAAATTAATTAACTCCTAGTTTTGCTGTTGTTATTTTTTTGTTTAGATTAGATTAGATTTTGAGGGTAATACATATGATGTTGTATTTTGGATTTCAGGTTGGTTCTTCCCATTGTTGGTAACACAGAAAAACTACCGATTCTTGGTGGGTTTTATACCGTGCTACATAGCTGAAGGTTAGCATCACCTTTCCTAACTTCAGGGAGGAAGCTATAAGGACTTTTAATACAGGATCATTTCATCTGTAAAAAGGGATAGTTTTACTTCTTCCCTATTTGTATCCCCCTTTTTTTTTCTCTTTCCAATTGCTCTTGCTAGAAAGTCCGCTACCATGTTGAAGAGCAGTAGAGAGTGGACATCCTTGTCTCATTCATGATTTTAATGTCTTAATGCTTCCACCGTTAGGTAAATGCTAATTATCTCTATCATAACCATACTCTGTATTAGATTGAGGAGTGTTCCATGCATTCCTATCGTCTCAGAATTTTTTAATCATGGAAGGGTATTGGAGGTTTTTAAAAGCTATTTCTATATCCATATAGGTGATCATGTGTTTCTCACCCCTGCTTCTGCTGACAGTTTGTGCTATGGTTATTGACAAGAATATTGAATCAAATTGTATCTTAGGATGAATCCTATTTGATCATACCATATGGCTTTTTTGTTAGTTACTGAAGTTGGCTGGTGAGAATTTTATTAAGAAGTTCTGTAGTAATGCTTATCAAAGAGTTCTCTTTCTTTGGTGAGTCCCTATGTGATTTAGGGAAGTGTCTAATTCTATCTTCATAGAATGTGTTTGATAATTCCATTTCCCTTTCCATTCTATTGAAGAGTTAGACTTGCGTATTGTAAGTTCTTTGCAGGCCTTAATTTCATGGTAAATTCATTGAGTCCTAGCCTTTTCTGGAATGGGAAGTGGTTTATTGACATTTAATTTTCATTAATTCTTATGTTTTACTTCTTGCTTCAGATTCAGTATAGGAAAGCATCAATTTCTTCAGGATTCTCCAGATTATTGGCATAAGGTTTTCAAAGTACTCTATTATAACATTCTCAATTTTGCTTATATCTGTTGTGTTGTCTCATTTTTGTCTCTAATTTTCTCTATTTGAGTTAGTCCTCTTATTTTTTTATTATGAAAGTGATATACAGAGGGGTCGTTACAGTTACATAAGTAATGAGTACATTTTTTTAAGTGTTAACCCTTCCCCATTTTTTCCTGCTTCCCCCAACCCTGACATCCCACTCCCCCAAAGTTGTAAAGTTCATGTCTAACATAGTGTTAGAATCAGGTTAACATGTATAAGACAAAGGGTACAGAAATAAAAAACAGTGAGTACAAGGAATTACCCAAAAGGTAAAAACTAAATAGAAATAACCCAAAACAGCTCACTATACAATCATCTTGTATCCATTTCTTGAAGCTCATTTCGATAAGCATCATTTTATATGGTAATATGCATATTGCTTTTGAGCTATTGTGACTATTGTAGACATATTCTAGTGTTTCCAAAGGATTGAAATCGGTGGCCTATGATTCTTTGGGTCTTGCTTGTTTGACTTACTATATTTTCGAAGTGATTCCATTTCCTTACAAATGGGGCAATGCCATTCATTCTGATGGAAGCATAGAGTTTTGTTGTGAACATATATGACATTTTCTTGATCCCTCATTGCTGGCTCATAGGGGAGCTCAATTGAGGAACTTCCATACATCTTTACAGAGTATTTGAACAAGTTTACATTTCCACCAATACTGTAGTAATGTTCCTTTTTGGCCACATCCCCACCAGCCCAGCATCTGTTATTTTTAGTTCTCTTCATAATGGTAACTCTAACTGGGGTGAGGTGGAAGCCCAATGTTGCTTTTATTCGCACTTCTTTTATGGCCAGAAATGTTGCATATTTCTTCATGCGTCTATTGGCCATGCATATTTCTTCTTCAGAGAAGTCTCTCTTTACATCTTTAGCCCACTTATTAAGAGAGTTGTTATTTCTTTGAGGATTTGTTTTTATTTGGGGGGGAGTTAACTTTTGGGGCTCTAAATATATTTGAGATATGAGGCCATAGTGTGTTGCAGAGCAAGTAAAGATCTCCCAATCTGCTGGATTTTTTATTTACTTATCTATATAAGTTCTCTTCTTAGTCAGATTTGGTATGGTTGTGTCAAGTCTGTTAATTTATTTAAAAAACCAACTCTTTTTTAAAATTCTTTCTATGTTTTATTTTGTCTTTATTTATTTATTTCTGATTTTTTAAAACTTGTTTCTGTCTACTGCTTTGGGTTAGGGCTTGCTCCTGTTTTCAAGGAGTTTGAGGTACATAATTAAAATATTTGTTTGAGATTTCCCCAATTGCTTGATGTAGGCACTCAGAGCTATAAATTTTCCTCTAAGTACTGCATTTCCTGTGTCCCAGAGAAGCTAGTATTTTGTGTGTTCATTTTTGTTAAATTCCAGAAACTTTCAGTTGTTTTCTAATCCCTTCAGTGTCCCACTGGTCATTCAGCAACGTGTTATTCAGTCTTCATGGGTTTGAAAATGTTTTTTTTTTTTTTTGCTTTAGCTGTTTAATTCTAAGTTTATTGTGTTACATTCTGACAAGATATGGGAATTCAATTAATTTTTCCTTCAATTTGGACAGAATTCTGAGTGACATAGGATATGTTCTATTTTGGAGAATCTTCCATGAGCTGGTGTGAAGAATGTATATTCTGACGATGAATGTATATTCCGTAGATGTCTGTTTGGGCTAGGTGGTCAATGTAGTTATTTAGGTCTGAAGATTCTTGGTTGAGTTTCTCCTGGACAGGTCATTCATGGATGACAAGGATGTGTTGAGATGTGTTTTCAGGTTAAGTAGTATTTGGTTGATGATGTGGAATGCTCCAGGATTCAGGGCATTGATATTTAGACTTGTTATATCCTCCTAATTGAGCGTTGTCTTTATCAATATGTAATGTCTCTTTGTACTAATTTTAATTTAATTCTATTTTATCTTATGTTAGTAATTCTACTGCAGCCTGTTTATGGTGTCCATTTGCTTGAAAATATATCTTCCAGCCTTTCAGTTTGAGTATGTGTTTGTTTTTGTCAATAAAATATGTCTCTTGTAGATGCTAGATGGATGCGACTTGTTTTTTGATACTACTATTTAATCTATGTCTTCTATTTGGAAATTTAAGTCCATTGATGTACAGAGTTAAGACTGAGAATTTCCTGATAGTCTTGCTATGTTATACATCTGCTGTTAGGAGCTGTGCCTCATCTACTTTTAATATATTTACTTTGTTCTTTGATAAGGAGCATTTTACATAATCAGTTCCTGTTCTTCTTGATCTTCTCTATGTAGGATATATTTGATTAACTTCTATCCTGCTGATTTGGTGGAGATACATTGTTTTAAGTTGCTTTGTAATGAAATATTTTTATATTTCCTTTAAATGTTAAGGAGTTTGGCTTGGGACCGTATTAATGATTGGTAGTTATTTACATTTAATGTTTGTCGTATGTCATGCCAGGGTCTCCTTTTTGCCATATCAGCTAAAAATCTGCATTTAATCTGACTGTATATTCTTTATAAATAATCAGTCTTTTCTCTGTAGCAGCTTTAAAAATTCTTTCCTTGATCCTTAATGATCCTCTAATGGATTTTGATGTAGTGGTTGATTGTTCAGTTCTAGAATTCTCTGTTTGGTGTTTTAAAGGTTTCTCTTTTCTGAATGAGCCTATCTCTTTGGATATTTGTCATGTTCTCTGCTATATTTCTGTAATATGTTTCCCATCCATTTAGTTTCCTGCTCTTCTCCTTCTTGATACCTATCTCCCCGAAATTTGATTTCTAAATGAGTCTTGTACTTCTGTAAATATCATATCTTATTTCTTGTATTTGTTCTAAATGATAATTTCCTCTTTCCTGTTAAACCTATTCTGTCTTTGACCCTGAGATTATCTTATATGTCATTTATTTGCTGTGGAGACTTTCTATTTTGTTTTCAATTTCCCTGTCTTCTAATTGGTCCTTTTTTAGGGCTTCTATCTCTTTATTAAAGATTTGCTTTAGGTATTGTATGGAATTTCTGTACATTTTTTATTTGGTTGAGTGGGTTGCAAAGGTTGTTTTCTTAGCTTTGCCTTCTCTCATATCTTTTAACTAGGCATCCATTTTTTCCTTGGACTCCCTTTACTTCTCAGAATTTATTTGTTTCTTATCTCCACGAATTATTTTGCTAATCTTTGTTTGGTCTCATCTTGTTCACAAATTTCCTTGTAGAGGTTTTCTCTCTTTTCATTAATCACATTTTCAGCAGCATTTGTAATGTATTTTGATATATCTTCTAGGTCCTTGATTGTCTGTTCTAATGCCTGGTTATTTACTGTGTGAATTGAAGTACCTTGACATAATTTTTCTTGTATTTTTTTCTGATTGGTTGTGTCCATTTGGAGGTTTTGTCTTGGGGAAACTATGATGTTAATTATAGACTCTCTATGTTTTTGGTTGATTTGCCAGGTGTTGGTTTGGTTTTCTGTTTTGATTTGTTTTTCTGGAATTAGGTTTTTTCTATACAATTAAGTGCAGAAGTATAAATCAGTTATGGTGAGATGTTGTGATGTTAATACTTATGGTTCTAGTGACAGTTCGGACTGTCCAATGGTATGTTGAATAGCTCTGTGTATGGATGTGGCTTTCTCTGATTCACACTTCTGTTTCTACTTTTTTTCCACGTGGCCCTTTTATTTCTACATTGCAGATGAGCTTTTGAATATGTTGGTCAATACAGTCACAGTAGTCACCTGCCTGGATGGCCAGGTTTTCATAGATTTCTGTTTTCTAGTGAAGATAGTATAAAATCATCTTATGAATTTTATGTCTATAATTATATCTATAATTACAGCTGTATATCTATAATTATAGTTGTCTTGGTGTGACCCTCTAGAAGTGGAGTACCGGCCAGGACTCTGTTTCATTAGAGAGAGCTAGGGAAATTTTCTGTTGTTATTCTGCCATTGTTTTTCCTCTTCCTCAGATTTATTTTATATATTGTTGATTTTTTCACATAATTTATGATTTGTGATGGTTGTATCAGGTTATTTTTGTTTTTCTGCTTGTGTTATTTTGAAGTAGTTATTTCAGGCTTCTATGAAGAGACAGAAATATTTGTTATTACATTGAGAGAAATCGAGAAGACATTTTAACCTATTTGCTACAAGTAAATTAATATTAAGCAAAGCTAATGAAAATAATCACTTCTTACTCTACAGAGGACGAGTATAGTACTCACGAATATCTTGGAGGAAAAGACTTTAGACTCATTACAATTGATGCCTTACATTGAAATTACTGGCTAAACATTCTTCTTCAGAAAGTCAAAAGCTCCATTTCTTTCATTTTAATATTATAAAATCATAATACCTGCATGTTGAATTGTTTTCCTCTGCTATTTTCAATTCCATTCTTCATCCATTACACATCTTTGAATGACCAATTCCTTCAAATACCTATATTTCTTATATTGTGTTATAAATCTCAGTAATATTAATACGAATTTATCTCTGAGCCTCATCTTGAGCTACATTTATATGTAATTTATGCAGTCTCAAGCAAGAAACCTATTTTACTCTATTTTATGTTTTAATCAATAAATGCATTCTCTTTAGAAATATGTTCTCATCTTTTATATTGCTCCAGTAAACATCATATGTCTAGTACTTTTAATGAAATATAAGGTTTGGAACTGGAAACCACTCCCCCCATTATCACTTTAACGTAAACCCCTGGAGACTATTTTACATATAAATACATAAAAGTGCAATGCACATGTTTATATATAAATAATATAATGGTTAAGACAATTAGACACAAGGACTACCACATCAATTCTCAATTGACTTAAAGGCACCAAATCATTGTGTTCATGAATATCACTATTATTAGAAAATGACTAGTCAATACAAAGTTTATATTATATTTGAAGTTTACAAAATGAAAATTACACCCAGATTTGCTGTCAATATCCTGTTTCCAGGAATACATTTTTTCAGCAAACAGGGAAATAAAAATAAGGGTTTGACACAGAATGTAAGATGTAGAAGTAGACTGTCTTTCCTTAAGATGATAAGTACCTGCAAATCATGTGATATATTCAAAGATACTATAAAAATTCATAAGAGGTTGTATGATCAGAAATGATAGGTAAGAAAAGTAACTAGAAAACTGTGTATGTAAATTGAGCTTTCAATATAAGATGGCAAGTTTTCAATATATGGGCCTATAGAAGGTGATTCTGTATTTCTAACTCACATACAATATTCTGCATTTTTCCATATACTCCTGTTCTCTTACCTCAGTTCCTGATCAATATTCTTCTATTTCATGATGTCAATTCCCACTAAAATAACAAGGTGGATTTTTTTTGGTCTCTAGATCCAATATATTTTATTATTTTGGAATATTATGAGTTCATGGAGTTTGACTTGAATGTCAAGATTGTAGATATTGTATTCAGGTTACTGTTAATTGGCCTGAAGCATACAAAGACACACAGTATACTAAAAAGAAGGGACTTGATCTCAGGGAAACATACAGGTCCAGGTAAGATCCTGAAGCAAAGAAAAATCAATGGAGCAAACACCAATCAACTATAAGTACAAAGGAATGGAACTGATCTCTGATGTTTCTGGGTGGCAGCTGTGTGTGTTTGCATGTGTGTGTGTGTTTGTGTGTGTGTGTGTGGAGAGAGAGTTAGAGAGAGAGAAAGAATTTTAGTGTGGCTTCCATATTTATAGTCCATAGAGCAATACTTATTAGGGAGGAGGTGCTCATATCAGAGCTCTGATACCATTGTCTTCATTTTTTTACTACGAAAAACACTTGCTTAATCTCTAATTAAATAGGGAAAATAAACTAACATCTAACGCGATTGTTTTGACAATTTATTAGTATATTGAAGGCAAAAGGGAGCAATTGGAGATCAGTTTAACCTTTCTCCTCTCAGTTGAATATTACACAGCAATAGATGTGATTTCAGGAGTCTCTTGCAATGTACTGACAGCTGAATTATTAATATGCTTAATAATATGAAACACATGATGGAGAAATAGATCAGCCAGCAAGCACAAAGTACTAGTGATAAGAACGAACTTTTGAGCAGGTTGCCACATCTTTTAGGAATGTAATTCGTTCATATGAACTTCAAATTTTGTGGCTTTCCCTCTGTGATTAAATGGTAGGAAAGTACTGTAGGAAAATACTCTACTGTTCAGCCAAGTAGAAAATGATCATGATCCCATCCTCATGTTACAAATTTCCATTCCATACCGACTCTATTTTAGAGTGCTTTCATTTAATATACTGCAGCACCTCATCCTTCCCTGTGGGAGACAGGAAAAAAGATAATTTTGTTTGAATATTAAATTACATAAATTAGTGCGTACAGGCATGATTTGTAAAATTATAGAAGTTTGTAATAAATGTAAGTAGGGAACATGTCACAAACAAAAAATATAATTAAAATCACATGACAAGACTAGAAGTCACAGCATTTTGTGCAAGGAAACATACATTAGATTAGTTGCAGAATTTCTAATTTGAGATAAATTATATATTAAAGCATAATTCCCTTTACCTAAGGATTGAAACATTTTATTGAAAAATATATTTCTTAGAGATATTTTTGCTTCATAATTTTAGGGATACAGGTGAAACCATTGCAACAATGAGATGGACAAGTCAGTATGTCGAAAAACGAACTTTACAACTTTGGCCTGGGGGGGGGGGTTGGAGATGGGAAGGTATGGGAAGGGAAAACAAAAGAGGAGGCAACAATGCTTGATAAGAAATGTACTCATTACCGTGCCCTTGTAATTGTAACCCCTCTGTACGGTATTTTCACAATAAAAAAAAAGAAAATAATTTTAAGAAAAACATAATCCCAAAGTAATAATTTTTCGTATTATTTTCCTATTTCCATGTGATTTATCTCCAAATTAGAAATCCAGATATATGATTTAATTTAGTTTAACCGAAACTATTATTGAGTATAAGGTTCTTATATTCTCTACATTCGTCACACTAAGATCATCAAATATGGTGATTTTGAAATGATTAGTCTCTTTGTGAACTATGTTAACATTATTTACAATGTGAGTGAAATGTTTAAAAATAGTATTTATTTTAGTTTAATTACTCTGAAGAGACAAGAACTGATATAATAAAAGGCTAAAAATGATTAGTTTTTAAATTGAGAATTTAAGAAATGTTTTTGACCACACTGGTTACTGGAGCCTTCACAACACCCTCATGAGATAATTTATATTGATGAAGCAAAAATCCTAGAGCTTAGACATTTACAAATACAAAAATTATGTCATTCTGAAAATTTAGATCACATATTAAACAGAAAACTTAGCATTCAAATATCTGAATATAGTAATACATTGAATTGCAGGGCAAGTACTTGTTCTGAAAGGAGATAAAATTGCATTTATTTTTAAAAGTAAACCTAAGTATACATTTGAATAAAAGACAATGTTTAAAATATCACTCATGCAAGACAAAAGATGTACAATTCGTTGTTTTACATGCCAATTATGTTCTCTAAACTTACTAGAAATACTAGATTAGTAACCCTAAATCATTGTTTTGTAAGGAAATAGAAATTTAGTTTCCTAAAACTCATTACTATAACTTTTTCTCAAGCAATTTCTAAGTAATTGTTTATATTTTTTGTCATAGAATCTTATTTGATTTTTATTCATTAAGTTAATTAATTAGCCAATAACAATATAAATTATGCATGAACAAAGTTTATCTAACAAATGTATTTCTTTCAAAAGACAAATGGCACTCTTAAAGAACACAGGAAGGGGGCTGGGAAGGTGGCTCAAGTGGTAGAGTGCTAGCCTTGAGCTGAAAAGCTAAGAGACAACGCCCAGGCCCCAGAGTTCAGGCCTCACGACCAGACCACCCCCCCCCCCAAAAAAAAGAACACTGGAAGGCAGTGTTATATATTTATTAATTTTTAGTTATTTTGTTAATGGTTATTAATTTTCAGAAGTGGCATTTTCATTATGCTCTTTCCATAATATATTTAAAACTTTTGATTATACTCCCTCTATTTCCTTTTTATTATTGTTTTCTCCAAAGATCTTCTGCATTTCACATCAAATTACATCTTTATATATGCACATATAATTTAATTTGGAAAACTTTATGTGAACTGCAACTTAATTCAAGATGTACAGTGGATTAACAGGAGGAACAAAACCTTGAGTATTTTCAGTTAATTCTGAATTGAGCTATCATTATTATTTTGGTTAGGATTAGGATCCCAGACAGAATTAGAATTAGGGTTAGAGTAACAGAAAATTTAGGTTCAACACAGGATGACCCATTGAAACAATGATCCTCACAACACACTCTATTGAAAATGAACTTTACACCATCCATCATCGGGAGGGAAGACTGAGGGAGGTGGGAGAAGGAAAAGATAGTGGGACAACTACAAAGAAGGGGTTAACAATGCTCTACAAGAAAAGAACGGATTACCTTACACATGTAATTGTGATCCCTTTGTAAACCTCTTTCCAAAAAATAAGATTTAAAAATTAATGAAAAATAAAACCTGACATAGAAATAGAAATAGAAAATAGAAATAGAAAATGAAATAGAAAAACACTTTAAAACTTTAAAACTTTAGGTTCAAAATGCAAGTAAAATTTAGACCTACACGCTGAGCAAGAGATATGCTATTTGTGAAATAGAAGCTTGCTATTATCATTATGATTCAGTTATATGTAGGCTTAGGATTCTGAAAGGTGTTCCAGTTAGAGCTGGGGTTAGGATAAGATAAAAGATGTAAGATATTTTGTAAAACTCAACATATTTTACGAAGAATGAATGGCATCAAAGTTAAAATGAATGAAAACCAGTGTCAGTGGAATTTTAACCATTCAGATATAATTTGGTTTAAACTGTGAGTTACTGTTGTAGTTCTTGTTAGGATTAGGGAAGGATAAGCTTAAGGGTAAAATTTACTTTTCCACTAAGAAGTAGAAGCAAAAAAATGAGTGATTCAATAGATTCCAAACAATTTTACTTACATTAACCATTTGTTGTTAACTCAGATTGTGATTAGGATTTGGTTTCTCGTTAAAGGGGGTTGAGGATAGAGTAAAGAAATGGATTAAACTTGTGGCTCATGCCTATTATCCTAACTACTCAGGAAGTTCATTTCTGAGGATCACAGTTCAAAGCCATCCCAGGCAGGAAAGTCTGTGAGAATTTTTTCTCCTTTTAACCACCAGAAAAAAAGAAAAAAAGTGGTGCTGTGTCTCAAGAGGTAAAGTGCACACCTTGAGTTAAAGAACTCAGGGATTGTGCCCATGCCTAGAACTCAGGGATAGGACCTAGGCCCAAAATGATGCCCCACTACCAACAAAAAGAAAAAAAAAGGAATGGGATAAATGTTTAGTAAATCTGAACTTATTTTAGGTTCTAAGAATTCAGGAAAAGATATTAGAAATACATTGTACTTCCATTATCACAGCTTTTCCTGAATGTTCTAGTTAAGTTTCAGATTAGAAAAATAACAAAATATTGAGCAAAACTACAAACTATTTTAAGAAAGATGAGTTGAATCAAAGAAAGGATTAATAAATCTAATATATTTGTGTGGCTTTTAGAATCCAAATGCAATTGGTTCTAGGGTTAGGGTTACTTTTCTAATTTATGAACTAATGAATTAAAGGCACAATTCTTTCATTCTTACAAACCAAGACAGTCACGCTTTTGAAAACAATTTCAATTTTCTACCTGAAAATGTGTCTTAAAATATTTTCCAACCAAATTAAAGAATAGTGAACAGGGTGTCATTTATTAAAATTAGGTAAGTTGATGATAAAGCTTTCAAAAATATCCAAACACATGGGATAAAACTCAGACATGGTTCTGGGGAAACAGATATTCTACTTGCTCTAGCTGGGAAATTGTTTGTTTGTTTGCTTGTTTGTTTGTGTGTGTGTGTGTGTGTGTGTGTGTGTGTGTGTGTGTGTGTGTGTGTGCACCCACCACAGGTCTTCAACTCAAGCCTGGGTCTTGTCATCAGCTTATTCTGTGCAAGTATGGCACTAAACCTCATATCTATAGGTTTTCTTCTGGCTTTTTAGTAGTTATTTGAGATACATATCTCATGGATTTTCCTGTCAGGACTTAATCTTCTGATCCCCAGCAATCCTTGTGTTAGTGTTTCTTTTTTTTTTTTTTTTTTTTTTTTGGGTCCGGTCGTGGGGCCTGAACTCTGGGCCTGGGCACTGTCCCTCAGCTCTTCAGCTCAAGGCTAGCACTCTACCACCTGAGCCACAGCGCCACTTCCGGCTTTTTTCTTTTTGCTTATGTGGTGCTGAGGAATTGAACCCAGGGCCTCGAGCATGCAAGGCAAGCGCTCTACCACTGAGCCACGTTCCCAGCCCCACCTTGTGTTAGTGTTTCTGTGGGTGCTACCACAAAGTGACAGTTCATTAAACTGGGAGCAATATGTAGTACTTTTACTAGATACAAACTAACCAGTTCATTAATGTGCGAGTAACAGGATCACATTAGATTGCCTTCAAACACATTGTTTCTAATGAGTTTAACTGAAGCCAAAAATATAATCAAAACCTATTAGCCACAATGTATGAAGTAGCACATATTTATGATGTAGAATATGTACAATGAATTAAATCCTGAATCAAAAGTCTTTGCTGGGTTTGCAGCAAAGAAATAGAGAGTCATTGAAATGAAGTCCAAACTGGAGGTCTGTAGTGAGCAGCAGAGCATCTGCTTAGTGTGTGTCCAACCCACAGGACCATAAAGAAGTAGAAGAAAGTGAAAGTGTAGGAGAAAGAGGAAAGGAAAGGAGGAGGAAGGGAAAGAAAGGAGGAAGGGTATAGCAGGAGGGAGAAAAGGAGGGGAGAGGGAAAAAGTAGAGGGCAGGAGAGAACCAAGAGGGGTTCATTACCTTGGGTAAGAGGAGCAGGAGAGGAGGCAGGAGGAGGAATATAAATGCAATATAACAACAAGAATTGTTGGAAAACATTTTGCATAAGTGATCTGCATGTGCATGGCAGGATTGATTTCTAATCAGACAGAGATAGCACAGTGACAATATGTGTGTTACCTGTTGCTCGGTTATTTTATTCATTCTTCAGTGAGGAATTCAGATGAAATCCTGAGTTTGGTGTTTTACAGAACACTTCAGGATTTCTTTTTCATGAATCAAACATGGGAAAGAACTAATGCAACCTCCCTTAATTCAGAAAGAAAGTTTTAGTGGATGCTTTTCGGGTTTTCTTTTTTTGTCTTTTCTTTTTTCTTTTTTTGCCAGTTGTTTAGTGCTCCAAGGCTGTGCCCTGGAGCCCTTTCCAAGTCCCCATGTGAGCATCCATTCCTGTAGTCTCTGTGGTTGTGGGTGCCTCATCAGATCACCCGTTGAGAAGTGTGGCCCCTTCCCTTACAGTGGATGTGCAGTGAGTGTATGTGTGTGCATACTCCCCAGGATTGTCAGATTAACCCCGTCCACCCTGCCCACCTAACTTCCTAGTCTCAGTTTTTCCATTTCACCCAGGAGCTGGCAGGCATGGGGCTGGAATTGATTCCACTGATGCCCTCTCCTCCAGTTGTGCTGGTACTGCTGTGCAGTGGTCCTGGGTGCGAGTGCCATTCCAGGGAAACTCTGTTATAGGGTTACTGCCTGCACCCATGGTTGTGGGGTGGGGAGACCCTATGTTTGTACACTGCACAGTCCATGTGAGAAGGAAGGTTGGGTGTGCAGCCAGCCAACTTGGGGCCAGGCAGTGCAACCTTGGTTCACCTCATCCGTCTTTAAGTTCATCTGTGGACTGGAGACGTGTGCTAGCCCCTCTGCCAGTGAGCTTGTGAAAGCTGCAGAAGCTCAGCAACCTGTATCTCCTTCAGCCTCTCTATGGACCTCCATTTTCTGGTCCCTGTGGACCCGGGTACAGGGCCATGCCTGCATATGCCCATCACTGCCAGAGGAACCTGGACTTGCAGAGTATCAGCTGCAGCACCGGGAGCACGAAGCCCGTTTGGCTTTGCTGTGTAGCCTCCTCCATCGTCCTTCTGAACCACATGGGCTTAGCTCTGGGTGCCATTCCGGGGATGCTCTTTTTGGAGGCAATGGGCTCACCCCGTACCATCATTGGTCTCCAAAGCAGGGGAATCGATTTGGCCTTGGCAATGTAGGCTGCACAGGTGGAAAGCAGGACTTGGGGTCTGCCCTGCCTATCCCCATGGCTTTGGCACCTGAGTCTGGATTTCTTGGAGGATTGGTCAATGATGGAGCCTTGTTGGCTACCATGTACTGCAACAAGTCCTGCACTTGCTGCAGCACCAATGCAGTGTCTTGGACCCCCTTAGGGACACCACATGGACATCTGATAGGTCTACATGGGCTGGGTGTGGGTTTCATCCAAGGACTTCATTAGAAAATGCTACTCTCCTTCATGGTACTGTAAGCAAGAGGTACCACATATAATTTCTACTTTCTAACATTTTCCTTCACTGAGATAAACAGAACTGGGACATATAAATAAGTTTTATAAAAAAAATATATAACCTATATCACTTCAACCTGTTAAAATATTGCAATATTTTTTATCCAGTAGGAATTCTGTCTGTAATTACTTATTTTACTTTTGAATGTAAATAATATAATATATTTTGTGTGTATTTTAGTATTCTAGTATAACTTCATTTGCACTACTTCCATACAATATTTTTTCAACTTCTGAGATTTAATCATGTGTTTTTTGGATAAGAGTTTTGTTGTAATTTTATTTCCAATTGCCATTATGGCCTTATAAATACAAACAATAAAATCCATTCTTGCTAGTATCAAGTTTAATGATTTTAGACTAGAGACTCAAGGAAATATCATTATATATCATACAGTAATGTGTATCACTTTGTTTAAAATTGCTCCATAAAATAATAAGTAATTCAAGCAGCAGCTTCTTAATCTGGCATGCTTGTCCCTCTGGTGAAGTAGGATCCCAGTGGGAGCCTGCCCAACTCGGGCCCTTGTGGGCACCTCGCCTGGGACTGCGGGAGAAGATCAGGATGCACCTGCTTTTGGGCTTGGGAAGCAACACTGAGGCTGCTGAATGAATGACACCACTGATGCAAGACTTGAGTCACATCTAGCCCCCAGCTGCCCCACGGGCTTGGGTCCTGAGGATCAGCCCCTGGGAACACACGCACCGCATGGCCATCCTAGGAAGGAGTGCAGACCGAAGAGAATCCACTCTGTGGATTAGCTTGTACAGTTTTTATCCTTCGTGGAGCAGGGGAAGATTCTGCTCCACTGTGGGGAGAAGACAAAAAAGACAGGCACGGGGGGGGGGGTGATGCCAACTTTTGTATTCAGGCTGGCAAGGAAACTTTCCTCCACCCACTCTCCAGCATGCTCAGGAAGCCCTTTTATGGTTCTTGTCCATGGAGTAGCAGCCAGGGACACACACATCCTGTATTCCTGGCTGTTCTTTTGGGTTTGTATGTTAATTTATACAGAGAGCCCCTCCCTCAGACAGCAGAGTTATATTCTGGGTTTTGTTAAACATTCTGCATGTGAGCATTCCCACTGTTTGGTTTTTGTATTGTTGCTTATAAATGCGTTGTGAAATTTGGGTTTTATGTGTTGAGGTGTGGGAGGAGGAGACAGATTATGAACATAGTTTCCTACAAGCCTTTCATCTACAAAAGAAAACAGATTCTCTCTAAAAATGCCTTTCAGGAAATAAATTTGAGGGGGGGATAAAGGCTGTTTTCTCATGAGATCAAAATGTGCTATTTTTATATGCATATTTTATGGTTCAAAATACAATTAAGTAATTTACTATCTAGTAACAATTTTCCAGACCTAAGACTTAAGTGTCATGGGAGCTAGAGGCAGGTTGTATTTTTAGCTTTATCCAAAGATTACTTTGTAGAATCAAAGTGTTAATACAGAATGAGAAGCAAGATAAACTTCTTTGCTATTCAAGGTTTTTTATTGTTCCATATGAATTTTTGGATTACTTCTATTTCATTGAAGAGTAAGATTGGGATATTGATAGGTATCACATTGAATTTGTATATATCTTTGTGAATATTGCCATTTTCATGAGATTAATCTTCCCAATCCAGGAGCATTGGAGGTTTCCCACTTCCTTAGTACTGCTTTTATTTTCTTTTTCAGGTTTTTAAAGTTTCCATCATAGAAGTCCTTCATCTCTTAAGTTAAATCTTAGGTATTTTATTTTTTGTGCGGCTATTAAAAAAGAATTGCTTTTCTAATTTCAGCTGCACTCTTATCAATTTTGGAATACAGGAAAAGCATTGAATTCTGAGGGTTAAATTTATACTACGCTAGTTTGCGAAAGTTTCTGATCAGCTCAAGTGACTTGGGAGTGGAGTCCACGCAGTTCTTTAAATACAAGATCATGTCATCTGCAAAGAGGGAGAATTTTACTTCATCTTTCCCTTTTTGGATTTCCTTTAAGTTTGCATCTTGTCTTATTCCCGGAACTATCATTCTAATACTAAGTTGAAGAATAGTGGATAGAGCAGACATTTTTATCTCATTCCTGAATTTATAAGAAATGGCTTTAACTTTTCACCATTAAGTATATGCTAGCTGTATGTTTGTCAATCCTTAGCAGAAAAAACACCACTGGAGCACTATCATTTCCAAATTTCAAACTCTACTAAAAAGCTATAGTAAAAGAACAGCATGGCAAAAAAACAGAGCTGAGGACCAATGCAATAGAAATGAAGACTCAGAAATGAACCTACTGACCTATTGCCACCTAGTCTTTCACAAGGGAGCTAGAAAAATAAAATGGAAGAAAGACAGCCTTTTGAGTAAATTGTGTGGGCAAAAGTGGTTAAACATCACTAGAAAACTAAAGCTATATCTCCCTGCACGAGAGTCAACTCCAAATGGATCAAGACCTCAAAATAAAAGAAGACACCATGAGAACATTACATGAAGGAGTAGGAGAAACTCTAGGGCTTTTTAGCCTAGGCAGAAATGTTCTTCATAGAGAACCAGAAACAAAAGAAATCAAAGAAATATTGGACAAATGACATTGCATGAAACATCAGAGCTTCTACAAGGGAAAGGACATATCTAGTAAGATGAATAGAAAGCCTATGTTCTGGGAGAAGATCTTCACAAGTCATAAAATGGACCAGGTCTTATATCTAAAATATACTTAGAACTCAAAAAATTAATTCTCCCCAACAATAAATCCTCAAACAAATCCTCAAACAAATCCTCAAACTGCTCAATAACTAATGGGCTAAAGACTTTAAGAGAGATTTCTCTGAAGAGGAAATAAAAATGGCCATTAGACACTTGAAGAAATGCTCAACTTTTCTAGCAGTAAAAGAAATGCAAATCAAGACAACATTGAGGCTGCATCTCATTCTAGTTTGAATTACTATAATCAAGAAATATAATAACAATAGTTGTTGGAGGGGATGTGGCTAAAAGGGAACCCTACTGCATTTTTTATGGGAGTGCAAACTTCTTTAACCTCTTTGGAAAGCAGTATGGGAGTTCTTCAAAAGACTCCACATAGAGCTGCCCTATAACCCAGCAATCCCACTTTTGTGTATTTACCCAAATGATCACAAACTAGGTCATACCAAAGCTGCCAGCACAACAATGTTTATTGCAGCATTACTCACAATAGCTATGATATGGAACCAACCTCAATACTCCTCAGTAGATGAATGGATCAAGAAAATATGATATATATATATATATATATATACATATATATATATACATATATATGTGTGTGTGTGTATAAATTATATATATATATATGTATATTTATATACATATATATGTATATAAAGAGAGAGAGAGAGAGAGAGAGAGAATGGAAATCTATGCCTCCATCAGAAAGAATGACATTTCTCCATTTGTTAGGAAATGGAAAGACTTGGTAAAAATGATATTAAGTGAAGTAATCAGGCCCAAAGAAACATAGGTCCCATGGTTTCCCTTGTTTGCAAGGACTAGTACATGTCTAGGACAAACAGAGAAGATCAAAGGCTATGCACATATGACCATATAAGATGATGATAAACGAAATGCACCCCAAATCAGAGACACAGTGGGTTTTCCTTTCTTGCTTTTGTTTTTAATATACTTATAATGCGCTATGTGATTCCTTTGTTGGTTCATCCCATCACGGTATAACCCTTGTTTTCACTGTATTTGATTCCAGTGTTCTGCATCTTGTATATACATTTTTGTAATTTGGGGAGTGTAAGGGATATAGCAGAATGCTTAAATGGGGATGGAAGTTCACCCATTGTGATGATGAGATGTGCAGGACATTGTGTCAAAAATGAATTTACAATGTCAGGCAGGGGTCAAGGAAGGAGGAGTTAGAGAGGTGGGCAGGGAAGGGATAGTAGGGGAAAAACAAAGGAGTAGGTAACAATGCTCGATAGGAAATGCACTCATTACCATACTCATGTAACGGTAAACTCTATATGCAGTACTTTTACAATAAAAATATATAAAAACTCTCTGCCCGGTGTAAATTTCCAGCGCTGCCCTTGGCATTGCATTTTTTTGCCTTTTCTGGCTGTGGTTGTCCACCTTCCCAGTGGATCAGTAGTCTTCAAGGCATCTTGGTCATGAACTGGGACTTGGGTTATCCAGTGGTGGTTGGAACCAGTCCAAGGACAGGACAAAACCACTTCCAGGACATGGCTTCTTAATTCCCAATGTAACTAGGATTGCAAGCAGAATTTCTCTGAATTTGACTCCAGAAAACAATCACGGAACCAAAAGGCAAGGTCACCAAACACCTACCCTCCTCCCCCCATTCTCTCCTTTCTTCCTCCATGGAAAAGTACAAAATAATTTTGCACGTTTTGGCACACAAAAATTGCCCACCACCTCTCCTGGTAAACTAGGTTTCAAGTCACTAAGTCATGTAAACGGATAATGCGACACTCATTATTCTGGACATCATCTTCAGATTATTTGATGCTTTAATTGGTTGTTGGTGGTGGTTGTGGTAGGGGGCCTGAACTCTGGGTCTGGGTGCTGTCCCTGAGCTCTTCAGCTCAAGGCTCGTGCTCTAACACTTGAGCCCAGCACCATTTCCACTTTTCTCTGCATATGTGGTGCTGAGGAATTGAACCCAGGACTTCATGCGTGCAAGACAAGCACTCTACCACTGAATCTCCTTCCCGGCCCTAATGCTTTAATTCTTTAAAATTTATTTTAGTCAGTCATAGGGATTGAAATCAGGACCAAGGTGTAATATATCCCTGAGTTCTTCAGCTCCAGGGAAGCACTCTACCACTTGAGCCACAGTGCCACTTACTGTTTCTAGATAAGCAACTCTCAGACTTTCTTGCTAGGGTTTGCCTTGAACGGTGAATTTTAAAATTATTTTTCTTCTACTTGTTTATTGGATCATTACAGTTTTTCTGAAATTTAAAGTTTTCTGTAAACCTTTGTTTTCAAGTAATCCAACAGCATTAAATATTACATTTAGAAGCTATCCTGTAGAACATCCTTTATGAAATTCTTATGTTAAGATGAAATTATTATTCTTTGTAGAAAAATTCCATTAAAGTCCAAATGGGAAATATGCTCATTTCAGCAACCTTGAGTCTCCTTCCTATTTTTTTCTCTCTACTATCTTTTCTTGTTCTGGAACAAGTGTCATGGACTGTCCAAACATTCAAAGGAAGCTTATTCCAATAATTTTATAGAAAAGGAATGTGGCCTGCCTGCATCTCAAGGCAACTTTGAGTAGGTTAATCTGAAAATTCACACTAGTGAATTTTCAAAGTTATTTTGATAATTTTTTAAACCATTCATTAAAGAGGTTCCAAATAGCAAGAATAAAAAACAATGTTCTGCTTTCTAAGAATGTTTTAAAAGCTAGTAAGTCAACAAAACACATTCTATTCTTCCAAGATTCCATGGTAAATAATTTCTCTTTTATCATAACCCTGACACTGACCTCTCCCTTCAAACTTGTAGCTTTATTCAGTTTTCCTGTTCCAGCTTTCGTTTAGGTACCAGCATCCATAATCTCCTTATAGTATATGACAATGAAATTCCATTTGTTTTTAGAAAGCTCAATTAATATTGCCAAAGGCAGGCTCATGAGCATATCACAGAGCATGAACTATTGAATATCGTTAATGTGATCCTATGCAACTATTCCACCAATTAATATGAGTACCACATAAATTGCATCTTCATATAATTTTTAAAATACAAAGTAGTTACATATCTATGTCATAAAATAATTCAGACCACTAAGCTAAACCTTTTATATCATCCCCAATATTTTTTGTAAAATTTTCTTTTCTCATTAACATTCATCTTAGGGCCTTCTTTCCTAGCAACAAGTTATAAGTCATGTCCTTGGATTTTAGTCATCTCTGAGTAACATCTTTTCTTTCCACTGCCAGTTAGTCCCTCATGTTAAACACCTGAGGAATTACTTGTCCCAATGTGCCTGTAAGAGGAGTATCCAAGTTGACTGCCTGTAACCACTCATCACTTACTTTGTTTGGGGATGGGGTATCAGAGACAGGGTTTTCAGGGATCAGGTGGCTGAACCATGGTATTATGAATTATGGGTAGCAGAAAAGAGTAGTAGAGACTAGAATACCAGGGAAATGGTAGTTGTGATTGTAATTGCTGAGTTGCAGTGGCAGGAAATTGGGTAGCAGCAACAGCTAATACAGGCATACAAAACTGTTTAGCAAGGACAAGAAAGCATCAAAAAAGTGAAAGAGTAAAAGTTGTGAGGGATTCTGGGGCACAATCAGGGTAACAAGGTCATGGGTGTGAAAATGGGTAGCCAGTACTATGGTACAAGCAATTGGAATGGTGGGCTTAGGTGGTTCAAAGCTCTGGGTTTGCCTCTCCAGTATTGGCTGTTAGATCTTTAGGGAACGACCTCTAGCAGCTCATTATCAGCTTGTTGTTTTCACGCACGTGCCATCTATAAATACTACTCCAAGTAGATTGCATTCTTTGACACCAGCTATATTATATTTGCCCTAAGCATCCTGAGAGACCACACTCCACAATGCTGCAGAACAGGCTCCACATAGTGAGTTGCAATCACCTCAAACAACACTTGCTGCTCCTCTCCAGTGTCAATTATCATGATAGAAAGGGATCTGAGATGTGCTCAACAGCAGTGTTCCGAGAAGCTGCCAATTCTTACCCTGGCATTATGGGAGCTCCCTAGAAATGGGCAAGAGCACTTGCTGATGCTCTTCCAACTTCTCTCTGTGGCTCTGGACAGCCAGACTGTTCTACCTCAGATGGGATACTTTGATGTCCAGCAGGTCTCAAATTAGCTCTATCTTCTCTCTCTAGGTGCTCATCATCTTCAGCTGCCTCTCCTTTTCCCTCCAGGTAGCTCGCTTCATTTCCACTTCCTTTGAATTGTGCTTCATGTCAACCTGTGGCTATCACACCAAGCCCTTCCACTTTCTCATCTATCTCTCTAGCTGTGAATCTGGCACAACAAGTTACATGTAACTTTTTTATCTGTTTATCAAGATTTCAGCTGGAATCCCAGGTGGTACTAGCTAACTGAGAACATGAGGAGCACCTTAAATACTCTCCTGCCATTCACTGCTCATTGAGAAAGATGCAAATGTGTTGTGGTCAGTCTCTCCTTCTCCATTTCTTGTTCAGTAGAATAAAGTGAAGTCACAATGGAGATACTAGACAGCTGCTATGTCAGCAAGTGACCCAACCAAAGATAATTTAGTGAGGGGATACTTATCAAATATAGTAGGATAAATCCACTTATTTGTAGGACACTACTAAGGGCTTTCATCATACTAAGGGCTTTCATCAAACTAGTTATTTTATGTCCCAATTGGCAGACCAATCTAAGGCTCTCCCCTAGATCTTCCTGATCTGAAGGCCTGAGGACTCCTACATACAACACAGACCAAATGACATGGGTGAATAGAAAAGTAGGTGAGTATGGATTAGTATTCTGAAGGTGTGTTAAGCTGTTGTCTTGTCATGATTACCATTAAATCAATGTCCTTTCTCTGACCTTCACCATATCTCTTTATTTGGCATAATTGGTAGGTTTCTTAGTGTGTCATTTTCTCCTGTTAGTTCAGTGCACAGGTTAAAACATTAGCATGCCAAACCATGGGTTTCCATTATCATAGTAGACGGTTTGCCTTCTAGGAACTTCCATCCAGATAATTCTCATATGCATATGCTCTGAGAAGTGAATGTCTCACAAACAATGAAACATAGTTGCTCAATGATGATTAGCTAACACAGAGACTCAAGTAGTTTGGGTCTGGAGCCTTTCTGAGAGGCCGTGTACTATATACTGTGGGAAACATTGACAGAAATTCCTCAGAGCAATACCACTGGCAGCAAGTGAGCACTGACTACTACTCAGCCCTTACTAGTTCTACCTCGGGTATGAACACGTGAACAACCCTGATTAGCTTATTACACAGGGCCCCATCAATGAAATCGTTTTGAGCGTAGGAAAAAACCTCCATTGGCAGTACACATAAGAAGCAGATGATACCCCACACTCAAATGCTCCAGGAGAACAGAGTGTAAGGCTGTCTACACAATTGAGAAATAGGATTCTGAGGGTGGGAAAGGATGAGTTTAGATAGCAAACATAGAAGTAATTATAAGTTTCTGAATTCCTAACCTAACTTCCTTCTGCCCCTCAGATCAAATTCAGGAAGTGGTGGAATGTTTATGATCACAAAATGAAGTTTTTAATACCAGGGCCAAACTCTAGGTGTTCTTGTTACATCTTCTCACCTGCCCCTGATATAAAAGGTCAGAAAGCCAAAGGGGAAGGGAGGCCCATGCTCAGGAATATAATTGGAGCTTACAAGTCACTGAAGTCTCTGACTTTCTATGTTGAAGGTAAGATAAAAGGTAGCTTGAGTTTCTAAGAACTCAGTTTCTAGGCTATATGGCTCCTTCAGAACTTTTTTCCCTCCTCCTGTGTTTTGAGAGCAACAGTTAGTACGGTACTTCTGTCTCTTAGGTACAATCTTTCTCTTCACACAATGCTTAAAGTAGACAATAGGTGGAAGCTGCTATTAAATCCAAAAAGAATAAAATAGCACACAGTAAGTGCTTCCGCTGAATTCCTGCACCCAACATGTTCCAAATTCTAAAGACAAAGTGATTATGGGTGAGTACTAACAACTTCCAGAGAATGGTGAGCTTAGAACAATTTTCCCTAGCAGGTTCTGTCCAGGTTATTACTATGGCTAAGATCTACTGGATCAATGAACTTATAGACAGTGCAAGACAGAAAAATCTATGATATTGAGTCCCCAAAGAAGAAATTGGACCAAGAAGAGAAAACTTATCATTGCTGGAAAAGGAGGAAGACAACTAGGAGAATGTTTCTCTGAATACAGACATGGATACAATTGTAACAAAAATGTAAGTTGTGGCTCATCAGTACAAACTATCAAATCAAACCTCACTAAAGCTAAAAATAAAACATAAAAATAAAAAAAAAGCTATTTGGATTTCAGTACTAACATGTATTTTAAGGAGTGTGTGTGGGGGTGGTGGTCTGAGATTAAATATGGGACAGCATTGGTTCTTAAAAATCATCATATTGACACTATCCTTTAGGTTTCCCATTCAAGTCTGGTGGCTTTCTAGCTCTACCACTTGAAAAACACAATTCTCGCTTTCCTCTGGTTAACTGGAGATAAACATGTATTGGATATGTCAACCTGGATTGGTTCAAACTATGACCTTCAGATCTCACTGTATGGAATAGATAATGTATGAGAGTGAGCCACTATGCTTAGCCCAGTATTTCCTGTAAGTTACTTAATCTTTCTGAATCTCAGCTTCTTCCTGTTTGGAAAGTGAAAAGAATTACTTTGTGGACCTTAGAATCTGGTGGGAGTTATGACTGGGTGCAGGAAGTATAAGTGTTCAGGATGTGTGGACAGAGTCTGACACTCTCATAAAACTACTGATGTTTATATGAAATGAATTCCAGGAATTGGAAACAAGAGGGATTTTTTTGTTCTTGTTTATACATTTATGGGCATTGAGGCCAGAGATATTCAAAGAGGACAGGGAAACAAATGCAACAGTTGTATTCTGTAGATACTATGTTCACAATGAGGTATAACACTGTGAACAGGGACAGGAGGGAAAATCAGAGAGAGAGTGCAAAGGAAGTGATGAGATTGTCAAACAAGAAATGAACTCACCTGACTTACAAAATGGTGATCCACATGTACACTACCTTAACAATAACAATTTTTAAAATCCGGGTTTCTGATTCTTTCCTCCAATTTTTGTAGGTACCCTTAAGACTCAGAACCACCGATGGAGTTTTTGAAGGTCAATTTATATGATAATGAATATAGAGCCAGAATATTTTAAGCAATATTATAAAAAGTATTTCATTCTTAATACCAGTTTCTGTTTGAGTGGCAATTCTATATGTTGTTGGCCGAGATTTTTTTTTACTTCTTTTTTTTAGTACTTGCCAGGTGTTGAAATCCTTCTTAAAGCTTTGCGACAGATGTCTGCTATATCTTGGCACCCTACCAATAACTAAAATAATAATCAACCTTTGAAATTAATGTACTTGAGTATGAGTTTTATTTATTTATTTTATTAGTTCATGTTGGTGAACTCTGGCCCTGGTTGCTGTCCTTCAGCTCTTCAGCTCAAGACTAGTGCTCTACCACTTGAGCCACAGTACCACTTCCACCTTTTTCTGCTTAGATGGTGCTGAGGAATCAAACCCAGGGTCTCATGCATTAAAGGAAAGCTGTTAACCATTGATCCACCTTCTCAGCCCTTATGAGTGGTATTTTTGTGCAGGGGTGTATCAAGAAAATCTATTGAGCAAATGTATTATTTGCCAATAGACATATTCAAAATTATGAATTATCTGATATTTTAATAAATAAAAATGTTATCATTGTTACTAGGAATTTTTTGTCTCCCCATGCTAAAAGCATGGAGGTGCTATTTCAAACTAAAACTACAAAAGAAATTTTAAGATCTTGATACTAATAAATCTGTCCAGGTGTTATTACATTAAACAGAGAATTCGAAATGGTTTTTCTTTATGAATACAGAGATCAAAGGTCTTATAATACTTATTTCAAAATACAAATTAAAGGGAAAATCAGTCAGGAGGTAAAATTTATATTGAATGTTAATTTTTAAAGAGGAAGAGAAGATCCTACATGGCAGACTAAAGTAAAAGCAATATCAGAACTGTATATGCTCAATAATAAATAAGAAGCTTTAATTGAAAAATTGAGCTGGAATATGCACATAGGGCAAAGACAAGCAATCAGAGCCCACCACCAACAAAGAAACATCATAATGTATCCCTCAGAAAAAAGAAAAATTGCAGACCAGGGCTCAACATCCTTATCCTTGATTTCAAGGATAACCCTTGATACACATACACCCCCCTACACACACACACACACACACACACACACACACACACACACACACACACACACACACACACACACGAATATATGCAACAACTCAACCTACTCACATCCATTCAACATGAATCAAAGATCTTCCTGTAATATTTGAAAATTTAAAAGTTTTAAGTCTTGTAAATAATTGATAACACATGCATAAGCAATTATTTTCTGAATAGCACTCTGATATGGAAATGAGAATTCATGGTGGTTATAACTACTTAAATATTTCTGAATCTTGAAAGAATTAAAAAAGAGACAATCCGAATTTTGGGACTATATTTCTACCAGCTATTCTGCAAAGGCTTAATAAGAAGTTATGAAATCCAAAATTAAATACCAAATTAATACAACTAATACTTGTGTAAGTGAAATGAAAGACACTGACCAGAGACCTATGCTGCCTCCAGTTCTCAGCCGGCTGCACACTGTGGCACCTTTAATTCTGCTGGGCCAGGCCCACAGTTGTCTTCCCCAGAGCCATGGCCATGTTGGTATTGGGGCTGGAGCTCTGTGGATAGGAGGGGAGGCCACAGGGGAGGCTGAGCTGGGGTTGGGGCTGGGGGTAGTAAGGAGAGGACGGGAGGCTCTGGCAGAGGCTGGTGAAGGCAGGAAGGAGGCAATAAGCCAGTGGCTCAGAAAGCAGCAGCCCCAAAGGCAGCTGGGTTCTGGAGAGTGTTTGTGAGGCGGGGAGTTTGGCCCCTGGGGCTCGGTGGCTGGGTGAGGAGAGGAAGGAGTCTCAAATCATACACAGACAATGAGAAATGAGACAACCATGGCTGAAGAATTTCAAGAACAAAGGCAAGGACTTTTAGGTAAACTCTAGGGGCTGGGAGGGCAGCAATGCTGGGAAGGTGGTGGTCATGCTTCTCTGGAGGTCCTTGGAAGTGAGTGAGGGCCAGCTTTGCTGTGGGCTAGGCCTCAGTCTCCCCTTGAAGCAGGCATCAGGAATTGCCAGCAGAGCCTCAGTCTGCCCCACAGACATGGCCTGGCATGGGTGCTGCAGACCAGGCAGCTTCTGGGAGGCTTTGTGCAGCAGGGCAGAGGAAGAATGGCTGGTGGGCACTGTTCCATACCAGCCAGGCCCAGGGCCACTGCAGAAGTTCTGGCTTTGGATCAGGACCAGGGACTGACCCCCAGACAAGTGGCCTCTGGTGACCTGCATGGTGGCTGCCACGTGTGGGCTGGGAACTTCCTTAACATGGCTGAGGAGTCTCCACAGAGAGGTGCATTTGCTCTTGTGCCTCTCCCATCTTTTGTATTCCCGCTGTCCTCAAACCTCGTGCCATGTCCAACTATAAGAGTCAACTTCTCCTGGCCTCTGAGAGGCCATCCCGGAGATGCTAACTGGGCTTCCCCCTTCTGTTTCACCATGCATGCAGGGCTCACAGGGTGCCATCCTCCAGGCAAAGTGTACTCCCATTTCAGCTTGGCCACCCCTGCATAAGGGAACACAAACTGCATTCTTACACAGAAAGCCAGGGGAACACAAGGCTATCCTGCAGTCTAAGTCATCCTTTGACTCCTCCTGTTCAGGTGTGGGGCAACTGTGGAGCCAACCACCCCATCACGTTTGATAATTTAAAAGGAAGAGGAAAAAGCTTCATTGTCACAGATAGAGCTGCCCTTGGAGTTCTCTATGTACACTAATCTTGTGCTGAGATAAAGATCCCCAAAGACCACCAATGATCCAATTCCCATGCGAGCACATAAGAGTCATTTATTGCAAGCTCGAGCCTGGACTCACAACTGTCACCATCCCAGCGGGTCAGAGTTGAGAGCCCCGACCCTTCAGTTAACAGGGTTTTTATAGGATATAGGACTGAGGTAAGGGGGTTCCTAGCTTGGCAGTTTCATTATTGGTTGACATTTAGTGAGTGAATATTATAACAATCTTATTGGCTAGCGTGCACAGGCTAAGCAATAAGCAGCAAACTATGTTAACTATGCTATCGTAAGAAACATCTGTACTTTTAGCTACCTTCCTGTCATTCGTCATCCATATGAACCTGTCATCCATGGCTATTGCTAGGGGAATGATGGGCAGAACGTTATTGGGACATTTCCCATTTTTTTCCGGGAATCTGATTTATAACTTTCAGTAGAAGTCTTTCAGTAAGGCCTTCACAATGAATACTTTCTGTAAAGACTTTCAAAATGGAGTCTAAGTCCAGAATGGCTGTACTTTAGCTAAAACTTCTCACTAGGGGTGTGTGTGTGTGTGTGTGTGTGTGTGTGTGTGTGTGTGTGTGTGTTTGATGTGAAAGAGTCAGTTGAGGTTTGGGGTCAAACACTTCTTCTTTTTAGCATTGAGTTTTGTATCTAGTGGTTGTTCCCGCTCCTGAATTCTGAGTTCTAAAGTTGTCCTTCCATATACTTTTATCCTTTGATCTTCTTGATATTCAGTTTCCTAAGGTCTGCTTGTGAACTTCAGCATTTGCTTCATGAAAGTGGTGCCTTTCTTTTAACTTTTATGAAGCCCTTTGCTCTCTTTAGATGCAGTTTGTGCTTTGTTAGTTGTATTACTTAGCCCAGACTTTTATGGCCCAGGCTGTGACTGTTAATTCTGAAATTAGTTTAGGCCAATATGAGATACTATCCTTTCACTCTATATAGTGAAAGAAGTTCAGCATCCTTAATGTATTAATTTCCTTGCTTTAAATACAAACAAAAAATCCAGTGAAATAAATGTACAATCAGTTGTTTTTGTTAATTGTGTACCATTGTAATGAAAAAAAAATCTTTTTACTAAAGTGAGTATTTAGAATGGGAAAAAATCGAATAATATTGTATTTAAGAATTGATCAAATACCAAAAGAAAAAGAAAGTCACTGATCAGAAATGAAGTGCAAATTTAAGATTTTAATAAGGAAATGAAATGTTTGAGATTCTTATCCACATAGGAAATACATAGGAAAATAAATAGGAAAGTCACTGAGTTCCCATCTTACACACCAGAATAGATATCACCACTCAAATAAATAAACTGCAGGAGAGGTTGAAATAAATCGGGAACTGTATTTGGTTTTGTGCCATTGTAAACTAGGGCAACCCATATGGCTAACATGATGGAAGTTTACATAATACCAAAAAGACACATATGTTAATGACCTTTACGGCAACTTGGATACATATTGAAGGAATACAAGTCAACATGAACATCCATGATCATGGCAGCAATATTGATAGCAACCAAGTTGTGAAATCAATCTAGATGCACAAGAAAGAAGGAATAAAGAAAATGCGCTATTCATAGCTATAAACATATTCTGTTATATAAGAGAAGTGATTGTTTCTCCTGCATCATTGTTAAATATTTTGGGATATATATATAATCTTAATTTTGTGGCATTGTGTTTTTGTTTTAATGAGGGAGCTCCATATTGATTTTCAGAACAGTTAAAATATGCTGAAGATATCCTATAATATGTGTATATCAAAGCATTTTCTAAGTGCTGTTTTGATTTCCTTTTTCAAGTTCTTAAAGTTTTCATCATAGAGGACCTTCACTTCTTTGGTTAAGTTAATTCCTAGGTATTTTATTTTTTGTGGGGCTATTACAAATGGAGTTGCTTTCCTAATTTCAGCCACATTTTCCCATTGTTGTCATACAGAAAAGCCATTGATTTTGGGGGCTTAATTTTATACCCTGCTACTTTGCCAAAGTATTGAATCAGCTTGAGTAATTTGGGAATGGAGTCCATGGGATTCTTTAAATACAAGATCATGTCATCTGTAAAGAGGGAGAGTTTTATTTCTTCTTTCCCTATTTGGAACCACTTTATGTCTGCATCTTTTCTTGTTGCTGTAGCTAGGCATTCTAATACTAGGTTGAAGAGAAGTGGAGAGAGTGGACATTCTTATCTTGTTCCTGAGTTAAAAGGAAATGGCTTTAGTTTTTCACCATTAAGTATAATGCTGGTTGTAGTTTTGTCATATACAGCCTTTATTGTATTGAGGAATGTTCCATGGATTCCTAATTTTTCCAAAACCTTCATCATAAAGGGGAGTTGGATCTTATCGAATGCTTTTTCTGCATCTATTGAGATAACCATGTGGGTCTTAGTCTTGTTCCTGTTGATGTGATGAATAATATTAATTGATTTGCGTATATTGAACCAGCTTTGCATCCCTGATCTGAATCCTGATTGATCATGGGGTATAATTTTTTGGATGAATTGTTGAAGTCGATTGGCCAAAATTTTGTTGAGAAGTTTTACATCAATGTTCATCAATGAAATGGGTCTATAGTTCTCTTTCTTTGATGAGTCCCTGCCTGGTTTTGGGATCAGGGTGATGATGGCTTCATAGAATGTGCTCGGTAGTGAACTTTCTCTTTCAATTTCATTGAAGAGTTGGAGGAGTATTGGTGTGCACTCAGGTTTGAAGGACTCATAGAATTTCGCTGTAAAACTATCTGGTCCTGGACTTTTCTTAGCTGGGAGGTCTCTTATTGCTGTTTCTGTTTCAATGCTTGATATGGGCCTGTTAAGATGGTTTAACTCATTTTGGTTTAGTTTTGTCATGTCAATATTTGCTAGGAAAAGGTCCATTTCTGTCAAGTTCTCAAACAAAAGCATAAAGTTTTGAGAAGTATTCCCTTATAATGTTCTGAACCTTGTTTTTTTCTGTGGTGATATTTCCATTTTCATCTCTGAGTTTATTTATTTGGGTGTGTTCTCTTCTTTTTCTGATAAGATTTGCTAAGAGTCTGTCAATTATGTTAATTTTTTTGAAGAACCAACTCTTGTTTTTTTGATTCTATCTATAGTTTTTTTGGATTCTAATTCATTTAATTCTGATTTAATTTTAATTATTTCTTTCCGTCTACTGGATTGGGGTTTATCTTGCTTCTCTTTTTCAAGGAGGTTCAAATGTCTCATTATATTGTTGGTTTCAGATCTCTCCAATTTGTTGATGTAGGAACTCAGAGCTATAAAGTTGACTCTGAATACTGCCTTTGCTGTGTCCCAGAGTAGCTAGTAATTTGTGTGCTCATTTTTGTTGAATCGCACGAACATTTGGATTTCCTTTCTAATCTCTTCCAGGACCCACTCATGATTCAGCAGTGTGTTGTTCAGCCTCCATGTGATACCGGACTTTCTTTGGTGGCTTTTGGTGTTGAGTTCTAATTTTATTCCCTTGTGGTCATAGAGAATGCAAGGTATTACCTCAATGTTTCTGAATATGGACAAGTTTGCTTTGTGGCCTAAAATGTGGTCTATTTTAGAAAATGTTCCATATGCTGCTGAGAAGAATATGTAATCCGATGCTGTTGGGTGAAATATTTGGTAGATGTCTGTTAAATCTAGTTGATCTATGCAGTTGTTTAGATCTGCAGTTTCTCTGTTGAGTTTTTGCCGAGTTGATCTATCTAGTGGGGAGAGTGGTGTGTTAAAATCCCCAACAATTAATATCTTTGGATCTATGTGGGATTTGAGGGAAAGTAGTGTTTCTTGGATAAATTTGGGTGCTCTGTTGTTTGGCGAATAGATACTTAGAATGGTAACATCCTCCTGAAGGAGAGATCCCTTAATTAGTATGTAGCGAACTTCTTTATCTCTTCTCACATATTTTAAT
Organism: Dipodomys spectabilis; assembly: GCF_019054845.1. NCBI lineage: Eukaryota > Metazoa > Chordata > Mammalia > Rodentia > Heteromyidae > Dipodomys > Dipodomys spectabilis. Next base: position 2,991,197 of record NW_024870821.1, on the reverse strand, counting down.
TTGAAGTCTATTTTATCTGATATTAGGATTGCAACTACCGCATGCTTAAGGGGGCCATTTCATTGTTAGATTTCGTTCCAGCCTTTCACATTGAAAATGTGTTTGTTTTTACGGGCAAGGTGTGACTCCTGAAGGCAGCAGATAGAAGGATCTTGTTTTTTAATCCAACTCGACAGTCTATGTTGCTTTAATGGAGAGTTGAGTCCGTTAGTGTTAAGAGATAGGACTGAGAGGTATTTGGAAGTTCCTACCATGTTATCCAACTTCTTGGGGGCTGTGAAAACTGTGTTCTTCCTATGATTCTTGGATTCTCAGTTTGGGTGCAGTTCATTGGCATTTATTGTGGTCTTGTTGTTTTTCTATGTGTAGGACATCTTTAAGAATCTTTTGTAGGGCTGGTTTGGTGGAGATGTATTGTTTCAATTTTTCTTTGTTATGGAAGGTTTTTATTTGGCCCTCAGTTATGAAGGAGAGTTTAGCTGGGTACAGTATTCTTGGTTGATAGTTTTTTTGGTTTTTAGGGCATGGTATACATCATTCCCGGCTCTTCTTGCTTTCATTGTCTCAGCTGAGAAATCTGAGGTGATTCTAATTGGTTTCCTTTATAGGTGATTAGTCTTTTTCTCCTTGACAGCTTTAAGGATCTTTTCCTTGTTCTGAGTTGATCCTGTTTGGATTATAATGTGACAGTGGGATGTCCTATTCTGGTCTTGTCTATTTCGAGTTCTAAAAGCTTCTTGTATCTGAATAGGCCTATCTTTTTCATATTTGCATATTCTCTGCTAGGATCCTGTTAAATAAATTTCCTAGACCATTAACTTCTGTTTCTAGGTGCTACTCTACACCCATTATCCTTAGATTAAGCCTTCTGATGGTGTCTTCCAAGTGTTGGATAGATCGATCGTATTTCTTGGACTTGACTTGGATTGTTGTATGTTCTTTCTCTATAATATCTATGCTGTCTTCAATCCCCGAGATTCAATCTTCTGCATGGTCTAACCTGCTGTCAAGGCTTTCTACTTTGTTTTTTATTTCTTTTCCTTCTAGTTGGTCAGCTTTGATCCCTTCAAATTCTTTGTTGAAGCTTTGCTTTAGATCTTGTACTGACTTCTTTGCTTCCTTAATTTTGTGTTTGGTGTTTATTCTCAAATCACTTAGTTGATTGTTTATGGTTTCCTTGCACTCCCATTCCATCTGTTGGGCTCCAGTCAGCATTCCCTTTGTGTTCTCCCTGACTTCCTTCAGCTCTTTCTTAATGGAGTCCATGAATGCCTTTAGTGATCTTTGTGTATTCTCATCCTGCTCTCTCAATTCCTGTATTGCTCTTTGCTTAGCTTCCTCCCATTCAGGCCATTCCTCTAGTTCACTTTGAGTGTTCTCAGCCTGCTCATGCCATTCCTGCCTTTCTCTTTGAGTATTCTCAAGCTACTCATGCAAATCCTGTATCAGTTTGTGACTAGCTTCCTCTCGCTCATGATATTCCTGTATAAACCTTTGGATTGCCTCTTTTCTCTCCCTATCACGCTCATACAGAGTCCTTTGTATGTTTTCAATCTTTTCATTTATCATGTTTGCCAGCAGTGTTTGTAGAGCTATTTGGGAACTCTCCTCTGGATTATTCATTATCTGTTCTGTCCCCTGATTATCTTGAGTGGGAGTTGAGATACGTGGGCTTGCCATTTTTCTTGTGTTTTTCCAGCTTACCCTGCCTATTTGGGACGAAATTAACACCAGTTTTGTGCTAGAACACAAACTTAAAGCAAGTATCAACCAAAGTCTGTATTTGCACAGTCAATAGTCTGCAGATACAATCTAGTTCAACAGATACATCTATTCAACATTGAACAACTATATATTAATAGGCTACGAACCGCAAAGAAGAATTTGGTAAACCAGAAATTATTAGGTTTAGGAAGAGTTGTGGGTAAAAAATAGGAATAGAGTGTGATGTGGGAAGGCACAGGGAGTGTTAACTAAGTCCTAATCTCAAAGCAGGAAATAGGTTGGATAGGATGACAGTAGGGAGAGAGAATCAAAAGAAGAAAGAGAAAGGGAACAAAAAGAGACCAAAAAAATTAGAAAGGTAAAAATTAGAAATATTATACATGTGCAAAAACAAACTATTCAGAGGAGAATGTGAATATAATGAGAGAAGGGGAGGGATATAAAGGAGATGTGAAAAAATTAAAAATAAAGATACTTAAAATATTATATAGGAATAAAGAGGTAGTACTGCTATTAAGGAATTTAAGTCTCAGAGGTTTTGAACTGAGTAATAAATTTGTGGATTAAGTGTGTCCACAATGGGGGATAAGGTCTAATAATTGACTATGGGTTTATCTGAGGATGTGTAGAACAACAGTTAAGTCACATAAAGCAGAATGAAAGAGAAGAAAAGGTGAAAAGGATGAGAAAGAAAGAAAAACAATCAGAAGTTCAGTAGAGCTAAACAAAAAGCAAAAATAAAAAACAAAATCAAACAAAAAAAGAAAGAAAATCAAGAAAAACGCACACACACTTATACCCCTAAAATAAAATTCTAAGAGGAAAAAAAATTACTAGAAAACAATTTTTTTCAAAAAGTGAAAATTAAAGATTAAAAAAAAATTAGAAAAAAAAATTTTTAATAAAGGGTACAAAAAAAATAGTTCTTTGATTTTTTGGGGGAGGGGTGGGAAAAATCCTGTACTCCCTTGTGTCCTTAACCAGCCTCTTGTTGGAGTCTCTGGTCTGCTTGTGTTCCTGTGGCTTGGTTGGTTTCTTAAGTCAGTTTGTTTGAACAGGCAGAAAAATGCTCTGCTTTCCTCAAAGGTTTGTGTTCCTCCTCCCAGGTTAGTTCAATGGGAGGCAGTTCTGCTTTGAGTATCACAAAAGAGGGAGATGGCTTTTTCCTCAAGTTTGGAGATGTTGTGATGAGGCTAGGTTCTGGGTAGAGTTGAGGCCTTTTAGCAAACTGCAGCTTTTCCTGGGGGCTGGTTTGTGAGAAACTCACAGACCCCAGCCTGGAGCCATTCTCAGGGTTTCTGTTTAATGAATTTCAATTGATTGTTGAGGCTGCTAAAGGGAGGGGCAGCCTCTGCCTCTGATTACCCGGTGAAGAAAGCCACTCCTGGGGCTGGCGCCAGAGCTGGGTGACTTTTCCCTGGGTAGAGCTGAGTCTGGCAGGTCAGGTTAGGCTCCTGTGACCTGCTAAATGACTCTAGTTTACTTCCAAGGCCTGAGTTGGTGCTAGCAGCTCCGCCGAGCTTTGTCGGTATCCAAGATGGAGTACTGGGGGGGAGGGGTGGCCTTCCCTCTTCTGCTCCCTGAGAAGGAGTGAGGACGTCAGGCTTCTACTCACACCGAGTCTTGGTTCCTGGGTCGTCTCTTGTCTGCGAAGTGAAGGATGAAGATTTCCGCTCCTTGTTGGTTCTTGCTGGTGATGAGTAGAATCCGCTTGCCCTCTGTGTCTGGCTCCTTCATCCCAGACTCTCTGTGATTCAGATATGGCAGGTACGGCCGCCGATGCCGCCACTGCTGCTGCTGCCTCAGCTGCAGCTGCTGGCAAGTGCTCAGAGCTGTCTCCTTGCCTTTATTGTCCCTCTGTGGCCTAACTCTCTGTCCTTTGAAGGCACACTTGGTGTGGTTCTCTGGCTTAGGACTGTTTGCTGGAACTCTAAAACTGCTTTCTATGCGAGAACTTGTTTAGCCTCTACCTTCTCCTCTGCCATCTTCCTGGAACCTCCACTAAATTATTTCTTTTGGATTATATATCCATAACAAACTATTCACTGTGTATTCATGGTACTTCATGATAAAAGCCTGTGTTTATCAGCACAAGTGTCTTTGACATGGAATTGGTCTCCTTAAGCAATTACTCCAGGAGTAATGAAAAGTGGAAGCTGAATGATTTTCATTCATGTATTTCATGAGAAATTAAACTGATCTTTGTTTGGTTTAAAAATCACTTACACTTTCATTAGCCACACCCTTTTCATTTAAAACTATCTATATTCTGAAGCATTGTTATTGCCATTATAGAAAGATAATGAGGGTTCATCTGCTCCATAGCTCTTGAAAGTTAATGAATATGACAAAGAATATCCTCAGATATGCCTGGTGTAAAACTGGATTTGAATTATGTGTCTAGAACTGATCAGTCTTGGGTATTTGGGAAATTTGCTTCACCTTGTTGCTTACTTCTGTTTTTAATAAAATATTTAATTCATTTTCTAACTTGAAAAACACTCATAAGCACTACAATTACCCTAATGCAGGTGCAGTGCTTGGTGCATTCTGTAGTGTCTGTGCATTCTGTAGTAGGTCCCAGAGAAGTCAGCTTCAATTAACATGGTCAGAGCATCCTTCCTGAATGCCTTAAGAAATATATACCCAATTGATGTTAATATCTGTGAAAATTTGTCTACTACTAAAAAGGTTTTTTCTTCATATGAACAATGAAGGTAATGATGGGGCTGTCTTGTGGCTTTTACTCTGAAGTAGTTTTGCTTAATTTCACTTTGAATGGTAGCAGTAATATTCTTTAGTGCTACCCTTCATGTTTCTAGTTCTGTGTTCCATTTGGAATACTATTGTAGCTTACATTATAAACTTTGTTATCAGAATAAATAAACTACAACTGCTGAAGTTTTCAATAAAGAGTCATTACATTACATTTTATGTGCTTAATACTTTCCTGAAATTATGTCTTTGGGAGTATATATAGCTAACAGACTATTTTTTGTGATTTCTTATATGATTTATATAGATTTCTTATGTTATTCTTTTATGATTTCTTAAAGATCCATAAATAAAACTGCTCAGAACAGAAAAGAGTAGGTAAGAAGTCATAAACAATACTATTACGGTGGTCTTAATGGCTAAGCATAATGAATATGTAACAAAACTGTTGGAAGATTCATTTGCTCTTTTTGCTATTCTCTCCCCCTTCTTTGTAGAAAGGTTCTTACTATGAGGTGCCAAATGGTCTGGACCTTTCAAGCCTTGTCTCAGTGACAGAAATGATGGAATTAAGGACATGTGCTTCCATGGATGGCGTTTAGGAAGTTCACAATATAGCAATACCAATACACACAAAGAAACTTTTGTGAGTGATGTGTATTCACTTCCTCAATTACCAAAATTTAATTCACATGGGAAAACATCAAATTACTTACATTATAATATATGCAGTTCAACTGGCATTACTAACACCCCCATTAATCAGATGCAAACTAAAAGTTCTACTTCAAAAACCAACATCTAAGGCAGTTTTGGAAATATAAGAAGATAAACAATAAATCTAAAGAGTGAGATCTTTAACACTGGCAATGAACAGTGATAGCTCAATTGTTAACCAGGCTTGAAAAGTTTGGGTGTCCACTAACTATGTGGTTAGAGTTGCAGTGTTGACCTTAGTACCAAGATTGGAGGTAACATTCAAAGGCAGCTGAGGTTGCTGCAGTATTGTAGCTCAATACAGTGTGACCCTGCCTGATAATGGTAAAGCACAAAGTAGAAGTTAAGTCAGTAAAATGTATAGGAAAGATTCTCCACTGAGAATATTTGCAGGGGTGATCATCACTATTGCATTGAAAATGTATTGCCCATCATTCTACTTTAAGCTCTAGCATGTTTCTGATCAGATGACAATTATAACAGGCGAATGTGCCATGAGTGCTGAGAGTTGTATATTACTCTAATCTAGGTATAAATCCTCACAGGTATGGAATGGCCTGACCCTGATACTTCATTCTGTGTTGCTGAGTTTCATGGAGAAATGGTCGTAATTAGGCAATTCACACTCACCTAAGTGTAATTCAGGCAAATGGGTCATCACTCCAATGACGTGGTCTGACCTATGAAATAAATAACATTATGTCACAATGTATATGTGTTTCTGAAAATATATGCAATACCAAATACCAAATATACAAAAGGGGCAATTATCCATCTCTTATATTATCAGAAGTAAAGATAGTCCTGAATTACACTTTCTTGCTAGAGGATCACAGGTTGACTGCTGAGGTTTGGTATCTTTCCAGGTGATCCTATACATTTGTCAATCTTCTTTGAGGAAGTATTTTTATGTGGTTTGTTTTGAGGTATTCAGAATATCAGTACTGTCATTAACCGCAACTTTGGGACAGCAAATATGATGGAATACTTGGCCAAAGAACTGAGAAATCACAGGAAGTGACAGGAATGAAGACACCAGAGGACCCAAAGCCACATTACCAGCTTCTGGATTACCAAATCCTGCTTAACAGACTTTATATTCATTCTACTATAGGGGGGTGGTCAGTGGCTACAGGTAGGTCCACAAACTAAGGCATCAATCTAGTTTGTGGTTATAATTATTGACATGAGGTATTGTTTGTAAACATAGTGATAATTGAATCCCTTATTGTTAGGGAGAAGAAGGGAGCAAGAATCATTACAACTATAGCACAGACATCCATCTTGTCTCCAAAGTCTTAATCTTTTAGTGTCCAACAGCTCTAACTTAAATACCCTTGAGGTAATAACTCATACCCCTTTCTTCCCTTGACTGTTTGATCTTCCCAGAGCAAAGCTGTTTGAGATGGCTTCCCAATCTATCCCTTTTCAGGTCTAACAGCTTGACTCTAGAATCTCTCACAAGTACTGTGAGAGATGTATGATCTTGAAAAGGATATTATTTTTAGGATAGGTTCAATTTTTAAATTTTATTTTATTTCAAAGATACTTTACAGAGTGGGTAGAGTTACATGAGTAAGGTAAATTCCTTGTTGAATATTGTTACCCACTCCATTGTTATTATCATATTCTTTCCCACCTCCTACCCCTCTCCCCACCCCAAGGTTGTCAAGTTCATTTCTGACATAGTGTCTTGTGAATATCATTGTTGCAGTGGGTCGCTCTTTGTACATCACTATGTTTTTCCTTTCCTTCTCAAAATCAGATAAATGTATATACAAAATGGAAGGTACCAGAATTAAGACAGAGATTGCCAGGGATAAACCAATTGAAAAAGACAAATGAAATAAAATAAGATCTAGATACACTACTTTAGAGATATCAAGGTTGACATCTGAAAAAAATGACTTGTTTCCATACCTTGGAGTTCATTTCAATTAGCATCATTTTGTAAGGTCAAATGTGCATAGCTCTGGAGCCAGCAATCCCACTCCTGGGCATTTGTGGAAATGATCTCAAGCTAAAACACACTAAATCTACAACTATGTTTTTGGAAGGATTATTACCATATCTAAGATATTGAACCAAACTAGAAGCCACCCTATATATGAATAGTTCAAGAAAAGGTGGTATATATACACAATGAAATTTTATGTTTCTATCAGAAAGAATGACACAGCCCCTTTCTTAAGAAAATGGAAAGACTTGGGAAAATAGTCATGGAACCTAGGTTCCATGGTTTCCTTCATTTTTATTAATATATGCTTAGGATAGTCCTGGCAGACAGGTTCACATTTTAAACTCTTAATATTCCCTTTTTTCTCCCTCTTCCTCTCTCATTCCATTTGTGTGTGTGTGTGTGTGTGTGTGTGTGTGTGTGTGTGTGTGTGTGTGTGTGTGTCTGCGCGTGCGCACGTGCGCCACACAGTAATGAAACTTGACTTGGAGCCTCAAACTCTTGCTTGGTTTTTTCACTAATGACTGACAGAGTCTGTACTATTTGATCCAAAGTTTCAATCTGTCTTTGATTGAACAATTGAACATAAATGTCTCATGGATTGCTACCCCAGCCATCGGTGAACTATGATCTTCCAATCTCAGGCTCATGACTATCTAGAAATAAGGATAAGGCACTGGCAGCCAGCTCTATTGCCAAGTGTCTTTTGCTTTGACTTGTTTTTGTTTTTTGTTGTTTTTGTGCATCCAAAATCTGTAAGGAAAACAAATCATTTATAATCAGGACTATTCACATAAAATGTGTACTGTTTAAAGATTACCTTAATAATGTTATCCTTTTGCATCCACATTATGTGATTTGACATTTTTTTAACTCTACTATTGCAAACAGTCAAGTAACATACACATGTTGAATCTTCTTGTCTTGGTTTTATAGTTTGTTAGGTGCTTCAAAACAGAGTTTATCAAGGTTTAACTCTTCACTACTAAAGCAAGACTTTTATGATTATTCAATGTCCTGTAAATCGTAAGTTCATCACTTCTTGTGACACCTTATGAGCACAGGTAGTTTCCTATAATACCTACACGTACTTTAGACCTCAATGCGATGTGCTCTACTGCCAAATATGCAAGGGCATCCTTTGTAATTCTCCTTGAATTTTCACTGCTCTTTTCTCTACTCTCCAGTGCTAAGTCCTGTGATGATCTTGTTGATTTTCTCCCCCCGGTACATTCATCATTGTATCTTGGGAACTACTGGTATGCACTACTGTACTTCTGTCCATTCTCATTATGCTTTGGCTTAACCTTTCTCACCCTGGAGGGCCAGAGATGGGGATATTTTCTTCAATCTTTAGCTACGACATCTATCTTTATACTTTCTAGAACTACATGTATTGAATTCTTTCTGTAAAGTCTAAGGCCTTGAAAATAATTACTGCATTTTCATGGCTTTTTGATTTGGCATTAGGGAAGAATATAGGTCAGTAACTGTAACTTAGGTAAAAGAAGATTGCAATCATTCCTCCATACCTGTTGTTCATTGGATAATGTTTACTTCAAGGTCTGCCTTCCTGCTTCCTTTTAATTGTTTATTTTTCAATGTAGCCTTTTCTTCTGGAAAGTATTTATGGGCCGAGTGAAAATCAATTCCTACTGTAATTAGTCATTAATTTTATTCCAACATAATTTCACAGATCCGTCTGAGTTTCTTCAGGGTCTATATAGTAGTGCTTCACATTCTTAGATATGTTTTAACATTGATGCATCCAATGGTAAAGACACATTGCTTAAATCACCATTTTGATGACTGCAATAAACCATGTTGCAACCACACAGATACCCCACCCTAACTACTCTAGTCCCTCATAGTCGAATTGCTCCCCTTTGCTAGTACATCCAAGCTCCTCCCTTCCCTTTCATACCAACTAGCCTTCTCCCTCGAGCCTCTCCTGTTTTCATCAGAACCTCTGCCCATAACTATCCTACTTCTAAGTGGACTAAACTTTCAAACCCAGCCTTGAACCTACTTCTTCTCACAAAACCCATCATGCAATACCAAAAACCCTTCACCTCCCTATAACTGCCCTTGAAGCCTCACCTTGCTTGGCTAGAAGCTTCTCACACAGCCCATCTCCTGCCTGGAAAGCCAGCCCTGTTCCACCACAAGCCTCTCCACCTCCCACAAGTGTTCTCTCAATGCCCTGCCTTACTCCTCAGATGAACCCGACCCCTATTTGCTCCTCCCTCAGATCCACACCCTACTCCACCAGATACCCTGCCCAAAATTATCTACACCTTTGTATCCCTTCCACTCCTTCTCAAAGCCCCTCCTCCAACTAGCCCCATGGCTCCAAGCCCTGCCTTGCTCCAGAAAAACCCCACTAGAATACCCCCAACACACTATCCCATCTCTCAACACCCACATTGCTCCACTAGAAAGAACTGCACCAGTTGGCCTCCATCTGGAAGCCGCACCAGGCTCAAATGTAAATCCCTGTCCCTCCGTATTCCCTTTTTGAAGATTGCTTTGCCCTACTGGAAACCCTGTACAAAGACCATGGCCTGCCTTGCAACACTGAAATCCCCACCCAACATTACTCCTCTTTTCAAAGTGGTGATTGACTATACCAGAAACCCCATCTTAACCATTCTGGTGCACTGGATCCTATCAGTGATCTCACCAAGCTCTGTTTCTGAAAATCTCCTCCATACATTGTGACTGCACTCTTCTCTGCAGGAAACCCCACTTCCACCCTAACATACTCTCCAAAGGCCTGCCGTTGTCCACCAGAAACCCCGCCCCTTACTAGTCCATGTCTTCCTTTTACCACCCTGACCTCTCAAAGCCAGACCTTGAAAAGCCTCCTCCCTCATAGCTCCGCATTCCTGCACCAGAATCCCCACATTCTGTCAGCCTCTTGCCTACATTCACTGCCCTGCCTTATGGGAAACCTCATCCTACATATCCCACAAGGGCTCACAATGCTCACCCAGAACGCTTCCTCTAAGTAACCTCCTCCTTTGTAGCTTTGTTCTTCCTTCTCAAAGCTCTGCCCCAATCAGCCTCCAGCCTTGTGACCCAGTCTTCTTACTAAAGTACCGCCTACTCTACAAGAGACTAGGCCCCTAACAAGTCTAGTACTTCCTGTCTCCTCCCTGTGGTCTCAAAGCCCTACACAGACTGGTCTTCACCCCCTAAGACTCACCATGCTCCACTACAGGGACTGTGCCAATACCAACTCCCCCTTTAAACCAGAGAGGGCTCCACCAGAAACCCACACCATCTCATCCATGAAGGTCCAAATCTAGTAACTATTATTAGATATGTGATATTGTACTGCCCATAGAATTCATACTAATCAATAGGATAAGAAAGCAGTATTGCAAAAAGGCAACAAAAATTAGACAGCTATTAAATGCCTTATTCTAGTTTGGGGTTCTGTTACCAGGCAGATACACATTGTGTGAAAATGTATGAAGGTGATTCCTCTTATTGGAAACCATTCTTTGAAGTATCAGTAAGGTTTCATGAATGATCATTTTATTTCTAGAAAATTCGTGCATATTTGTGCCCATTAACTTTAAAAAATATTAGTTATTTTAAATCCTCTCTTTTCGTTGAGGAAAGGGTATTAGATGACTTTCAACTCATCTCCGTAATAAATAATTTTGGATTTGCTTACTTTACTATGTACCAGAGTTTTTAGCAACAGAAATTCTCTACCAGGGGGCTGGGAATGTGGCTCAGTGGTAGAGTGCTTGCCTTGCATGCATGAGGCCTTGGGTTCGATTCCTCAGCACCGCATAAGCAAAAAAGAAAAAAGCCAGAAGTGGCGCTGTGGTTCAAGTGGTAGAGCACTAGCCTTGAGCTGAAGACCTGAGGTACAACGCCCAGGCCCAGAGTTCAGGCCCCATGACTGGACCCCCCCCAAAAAAAAGAAAAAAGAAATTCTCTAACAGAATCCATTTTGAATTTCCTCCTTCCACTAAAGTGTCCTTTAGAAAAGATTGAAATGAGATTATACAGGTAAAATGCCAGAAATAAAAACATATTTTAGATCATAACAAAATTATGATAAAGACCCCAACCAATGTGCTTTTAATTTTCTAACAAAAGGAACTTAAGCCTATTTAACTGTAGACTTTCTGAAGACTAGAAGACAAAAATCTAAGAAATGCCCTCTTATACCATGGTTCTGAAAACAAAACCAAAATAAGGAAAGACAACATAATGACAAAGAAGGGAAAGAAGAACTTGTACATGTGATATAGCATGTAAAAAATACACTGAAGCAGGTAAAAATTACTTTGGTCACCATGTCTGGTTGTTCAATATATTTCATTTTAAATATTGTTCTTTGTTAACCTGTGACTTAATATTAAAAGTCTCAACAGGGATCTGCCCAGGTAATTGTGTAGTTAGTCAATTTCATCATTGCAAGATCATCAGGATGAAAAACTCCACACACCTTAAGACACACCTGCAACAGCAGTAGACATACACTCCTATTGGTCCAACAGTGTAAGCCAGACTTGTGTTTTACCAAAGCTTTGCATGTGGTATGCTATGGTTTATTCAGGCTGACGAGCCATAGTAACTCCAATGTAAGATTAACCCTACCATCTTGTGCTAGGCTTCCCTCAAAGTAATACCAAGAGAGAGAGAAACAAAAACACAGGTTGCCACCAACCCTGCCCATCCTTAAGAAATCAAAACAGTTTCCCAAGTGTTCCAGGAACAGTACATACCAATAGTTCAGAGAAAAGGCAGTGTGGTTCGGGTGGACTCAAACCAATCATGTAACTGCTTGTGTGCAAATTCGCTAAATTTGTTTGTTCAGTACTATAAAACTGTGCTGATTTTGTGCTCAGGGATTCTTATTATCACCGGTTAGTGAGTGCACAGAGGACCAGCTTGAGCTTCTAAATAAAGGACTCTTATGCTGTTCATATTGGTCATGGTCTCTGGGGGTCTTTCGGGGGTCTCAAGTCTGTACAACATTTCTGGGGGTTCATGTGGAATCCCCCTCATAAAACCATCCAGACGCCCCACCACAGAGACTCAAAAAAAAAAAACAGCTGTTAAGTCAAGGCACTGCTGTTCTGTATATTTGGTTGCCTGTAATTTCTGTATCTGTAATTCTGGTTTCCCACAGGGTCTGTATTCTGGTTGGCTAGGACTCTTGGTAGACGCGCTATAAGACTGCCAACGGGGTCTGTGAGAAGATGTCCCCAGACACCTCTTGGTAGATTGCTGTTTAGTACAGACATTTTTGGGAAATTTTCTGTCTGTAGTCGGGCACTTTCATGCAGACATTTTTTGGGAAGTTTTCCATCTGTATTGGGAAGTTTTCCATTTTGGGGGAAACGCTCCATCTGTAGTTTGGCACTTTCTTGTTTACAATTTACAGTGATGAAGTGTGTCTTTGTAAATTCTTTGTGTTGAGTGTTCTGTTTGTCATTTGGAGTTTATCTTATCCTTTGGCCTTGGCCCAGGAGGGTCTGAATATGGGGGAGAATCCGTCAGTCTGAGGGGATGGCCGCTAGGGACTTATTTCCCTTGCTCCAAAATGACTGGGACTTCTCTTCCACTTTGGAAGGCCCCTGGGTCAACAAACGTTGGTGAGACATCACCCCATTCACTGAGACCTGATTGTTCTCTGTTCTGTTTCCTGAGGTAGGGAAGTTCTGAGTGAGAGTAGCAGACTCTGGATTCCGCTTGCTGAGTGAGAACGGCACAGAGTTCTGGTAATGATAAACTCAGCCTTTGGGTGCTGAGTTGTCTAGTTCTGTTTTAGAATTGGTACGAGCTTTAATGTGTGTTTTTGGTTTTTTTGTTTTTGTTATTTATTTGAACATCTCTGGGGAAATAAAAGCTCCAGCCTCCAGCTGAGCTCAATCACAGAGAAGGCTGTGTGGCTGGGTTTCACTTTTCAGCTAGTCCTGACAATGTAAAGTGCTCTTGTATAAAATTGGATAAAAATCAGGCCAGTTTAGTTTCAGGTGACCATCCTTCCAGCATTCCTCCAACAGAAGGGATTCAAAAGACTAATTGGAGAAATGCCTTCATAAACAAGCAAGCCCTGGAAAAATGAAACTCAACAAACATACTTAGTTTAAAAGAAGTATTGTCTTAAATTTTTGTTTGAAAATTTTAGAAAATGTATGTACAAGTTGTTTTTATTTTGGCATGCTTAAATATCTGTGCGAGTGTGTTTTGTATGTGTTTGGTAATATGTTGAAGATAGATATTTTCAGCATTCTGTAACAATTGGGTGAGTTTAAGTTTAAAATTCAAAAGGTTATGAGATTTGGACATTACCAAAAAAATTTTTTAAAGAATTTTCACTTTGTTTTAAATGGCTTTTTAAGGATTCTTTAACTTGAAAATGAGAAAATCTGGTATTTTAGAATGCATAAGTCTCTTTACACTGTAATAAAGATATCTGGCTTAACAACAAGGAGAAACTTAGAAGACAAGAGAAGAACTATCTTTAGGAGTGAAGGGTGAACATGCAGAAGTGCAGTTCAGCTGGTCATGCACAGTGGAACCATGCATGGTGAAAGAGGGCAAGCTGGCACAAATGCAGTTCATCTAACCCTAAAGAGTTGGATTGGGTGCATGCCCATTACACAGGAAGGGCTAAGTGGCTCATCTTTATTCTGTACCTTACCTTCAGATAGACACTGGAAACATGATGGTAAAACTGAATGATGTAATGATCGGATTAGCATTGCTAAAACTGTCCCTTGGATGTGTTAAAATTAAAATTAAGAAGGCCTTAAATAGGATTACAAAGTTTATTTATATAATGTGATTTGTTCTCAATGATATTCTGCTATTGGATATTTTTTAAGGCAAAATGGTGTTAAGTCTAGCTTCTTGGTACAGTGATTGTGATTGTAATTTTTGCAATAAGAAAAAGTTCTTATTTGAGTTTAAAAGTTTTAATGTGTATCTGTTTTAAAACAAGCTGCCAAGAGAAAATGAGTGACACCTAGCCTTGAGAGGTCAAGGGATTTTTCAAAATGCAACTAAAAACTAAAATATAGAATATTTAAACGGAGATTACAAATTAGGAATTGATTTCTGTATATAAAGTTTAAAAGTAAAAATGTTCTAAACATTTACCTCAAAATGCTAAAGGGAAAAATTAGGATTAACAAAATAATTGCTTAATACCTATTTCAGTTTGCTCTCATAGGTTTTTTTTTTTTTTTTTTTTTTGTAACAGTTCCTAGCAGGCCCACAAAAAGGAGTGAGGATTCTTGTAAGTTTATCAGATGTAACTTTAGCTCTTAGTACTTTTCAGGTAAGAACATGCTTAAAAGACCCTTCTATGTTGACCACCTTGTTGCTTTTAAGTGGATGAGAGTGGCCTTTTATGAGAATTGTTGATCTGCAAACTCGTTCCAAGCCAGCCCAGGCAGAAAAAGGTCCTGTGAAACTGTCAATTCTACTCAGCCAAAAGATGGCTGAAAGAGCAAGCAGAGTTTCTTTAGGACGCAAAGTGGCAGAGCGATAGCCTTGAGCTGTAGAACTGAGGGACAGCACTCAGGCCCCGAGTTCAAGTTCAGCAACTAACTAAGGCAAATGCCAATGAGGCATTTTCCCAGTGTGGAGAAGACACTCCTGGGATGAAAACAATGGAGGATCATCCAGACACCATAAGCCACTGCTTGGATGGCAGAAATAATGTCAGATCCTAGAGTCATTTGTGCGTGGCATTTCAAATATTGGTCAGAGCCAGGAGTTCATGGGAACATAGTTTGTAAGCATGCCTACTGTCTATGCCTATCTACCTTGTAAGGGACAGGAACTCGTCAGTCATCTGTGATAGTACTAAAAAGATAAGGTATAAAAATGTGGAAGATAGTTTTGATTCCAACCCCTGTATGTGCCAAAAACTCTAATTGGCAGTAAATTTTGAGCTGATGCTAGCTACATGAAATTCATCTGCTCAGGAAAAAACTTTGTAAACCTGAGAGTGTGTTTCTATTGATATCTGTCTGAAGGCCTACATAGGTAACTGAGGCATTGTTAGGATTACTAGAGATCACATTCCTATGCCATCCAGAAAGATCCTTTTGCAAACCAGAAGTCTAAATAAGCTTCACAGCTGTAGCCAGAAAAAAGGTCTGTGCATTTGTTAAAAGTTAAAATATTGTTCTTAATGACATTTAACCCTGATTACCTCTTTGTAAAATAGGCTATGGTTATAGGTTCCTGGCTAACTAGGATAAACATCCCTGAGTCAGCTTGAAGAAGTGACAGAAGATGAATCTTTGCCCATCATCCCCTTTTAAGAAGAAGGGACCAGATTCACTTTTTTAAAAATGTGGCAAAACAGACAGAAGGAAAATACATGGGAAATAATACTACAGGCCTGAGCCCTGTATATCTGCCTAGAAAATCCTAGTCTTATTAAAAGAACTATCTAATTTAAAAAGTTGTCGTCTTGGTAAATTGTCCAGGGCTATTGTCTAAATAGTTTTAAAATCTAGTGGGGTCACAGCCTGCCAAGCCTATGCCATGTGTCCTTAACCAGGTTGTGTAGGAATTTGCAGCTCAGCACGAGGTGTGACTGTCGCTTGGAGCCACTGAGAGACCCTGCTGCTGCTGCTGCTGCTGCTGCACACCCTAATGGATAAAGTTCAACGACAGCCTGACAGTCACCTGGAGGAAATCTACATCATCACTCAGACCACCTCCACCGCAGTAAAATAGACTGAAATCCTGCTTGATTCCATCACCTGAGAATGCTTCCCTGTTGAAATCTGCTACAAAATAAGATCTTGTGGGACATTCTTTTGGTGATATCTAGTAACCCTCTCTAATCCCACAGTGGATATTAGTGGCAAGGTTATTGCTGATTGCCTTAGGCACTTCAGGGTCACAGCCTCTTTTCGCTCTGGTATGGTAATAACCTGCTTCTTCCTAGGTATGTTTTAAAGATAAAGGAGGATTTTTTTAAAATCAACGGAGATAGTAAGAGGAATGAGACCAGCCCTAATCTTAGCCTTAAAATCTATCAAGCTTTTCATCCCACTGTTGCCTTGAGGCTTTCTGAGATAACATGGTTCCACAAGTCCAAGGAAAAATGGGCAGTTTTAATCTCTAGCCACAAAGAAGCTCAAGGAATTGTAAAGACAAGGAGGTAGTACAGAAAGCATTAGGAAAGGAGTTGGGGAAAAATTGGTATCCTCTGGGTAAGAAAGGATTTAAAAAGAAAGGATTGTCTTAAAATGTTTGTAAAGAAAACAAACCTCAGAAAGTTTAATTATGTAGCAAATGGTATGAGTATGTCTTAAAACTGGAGCATATGAGTACATCTGGTATAAAATTAAGATAGTTGTGAGGTACGGAGTCAGGATTGCTGGAAGAAAATGTAAGGCCCTTTGGTAGTGTTAATTTTGTTACTCACATATGGACATTTTAGACTGGTGGCCTTTGTAAAAGAGAGGATCAGCACAGTCCATCTATTAGTTCTGAGATCTCAATACCAAACTGTAAATATAGAAGACTGTGCCAATTAGGGACCAAGATTGGTCCCTGATGCTCTAGAAGAGAAGAGAATGAAGAGCCAAAGTAACTCCAATTTGAGATTGACACCAACATATTGTGCTAGGCTTCCCTCAGAGTAACCCCAAGAGAGAGAAAAAAACACAGGTGCCCAAAATCCTGCCCACCCTCAAGAAATCAAAAGAGTTGCCCAAGTGTTCCAGGAACAGAACATACCAATAGTTCAGAAAAAGTGCAGTGAGGTTAGGGTGGACTCAAACCAATTATGTAACTACTTATGTGGAAGTTCCCTAAACTTGCTTGTTCAATACTATAAAAGCTGTTCTGATTTTGTGTTCGGGGAGTCTTAGCATCACCATTTACCAAGTGCACGGAGGACCAAGCTTGAGATTGCAAATAAACGACTCCTGCTGTTAGCATTTTTTCATGGACTCTGGTGGTTTTCCAGAGTCCCAAGTCCATACAACAGGGCTTGATACAAAATGTCTCTTCCCAGAGAATTAAATGATGGCATTTATGGCTAACATGATTTAGGGTCATTATTAACATCTAACACATGATGACGTTTTTATTTATACCTCTCTTCCTCCCTTTCTTTCTTCCTCCCTTACTTTCTTTTCATTTCCTTCCTTCCTTCCTTCCTCTTTCTTCTTTCTTTCTTCTTTCCTTCCTTCCTTCCTTCTCTCCCCCTCCTTCTCTACTTCCTTTTTCTCTTCCTCTTCTTTCTTTCTTTCTTTCTTTCTTTCTTTCTTTCTTTCTTTCTTTCTTTCTTTCTTTCTTTCTTTCTTTCTTTCTTTCGTTCTTTCTTTCTTCCCTTTTCTTTCCTCTTTTAGGAGATGAGTATGAATTGAGATATTTTGTTTGCTGAACAAGTATTCTACCATTAGAACAATCCTTTTTCAATTTAGTTACTTTGCTCATAAGTTATCAGTGTTGCTGAGGGCCGAACAGAGGCTAAGTTCCTCACCTATGTCTGAAAAGTAGCTAGGTTCATAAATGCATTCCAACATGCCAGGATTAATGTGAGAATCTTATCACTTTCCTTGCACACTCATTCTGAACTGTGATCCTCCCAAATTCTACCTCTAGTTAGTGATGTGAGCTCCAATAGCCTGCCACCAGTGTAGATTTTCTAAAAGAAAGGTTGAAGACAATTTCAGTTTAATCTCTTTTTTTGACAGTCCAGGGGCTGTTATAACTTTATTTCTGTACAATTTCAGTGTATATATGCACATTAGCTTTAAAATGTGGCTTTTCTCCCCTTTTTTCTTTTTCTTGATCCTGGGGCTTGAACTCCATGCCTGGGCACTGTCCCTAAGCTGTTCAGATCAAGGCTAGCACTTTGCCACTTGAGCCACAGTGCCACTTCAGGTTTTCTGGTGGTTAATTGGAGGTGTGTCATGGATTTCCTGCCAGGGCTAGGTTTGACTTACCATCCTCAAATCTCAGCTTCTGATTAGCTAGAATTATAGGCATGTACCACTGGCTCCCAGCTAAAATGTTACTCATTTTAAGTTCTGTGATTTATTTGAGGGAGTAGCATGAGTGTGTAGAAAGGTAACATTCAAGTCATCTCTCTAAATAATTTCACAGTGTCATTTTCATAATATTTATTGCAGTGATTAATAACAGAAGCTCCCAAAGTAACAGAATGATCCTTGATTTTCTCCCTCCCATAGGTATTATTGAAAGAGAATATTATGTATGAGTCCAGCAATTTCTTCTAATTAAAGATCAATCTTTGCTAGTTTATGAAAAAATGTCCTTCATTCAATTGCTGATGCTTTTTCTGACTACAAATATAATGAACTATGTAGTAGTCTGTAGAATTGTATACCCCCACACGCATTTTAATTCAAAAGAAATTCAGATATTGAAATGTTTATTTTTTTTGTCAGTGGTGGGGCTTGAACTCAGGGTCTGGACACTGTCCCTGAGACTGTACTCAAGTTAGTTAGCACTCTACTAATTGAGCCACAGACACACTTTTGTTTTTTGAGTTGTTAATTGGAGATAAGAGTCTTATGGGGACTTTTCTTCCTGGGCTGGCTTTGAACTGCGATCTTCAGATCTCAGCCTCATGAGTAGCTGGGATTTCAGGCATGAGACACTGGCACCTGGCTTCAAATACTCATTTTTAAAATGATGAACTGCTTCGTGCCTCTGGCTCACATATATAATCCTAGCTAATAGGATTACAGGTATGAGAAACAAACACTAGGTGTGTGTTGTTCATGTTGGTTTATATTGGCATGTTTTAATATTGTTTGTTATACTACAATGCTCTTATTCTTATTTTCACCTAGGTGAGGGTGATAGGTGCTAAACAGTGTTGAACCTTATTTGGCTGAGATAGAGCCATGTGCCTGTTCTTGCCTAGAATGGCATGGAATTGAAATCCTCTTGCTCTCAGCTCCCATGGACCTGGGATGATAGATGTATTCCATCACACATAGCCAGAAGCTGGGGAGCATTGCAGGAAAAACTACACTGGTCTTGAATTGATATTCCAAAAAGCTAGCTTTACAGGCAAAACCATGTTGTATTCCATTTCACTTTGAAGTAGTGTATGTACATACTTAGAGAGTACAATGATAACACACTACATGTTTAATACATAGATTAGTCAATATATTTAGAACGTTTATCTCCTAAAACATTGAAGCTCATGTATTTTGGTAACCTCCGGACTCTGCTAGTTATTTTGCAATATACAAAAACATGAATACATTGATAATGTGCATTAGAAAATAGAGTTAGAGACAAGTTAGATTATGTGTAGTAAATATATATTTATCTATTGCGGTTCCGAAGAACTTCATCGCATATTCACCATGACAATACCACCATATATCCACCATGACAAGAATTTTCCATTTCATAACTTGCCATCTTTTATCTTTTATCTTTTTTACATTCTCCTTATAATTATGAATGTTTTCCTGTTTTTATAATGTTTTGAAATTATTTTATGATGGAATTAAAAATTTGTGGAGTCTACTAAAATTATCTCATTTTGTTTGGTTTTGTGATGCTAAATTATTAAGACCAACGTTTCCTGAAAGTTATGCTAGCAGACTATATCACTAACTTATATTCTAATTATATCTTATTATAGTATTTTGATATATGGCTTTGCTGTTGCCGTTTTTTTTGTTTTGTTTTGGTCATGGGGCTTGTACCCAGGGCCTGAACGCTGTCTCTGCACTGTTCAACTCAAGGCGAGCGCTCTACTACTTGAGCCAGAGCGCCACTTCCGGTTTTCTAGTGGTTTATTGGAGATAGCAGTCTCACGGTCTTTCCTGCCCAGGCTGGCTTTGAATAACTAAGATTACAGGCTTGAGCCACCAGCACCTGGCTACTGTTGCTGTATTATGGTATAGAGTGTTGTGAGGCTCAACTGAAGCTTTCAACCCCACTGCCTCCAGTAACAATGCTTTATCACCAGATTCTGGAGGCTCATAATTATAACTATAGCTAATCAGGAGGTTGAGACCTGAGATTTAGTTCAGATAGCCTGAGCAGGAAATTGTATGTCTTTCCTCTCCAGTTCACTACAAAAAGCTTGCAGGAGAACTGTGGCGCAGTTGATAGCACTACAGTTAAGGGAAAGATACTTGTGATTGTCATATAGCCCTGGAGTTCAAGTCCTAAAACACACATATGCATTGACACACATTTGCACACACACACAAACACACACACACACAAACACACACACACACACACACATACACACACTCCCACAGAGATGTACACACAGAGAGTCACAGGCAATATTGTATCTTAAATTTTTATCCAGAGATTGGACAACAGCCCACTTATTTGTGAAGGTTTTTCTTGATTATTTTGAAGGAGGAGGATAGTTCATGAGACACAGGTGACAAGACTTTAGTGAGGAAATACTTTATAAACGACTAGCTTATAAAAAGAAGAGTAGCACAGTTTTTATCTTTAAATCTTACATTCCTTCAACTATAGTTTTAAATAATAATCATTGAGGGGCTGGGAAGTTGGCTCAGTGGTAGAGTGCTTGTCTTGCATGCATGAGGCCCTGGGTTCGATTCCTCAGCACCACATAAGCAAAAAAAGAAAAAAGCCAGAAGTGACGCTGTGGCTCAAGTGGTAGATTGCTAGCCTTGAGCTGAAGAGCTGAGAGACAGCGCCCAGGCCCAGAGTTCAGGCCCCACGACTGGACACCCATTCAAAAAATAATAATCATTTGAATTATGAGAAGACAATGCAGCACCTCTTCCCTTCTCCCCTTCCCCTCTGTCATAAAATATGACAAAAGTATCAAAAATAGTCTATCTTAAAAAAATGTACACGTGTAAAAATGTCTGACTATATGTGTAAGGTTTTTTCAATATTTTTATGATTTTTCCCACCTCTAAGTACTTGCCTTTTGGGCAGATTACAGCACACAGGGGCTTCAAGAGCAAACTAAAGGTTAGGAAACATAAACCAAACAGTGTTCTAGGAAGTAGATGTCAGAAATAGATGCAAAAAGCACATGGCAGGCTGAGAGGGCCCTGAGAGGCAAAATGATTTTTGCAGGATGAGAGGAATAGTGACAAGGCATGGATCTCACCTAGGAAAGCTTCCTTGAGGCTGAGACCATGCTGGTTCCTAGGCCTAGCTGCAGATGTTGGGATTTGACAATGTCCACATTTGTATAGAGTGATATGGGAGGGGAAATTTCAGCCTCCAGTTTGTCTTTGGGATGGTCTTATGTGAGTAAGCAGCTTAGATCATTGGGCTCTGAGAGATGACACTACTTCCCTCACAATGCAATAGAATATGGAACTCTGAGACCCAGGCAACTGTAACTTACAGTCAGCTCTAGCCAGCTCACTTCACCTGTGGCTCAGGAACAAGAAAGACATTCCTATATTGTTTTCAAAGTTCAAGAGAATCAGGTCCCAGGCATGAGAGGGGTGAGTGCCTCACTCGATACTGCAGACATTGGATCAGTGCCAAACCACGAATCCAATGTCTCAGGCCTTTTTATAAGAAGAAACCAAGGGAATCACAAGGCAACTCAGGTCACGTGTAACTATGACAGGAAACCTATTTAATCTCATTCTAGCCCACATTACAGGCTTCTTCTTGTGTTTTTATATGTGTATATTGAGAAAATATTTACTGTGTACTTTTCAATCCGCTCTATTACTCATTTTGAAGTGTACTCCCATTTCCATGTTTCAAAGATCCATTCTTTTTACCACCTCAGTGTGACAATGAGTCTGCCCAAACCCTGAATGTGCCTTATAATATATGGAACTTGGACTCAGGCTTGTTGGAAATGCTGGTAATGGACCTGTTCCCTGCCTACCAGAAAGGTGATCTATGTTGGAAACTTCCACCACCACTAGAGAGAGTGGGGGACAATGGAGCAGTTGCTGGATAGTGTTTAAAAAGTGAGTGTTCCTCATTCAAATCCAGGACTGATGAGACCCCCTGGTAGATTATTGGAATACTTGGTACCTCTCTGAGACTGTTTCACTGGGGTTTTATCACAGGAGCTTGGTTTGAGACAAAGAAGTGCACTCCCTGGATTACTTCTTACGAGTGGCCTGACAGAACATTTCATTTTCCTCAGAATCTAGTGGAGACTTAACAGTTTGCTTGCTGAGAGACTAGGATTAAAGGAATGAGCCAGTGTCACCCAACGTCCACCCTCACCTAGGAAATCACTATCTTGGAGGCCTTTGAAGGAATATAGATGGAAGAAAGAATGGAACTTGAACGTGGGGCCTGAGTGCTCTTCTGTTCGTATCAGTCTGCCATTTAAGCCCCAAGTCCAGGTCTGGCCTTTGGCTGGTTAATTGAAGATAAGTGTCTTTAGAATTTTACAAACTAGACTGGGTTCAAACTGTGATCGTTAGATCTCACCCTCCTGATTAGTAGGATTAGAGGCATGAGCCATGGGATATTTATTTGGACAGAATTCCTCACAGAATTTCCATGAAATTGTATAGACATATCTCTACTTTTTGTCTGTTATGTTTACATTATCATATGTGACTTAACCAGTCCCATGTGTGTCCTGTTAGTTCAGAAAAGGAGAAGCATAGAGTTAACTTCTTTCTCTCCTCCCATTGGTACAGATCCTTCTACCGTAACTGGGAGGAAGATGAACAAGATGAAGAAGTAAGTGGACGTTGACACAAAGAGAAGTTCTGTCTTTGAAAACTGGGTATCTTTGAGGTGTCTGAATCAAAGTCAACTTCCTTCTTTGCACACCAGTTGTGATTTTCACCAGGGGGTTGAGGCTTGGCACTTCAGTGGATAGCAGATTACACAGTGTGGATGTGGTTGTGGTTTTGGACTCTCATGGATGACGAGGGGGGGTATGTATAGCAAGTCGGATCAAGAGGGGAAACAACCTTCTCCTCCTATCATAGGGAGAATTTTAGATGATTATATTTGAGAAATTTCTGGAAGTGGGTTGTGAAGAGCATCCTGCTTGCAGAAGTCTCTTCCTACAACATGCAAGTCCCGCCAGAAAGAGGCTATAGTACAAAGCTCAGGATGGGGAGGAAAGGCTTTCATTTTCCTTGTCACCAATCTGCCCATAGCATAGTTTGTTCCATCTTCCCTATGTGGATGGACTTCTACCTTGATGATTTCTATGAAAACAAGAACCATGACACCCTAAAAGAACTTACACAGTATGTCAAGCTCAACCTGCCCTCTTCAGACTTGCTCTTCTGCTTACATATTCTTCTGGACCAGCTAGAGGAACGCATGGCCCATGAGACCAAGAAAACGTGGAAGAAGTCCTTGTTTAGATACTTCAGAGCTGGTGAGTATGGATGGAACTTGGGTCTTTAGGCATGGGTCGGATTGGGATAGAGCCCTTAGTACTCCCCAGCTTGGCAAAATATCCTTTTATGGATATTCTTTGCCAGGTAATATCTGTTCTCCTTTGAAAGAACTTGGAAGTAGCTACTCATTAGAAACATCCTAACTTCTCATTAGTCTTCAGTCCAAACTCAAGTTCTACAGCTTCCCCCATTAGATTCTCATGAAAGTTTAGTCACACCTTAACGTCTTGAGTTCTAAGACTCCTGTACCTATTTCCAATCTCAGGTTTGCATCACAGTAGAGGTGCTCCTGCATTTCTCCAGATAAAGAACCCATCAGTGATGTCATTTATGATGACTCATGGAGATCAGAAACCATTACTGATCTCCAGAAAGCATGTGAACATAGAGGGTGTTTTTTTAATATATAGAAAGGCCCAAGCAGGTTTTGAGTCCTGTGGACATCCCACTGCTTCTGAACCCCACATGTGAAGCAGGTGTACCTGCACTTACCACCAACGAAGAAGCCGATCCAGAAGGTCTTCCATTGATGTTCATAATCCACCTAGATTAGCTCCAAACAAGTCAAAAAGACATGTCTTGGTATGCAGTGTAAATGTGTGTTAATGGAAAATGACCCCAGTGTATCTTCAGGAAAACCAATAAGTGAGGTTCAAAATCTAGATTCAGTTGAGGAAAGGGAATCTTTCCTCACAGAATATCCTGACCAATCTGTCCTCCTGCAGGGGATCCAATTTCCAATTGAGAAATTAGAATCTGTCCCTCCTTGGACTCAGGAAGAAAACCCTGTCTTTAATGAGGAAGTAAATCCCTTTTGGGACTCTGAGGCAGAATTTCTTTCTGAAGGCAACTTAGAAGCCAATCTAGATTTCGAGATTCCTTCCCCCATTCCTGGGAAAACCTGTACTTTTCTTTTTGTCTTGATGTTTATAAAATGCTCATTCTATTTATTCTTCTAACTTTATTAAAATGTTAGTGTTTTTTATATAATCTAGTATTCATGAATCCTAAATATGTTTCTTTTTAAGCCTACAATCTGAAGCATTGTGCATATGTGTTCTGTGGGGGGAAAACATAGAGTGACAGGGGGCTGTACAAGAGAGCCTACTGCATATTAACGGAACTGTTAAATGCACAGGGAGTGGCAAGGAAGCCAGGCCATGCCTGTATGGGGAAATAAGGTGGCTACAAAAGGTCTATTACATAGCAAATTAGATGTCCTAGAAAGCTATTCTGTCAATTTGGATAAATGCCACAATACTTATAGTGGTATGTAGGACACTCTTCCAACCGTGAGTTCAAATCTGTATACATTTCATTGTGCTTTGGGCACATATGGAAGAAGAATTACTCTCCAATAATATCATACAGTAATGTGAATCATTTTCTTTAAACCTGCTTCAGGGCTGAGAAGGTGGCTCAGTGGTAGAGTGCTCGCCTTGCATTCATGAGGCCCTGGGTTCAATTCCTCAGCACTACATAAGCAGAAAAGGCTGGAAGTGGCATTATGGCTCAAGTGGTAGAGCACTGGTCTTGAGCTGAAGAGCTTAGGGACAGTGCCCAGGCTCAGAGTTCAAGCCCCACAACTAGCAAAAAAAAAAAAAACTGCTCCATTAAGCAATTAATTAAATAATTAACAATTCAGGCGTCAGCCACTTCATCAGGCATGCTGGTCCCTCTGGTGAAGTAGGATCCTAGTGGAAGCCTGCCCACCTAGGGCCCTTGTGAGCACCCCTCGCCTGAGATTGTGGAAGAAGATCAGGGTGCACCTGCTGTTGGGCTAGGGCAGCAACCTGGCTGCTGCTGCATGAATGACACAGTGCCACTGACTCACATCTAGCACCCCCCTGCCCCTTGGGCTGGGCCCATGAGGGTCAGCCCCTGGGAGCACACGTATACTACGGGAAAGGGTCCACCCACCTAGGAAGGAGTGCAGACTGAACAGATGCCACTCTGTGGATCAGTTTGTACAGTATTTATCAGCCATGGAGGAGGGGTTGATTCTGTTCTGCTGTGGGGAAAAGACAAAAAAGACAGGCCCAAGCGGGGTAATGCCAACTTTTGTACTCAGACTGGCAAGGAAACTTTCTCCATGCATTCGCCAGCAGGCTTAGGAAGCCATTCTATGCTCCTTGTCCATGGAGTAGCAGCCAGGGACACTCACATCTTATACTCCTGGATGCTCTTTTGAGTTTGTTTGTTAATTTATTCAGAGAGCCCCTCCCTCAGACAGCAGAGTTATATTCTGTGTTTTGTAAAATGTTCTGCATCTGAGCATTCCCAGTGTTTGGTTTTTGTATTGTTTCTTGTAAATGCATTTTGAAATTTGTGTTTTAGGTGTTGAGGTGCGGGCGGAGGAGCCAGGTTATGAAAATAGTTTCCTACAAGCCTTTCATCTAAAAATGAAAACAGATTCTCTCTAAAAATGCCTTTCGGGAAATAAATCTGAGAGTGGAGAAAAGGCTGTTTTCTCATGAGATCAAAATGTGAGATTTCTATATGCATGTTTTATGCATTCAAAATACAATTAAGTAATCCACTATCTAGGAACACTTGTCCAGACCTAAGAGTTAAGTGTCTTGGGAGTTAGAGGCAGGGTTTTTTGAGCTTTATACAAAGGGAGGGAAGAAAGTTAAAATCCATAGATTACTTTGTAGAATCAAAGTGGTAATACAAAATGAGAATCACTAAAAAAACCTCAGTGCTATTTGGGGTTTTTACTGTTCCATATGAATTTTTGGATTAATTCTATTTCATTGAAGAGTGAGATTGGGATATTGATAGGTATCACATTGAATTTAGACATAGCCTTTGGCAGTATTGCCATTTTCATGATGTTATTCCTCCCAATCCATGAGCATGGGTGGTTTCCCACTTCCTCAGTTCTGCTTTCATTTTCTTTTTCAGGTTTTGAAAATTTCGTTCATAGAGGTCCTTCACCTCTTAACTCCTAGATATTTTATTTCTTGTGTGGCTTTTAAAAAGGGGTTGCTTTCCTAATATCACCTGCATTCCTAACATTATTGGAATACAGGAAAGCCATTGATTCCTGAGGGTGAATTTTATACTTGGCTAGTTTGCCAAAGTTTCTGATCAGCTCAATAATTTGGGAGTGGAGTCCATGCGGTTCTTTAAATACAGGATCATAGCATCTGCAAAGAGGGAGAGTTTACTTCATCTTTCCCTATTTGGATCCCTTTAAGTTTGCATCTTGTATAATTGCCCCAGCTAGCATTCTAATACTAAGTTGAAGAGTAGTGGAGAGAGCAGACATTTTTATCTCATTCCTGAATTTATAAGAAATGGCTTTAAATTTTCACCATTAAGTATAATGCTAGCTCTGGGTTTGCCAATCCATAGCAGAAAGAACAGCACTGGAGCACTATCAGTTCCAAATTTCAAACTCTACTAAAAAGCCATAGTAAAACAACAGCTTGGTACTGGCACAAGAACAGACCTGAGGATCAATGGAATAAGACTGAAGACTCAGAAATAAACCCACTGACCTATAGCCACCTAATGTTTGGCAAGGGAGCTAAAAAATAGAATGGAGGTAAGACAGCCTTTTGAGTAAATGGTGTTGACAAAATTGCTTCAACACCTGTAGAAAAATAAAGCTAGATCTGTATATATCACCCTGCAGGAGAATCAACTCCAAATAGATCAAACACCTCAAAATAAAAGAAGACAACATGAAAACATTACATGAAGGAATAGGAGAAACTCTAGGGCTTTTTAGCACAAGTCGAAATTTTCTTAATAGAGAACTGGAAACAAAAGAAATCAAAGAAAGTTTGGAAAATTGGGATTGCATGAAACATCAGAGCTTCTGCAAGGCAAAGGTCATAGCTAACAAGATCAATAGAAAGCCCAGGTTCTGGGAGAAGATCTTCACGAGTCATAAAACGGATGAGGTCTTATATCTAAAATATGCTTAGGACTCTAAAAATTAAATCACCTGACAACAAATCCTCAAAGAAACAACTACTCGATAACTAAGTGGGTTAAAGACTTAAAGAGAGACTTCTCTGAAGAGGAAATAAAAATGGCCATTAGACTCATGAAGAAATGCTCAACTTTTCTAGGCATAAAAAGGTGAGCCTGGCATAATATATGACAAACATTAAGGGTAAACTATTACCAATCGTGAATATGGTCCCAAGCCAAACTCTCCTTTACATTTAAAGGATATATAAAAATATTTCATGACAAAAAAAACTTGAAAAAATGTATCTCCACCAAATAAGCAGGGTAGAAGTTAATTAAATATACCCTATATAGAGAAGATCAAGAAGAACAGGAACTGGTTATATAAAATGCTCCCTACCAGAGAACAAGGTAAATATATTAACAGTAGATGAGGCACAGCTCCTAACAGCAGGGCTATAACATAACAGGGCTTCTCAGATATTTCTCAGTCTTAACTTTCAATATCAATGGAATTACCAATTAGAAAACAGATCAGATAGTAGTATCAAAAAACAAGACACATCCATCCAGTGTCCACAAGAGATACATTTTATTGACAAAAACAAACATACTCAAACTGAAAGGGTGGAAGGAAAATTTTCAAGTAAATGGACTCCATAAACGGGCCACAGTAGAATTACTAAAATAAGATAAAATAGAATTCAAATTAAAATTAGTAGGAAGAGACATTACATGTTGAGAAAGGCAACTCTCAATTAGGAGGATATAACAAGTGTAAATATCAATGCCCTGAATCCTGGACCACCCTACATTGTCAACCAAATACTACACAACCTAAAAACACATCTCAACCCATCATTGTCATCCATCGATTGTTTATACTGGAAAAACTCAACTAATAAACTGAATACCTAAATAACTCCATTGACCACCTACCCCTAACAGACATCTACAGAATATACATTCAGTATCAGTATATACATCCTTCACAGCAGGT
Source organism: Dipodomys spectabilis (assembly GCF_019054845.1). Lineage (NCBI taxonomy): Eukaryota > Metazoa > Chordata > Mammalia > Rodentia > Heteromyidae > Dipodomys > Dipodomys spectabilis. Next base: position 2,962,801 of record NW_024870821.1, on the reverse strand, counting down.
CATGGAAGATTCTCCAAAATAGAACCTATCCTATGTCACACAGAAATTCTGTCCAAATTGAAAGAAAATTAATTGAATTCACATATCTTTTCAGACCACAACAGAATAAACTTAGAATTAAAACGCTGAAGCCAAAAAAAAAGAGGTCAAACCCATGAAGAGTGAACAACACACTGCTGTATGACCAGTGGGGCACTGAAGAGATTAGAATAGAAATCTGAAAGTTTCTGGAATTTAACAAAAATGAACACACAAAATACCAGCTCCTCTGGGACATATTAAATGTAATATTTAGTGGAAAATTTACAGCTTTGAATGCCTACATCAAGCAATTGGGGAAATCTCAAATCAAGATTTCATTTGATTTTAATTATGGCCTGCTATTAGGACTCCCACAGACACCAAAATCAGAGGATGCTAATTAATCTGATAAAATGCAAAATAATTTTTCATAATTAATATAACATGAAGACTTTAATATTAATAACATTAAAAATACTTGTATTCACATTATATAATATATTGAAATCCTTTAGTTTCATCAATTTTTAGAATATTTATAAATAAATTTAAATTGTTTGTAAATAGTTATTTGATGATGTATAAAAAATGAGAAAAAATTTGCATATATATTACTACAAATGCAAACAGATTCACCTAGTTATTTATGATCCTTCATTTGTTGGTTTCATTCATGCATGGGTACCATGCAAAGAAGTGAAAATTGCAAACTTGACTTTATTAAGGATTCATTACATGGAGTTTATGTTGGGCTAAAGAGATTTTATGAATTAAATTGTTTTGTCCTATCCTTTCTCCCTCTCTTCCTTCCTTCCTTCCTTTCTTCTTTGCTTCCTCCTTCCTTCCCCCATCTCTACCTGTCTCTTTCTCTCCTTCCTTCCTTTCTTCCTTCCTTTCTACAATGTGAGCATGATAGAGAGAGAGAGGCAAACCAAAGATTAATACTGGAATCTCATGAGAGTGAGGAAGCTCCTCAAAGATTGATACAGGAATTGCATGAGCAGGATCAGAACAGTCAAAGAGAAATACAGGACTTGCATGAGCAGGCTGAGAACAGTCAAAGAGAACTACAGGAAATGCATGAACATGAGGAAGCTAATCAAAGAGTAATATAGGACTTGGGAGAGCGGCATGACAATAGACAAATATCAATAGAGGCATTCATGGAATCCATAAACAGAAAGCTGAAAGAATTCAGGGAGACCACAAAGGGAATGCTGAATGGAGCCCAACAGAAGGAATGGGAGTACAAGGAAACCATAACCAATCAAGTACGTGATTTGAGAATAAACACAACACCAAATTAAGGAGGTAAAGAAGTTCATACAAGATCTAAAACAAAGCTCCAACAAAGAATTTGAAGCCATCAAAGCTGACCAATTAGAAGGAAAAGAAATTTAAAAAACAAAGTAGAAAATCTCGACAGTAGGTTAGACCATGCAGAGGAGCAAATTTGAGGGATTGAGGACAGCCAGGTAATTACAGAGAAAGAACATACAACTATCCAAGACAAATACAAGAAATATGATAGATCTATTCAACATTTGGAAGACACTCTCAGAAGACTTAATCTGAGGATAATGGGGGTAGAGGAGCACCTAGAGACAGAATTTAAAGGTCTAGGAAATTTATTTAACATGATTCTAGCAGAGAACTTCCCAAACATGCAAAAAGATAGGCCTATTCAGATACACGAAACTTTTAGAACCCCAAATAGACCAGACTAGAGAAGGATATCTCACCATTACATTATAATCCACACAGGATCAATTCCAAGGAAAAAATCCTTAAAGCTGTCAAGTAGAAAAGATCAACTACTTACAAAGGGAAACCAATTAGAATCAGCTCAGATTTCTCAATGGAGACAATTAAATCAAGAAGAGCCTGGAATGATGTAGGCCATGTCCTAAGGAAAAACAACTATCAATCAATCATACTGTACCCAGCTAAGCTCTCTTTCATAAGTGAAGGTAAAATAAAAACGTTCCATAGCAAAGAAAAACTGAAACAATGTATCTCCAAAAAACAGGCCCAATAAAAAATACTTAACGATGTGCTACACATAGAAAACCAACAAGACCACAATAAAGACCAAGAAACCGCACCCAAACTGAGAATCCAAGAACTATAGGAAGAATCCAATTGCTCCATCCCCCAAGAAGTTGGAAAGCATTGCAGGAACTCCCAAACACTTCTCAGTCCTTACTCTCAACATTAATGGACTTAACTCTCCAATTAAGTGACAGACTGCCTAGTTGGATTAAAAAGCAAGATCCTTCTATCTGCTGCCTTCAGGAGTCACACCTTGCTCATACAAACAAACACATTTTGAAAGTGAAAAGCTGGAACAAATTCTACCAAGCAAATAGTCCCCATAAAGAGGCTTGAATGGCAATCCTCATATCAGATAAAATACACTTCAAATTACAATTAGTGAGAAGACATAAAGAAGGTCTCTACTTACTAATTAAGGGATCTCCCCTTCAGGAGGATATTACAATTCTAAATCTCTATTTGGCAAACAACGGATCACCCAGATTTATCCAAGAAACACTACTTTCCCTCAAATCTCACATAGATCCAAAGACATAAACTGTTGAAGAGTTTAAGTCACCACTATACCCACGAGATAGATCAAATCGGCAAAAACTCAACAGAGAAACTGCAGATCTAAACAACTGCATGGATCAACTAGGTATAACAGACATCTACAGAATATTTCATCCAGCAGCAGCAGAATACACGTTTTTCTCAGCATCACACGGAACAGTTTCCAAAATAGACCCCAGTTTAGGTCATGAAGCAAACTTGTCCAAATTCAGAAACATTGAAGTTTTGCCATGCATTCTCTCACACCACAAGGGAATAAAATTAGAACTCAACACCAAAAGCCACCAATGAAAGTCCTGTAACACATGGAGGCTGAACAACATACTGTTGAATCACCAGTGTGTCATGGAAAAGATTAGTAAGTAAATTCAAATATTCATGATATTCAACAAAAATGAACACACAAATTACCAGCTCTTCTGGGACAGAGCAAAGGCAGTACTCAGATGGAAGTTTATAGCTCTGAGTTCCTACATCAACAAATTGGAGAGACCTTAAACCAACAATTTTATGAGATATCTGAACCTCCTTGAGAAAGAACAACAAGATAAACCCCAACCCAGTAGATGGAAAGAAATATTTAAAATTAAATAGGAATTAAATGAATTAGAATTTTTAAAAAATCCATAGAAAGAATCCACAAAACAAAGAGTTGGTTCTTCGAAAAAATTAACTAAACTGAAAGACCGTTAGCAAATCTTATCAGAAAAAGAAAACACACCCAAATAAATAAATTCAGAGATGAGAATGGAAACATCACCACAGAAACAAGATTCAGAACATTATAAGGGAACACTTCTCAAACCTTTATATCAATAAGTGTGAGAACTTGGCATAAATGGACCTTTTCCTAGCAAATATGGACATGCCAAAAATGAACCAAGATGAGATAAACAATCTTAACAGCCCCATATTAAGGATGGAAATAGAAGCAGCAATAAGAGACCTCCTATCTAAGAAAATGCCAGCAACAGATGGATTTAGAGTGGAATTCTACAAGTCCTTCAAAGCAGAGCTCAAACCAATAATCCTCCAACTCTTCAATGAAATTGAAAGGGAAAATTCACTATCGAACTCATTCTATGAAGCCATAATAACCCTTATTCCAAAAACAGGCAGGTACTCATCAAATAACAAGAACTATAGACCCATTTCTTTGATGAATATTACGCAAAACTTCTCCACAAAATTTTGGCCAATCTACTTCAAAAATTCATCCAAAAAATCACGCATCACGATCTAACATGTTTCATTTCAGGGATGCAAATCTGGTTCAATATACACAAATCAATTAATATAACTCATCACATCAAAAAAGAGCAAGGATAAGAACCACATAGTTATCTCAAAAGATGCAGAAAAAGCATTTGACAAGATCCATCAAACCCTTTATGATGATGGGTCTGAAAAAATTAGGAATCCAGGAAACATTACTCAATACAATAAAGGCTGTATATGACAAACCTACAGCCAGCATTATACTTAATGGTGGAAAAATAAAGCCATTTCCTCTAACTTAGGAATGAGACAAGGATGTCCACTCTCTACTTCTCTTCAACTTAGTATTAGAATGCTTAGCTACCGCTATAAGACAAAATGAAAACATAAAGGGGTTCCAAATCGGGAAAGATGAAATAAAACCCTTTGCAGATGACATGATTTTAAAGAATCACATGGACTCCATTTCCAAATTACTGAAGCTGATTCAAAACTTTGGCAAAGAAGCAGGGTATAAAATTCACCCTCAATAATCAATGGATTATCTGTATCACAACAATGAGTAAAGCGTGGGTGAAATCAGGAAGGCAATTAATAATAGTGCACAAAAAATAAAATATGTAGAAATTTACTTAATCAAAGAAGTGAAGGACCTTTATGATGAAAACTTTAAAAACCTGAAAAAGGAAATCAAAACAGAACTTAGGAAGTGGAAAAACCTCCCAAGCTCCTGGATTGGAAGGATCAACATCGTGAAAGTGGAACTACCTGCCAAGGCTATCTACAAATACAATGCCATACCTATCAATATTCCAACCTCATTCTTCAACGAAATAGAAAAGGCAAACCAAAAATTCATATGGAACAATAAAAGACCCCAAATAGCTAAAAAGATCCTCAACAGAAAGATCACTGCTGGAGGAATATCAATACCAAATTTCAAACACTACTACAAAGTTATAGTTATCAAAACAACTTGGTACTGACACAAGAACAGACCTCAGGACCAATGGAAGAGAAATGAAAACTCAGAAATGAACTCACAGACCTATAACCACTTAATCCTCAATAAGGGAGCTGAAAACTAGAATGGAAGAAAGACAGTCTCTTCAGTAAATGGTGCTGAAAAAATTGGTTAACTACTTGTAGAAAACTAAAGCTAGATCCTTATATATCACCCTGCAGCAGAATCAACTACAAATGGATCAAAGACCTCGGGGTCAAAGCAGAAATTCTGAAAACATTACACAACAGAATACGAGCTACCCTAGGTCTCCTTGGCACAAGCCGAAATTTTCTTAACAGACACCCAAAAACACAACAATTCAAATAAATGTTGGATAAATGGGATTGCATGAAATTGCAGAACTTCTGCATTGGCAAAGGACATAGCTAGCAAGATCAATTGAAAGCTCACGGATTGGGAGAAATACTTCACTAGCCATACAATGGACAAGGGTCTCATATCTAAAATATACCGGAGATTCAAAAAATTGAATCCCCCAACAACAAACCTTCAAAGAAACAACTGCCCAATAAATAAGTGAGCGAATGTCTTTTTTTCTTTTTTTAAAATTAAGTTTTTTATTGTAAAAATACTGTACAGAGGGGTTACAGTTACATGAACAAGGTAATGAGTACATTTCTTTTTTTTTTTTGTTATTATTTTCTTTCTTTTTTTAATTGTGAGAATACCATACAGAGGAGTTACAATTACATGGGCAAGATAACGGTACATTTTTTATCAAGCATTGTTGCCTCCTCTTTTTTCCCCCTTCCCATCCATTCCCATAGTCCCCCTACCTCCCCCAATCCGATCATTACCCCCCACCACCGCCAAAGTTGTAAAGTTCATTTTTCTACATAACCATTAATGCCTCTCCCCCACAGTATAACCCCTGCTTTCACTGTATTTGATGTTGGTATAATTTGTGGAGGTGAGGGAAAAAAGAGATTGTTTAAATAGGGATACAGGTGGACACATTGCAACAATGAGATGTACAAGATTTTATTTCAAAAATACAATGTACAACTTTGGCTGCAGGGATGAGGGGGAGATGGGAAGTGTTGGGAAGGGGAAACAAAGGAGTAGGTAAAAATGTTTGATAAGAAATGTACTTATTACCTTACCTATGTAATAGTAACCCCTATGTAATGTACTTTCCCAATTTTTTTTAAATTTTTTAAACTTTTTATTGTTATTATAAAGGCGATGTACAGAGGGGTTACAATTCCAATAGTCAGTTAAAGAGTACATTTACTTTTAGACTATATTGCCCCTTCCCTTGCTCTCTTCCAACAGTCCCATATTCTTAACAAAAGAATCAGTGTTTAAAGAATCGAATATCAATTATCCAGGAAAAAGAATGAGCCCTGTTTCGTTAAAAAAAAATTCAGAAATTTGCAAATAGGACTAAAAGTTTAACAAGTGGAATTTATAATGGTATTTATAACCAAACAACATTTCCTCCTCCATGGAAGACACATGTATAAAGAAACGGAATGTAAGAATCTACCCTTCTGTCATTCAGTTCAACTTATTATGTAGAGTTTTTTTAATTTAATTTTATTTTATTTGTAAACATACTGTACAGAGGGGTTACAATTACATGGGCAGGATAATGCATACATTTCTTCCCAAGCATTGCAGCCTCCTCCTTTGTTTACCCTTCACATCCCTTCCCAGCCTCCCCCCTCCCAATCCCAATCCCAATCCCAATCGCAATCCTTCCCCTGCCCCCTCACCCCCCCGCACCCCCCACACCGACGTTGTAAAGCTCATTTTGGACATGATAATTTGTACTTCTCATTGTTGCAACAGGTCCACCTGTATCCTTAAACGACTTATTTTTCCCCATCTCCTACACAAGTTATACTGACATCAAATATAGTGAAAGCAGGGGTTATACTGTGGGGGAGGGACATACAAAGCAACAAAGAAGTAATCTTATAAATGCATTAGAAACACATGTATGAAAGAAAAAAACATTAAAATATATATCTAAGGGTTCATTCTCTTATCATCACATTATCTGACCTTTTCCGCTTTACTCACACATATACTAGATATTGCAAATAAGGGAAACCATGGGACCTATGTTTCTTTGGGCCTGGCTTACTTCACTTAATACAATTTTTTCCAAGTTTTTCCATTTCCTAACAAATGGGGCAATGTCAATCTTTCTGATGGAGGCATAGAATTCCATTGTGTATATATACCACATTTTCTTGATACATTCATCTGCTGAGGGGCATCTGGGTTGGTTCCATATCTTAGCTACGGTAAATAATGCTGCAATAAACATAATTGTGCTGGTAACTTTAGTGTGGTCTTGTTTGTAAACATTTAGGTAATGCCCAAGAGTGGGATTGCTGGGTCATAGGGGAGCTCTATGTGAAGTATTTTGAGGAACCTCCATACTGCTTTCCAAAGTGGTTGAACAAGTTTACATTCCCACCAACAATGCAGTAAGGTTCCCTTCTGTACACATCCCCTCCAGCATCTGTGGTTGTTAGAGTTCTTGATTGTTGCCATTCTAACCTGAGTGAGGTGGTATCTCAATGTTGTTTTGATTTGCATTTCTTTTATGGCTAGGGATGTTGAGCATTTCTTCATGTGTCTATTGGCCATCCTTCTTTCTTCTTCAGAGAAGTTTCTCAAGTCTTTTGCCCACTTATTTATTGGGCAGTTGTTCCTTTGAGGATTTGTTTTTGGGGGATTTAATTTTTTGAGTTCCAAGTATATTTTAGATATGAGACCCTTGTATGTTGTATGGCTAGTGAAGATCTTCTCCCAATCCGTGGGCTTTCTGTTGATCTTGCTAGCTATGTCCTTTGCCATGCAGAAGCTCTGCAACTTTATGCAATCCCACTTGTCGAACCTTTCTTTGATTTGTTGTGTTTCCGGATCTCTATTCAGAAAATTTCGGCCTGAGCCAAGGAGACCTAGGGTTTCTCCTATTCCATCCTGTAGTGTTTTCAGTGTGTCTGCTTTGACTTCGAAGTCTTTGATCCATTTGGAGTTGATTCTGGTGCAGGGTGATATGTAAGGATCTAGCTTTAGTTTTCTACAAGTAGTTAACCAATTTTGCCAGCCCCATTTACTGAAGAGGCTGTCTTTGTTCCATTCTATTGTTTTAACTCCCTTAGCGAAAACTAGATGGCTATAGGTCTGTAGGTTCATTTGTGGGTTTTCAATTCTATTCCATTGGTCCTGAGGTCTGTTCTTATGCCAATACTAAGCTGTTTTGATTACTATGGCTTTATAGTAGAGTTTGAAATTTGGTATTGATATTCCTACAGAAGTGTTCTTTCCATTGAGGAGCGTTTTTGCTATTCGGGGTCTTTTATTGTTCCATATGTATTTTTGGATTGCCTCTTCTATTTCCTTGAAGAATGAGGTTGGAATTTTGATAGGTATGGCGATGAATTTGTAGATAGCCTTGGGAAGTTTTGCCATTTTCACGATGTTAATCTTTCCAATCCAGGAGCATGGGAGTTTTTCCCATTTTTTAAGTTCTGTGTTGATTTCCTTTTTCAAGATTTTAAACTTTTCATCATAAAAGTCCTTCACTTCTTTGGTTAAGTTAATTCCTAGGTATTTTATTTTTTGTGGGGCTATTACAAATGGAGTTGCTTTCCTAATTTCAGCCACACTTTTCTCATTGTTGGCATACAGGAAAGCCATTGATTTTGGGGGGTTAATTTTATACCCTGCTACATTGCCAAAATTTTGAATCAGCTTGAGTAGTTTGGGAGTGGTGTCTATGGGGTTCTTTAAATACAAGATCATGTCGTCTGCAAAGAGGAAGAGTTTTATTTCTTCTTTCTCTATTTGGATCCCTTTTATGTCTGCATCTTGTCTTATTGCTGTAGCTAGGCATTCTAATACTAGATTGAAGAGAAGTGGAGAGAGTGTACATCCTTGTCTTGTTCCTGAGTTAAGAGGAAATGGCTTTAGTTTTTCACCATTAAGTATAATGCTGGTTGTAGGTTTGTCATATACAGCCTTTATTGTATTAAGGAATGTTCCATGGATTCCTAATTTTTCCAAAACCTTCATCATAAAGGGGTATTGGATCTTGTCGAATGCTTTTTCTGGATCTATTGAGATAACCATGTGGTTCTTACTCTTGCTCCTGTTGATGTGATGAATAATATTAATTGATTTGCGTATATTGGACCAGTTTTGCATCCCTGAAATGAATCCTGTTTGATCGTGGTGTATGATTTTTTGGATGAATTGTTGAAGTCGGTTGGCCAAAATTTTGTTGAGAAGTTTTGCATCAATGTTCATCAAAGAAATGGGTCTATAGTTCCCTTTCTTTGATGAGTCCCTGCCTGGTTTTGGGATGAGGGTTATGATTGCTTTATAGAATGTGTTCGGTAGTGAACTTTCTCTTTCAATTTCATTGAAGTGTTGGAGGAGTATTGGTGTGAGGTCTGCTTTGAAGGCCTTGTAGAATTCTGCTGTAAAACCATCTGGTCCTGGACTTTTCTTGGCCGGGAGGTCTCTTATTGCTGTTTCTATTTCAATGCTTGATATGGGCCTGTTAAGATAGTTTAACTCATCTTGGTTTAGTTTTGGCATGTCAATATTTGCTAGGAAAAGGTCCATTTCTGTCAAGTTCTCAAACTTATTAGCATAAAGTTTTGAGAATATTCCCTTATAATGTTCTGAATCTTGGTTGTTTCCGTGGTGATGTTTCCATTCTCATCTCTGAGTTTATTAATTTGGGTGTGTTCTCTTCTTTTGCTGATAAGATTTGCTAAGGGTCTGTCAATTTTGTTAAGTTTTTTGAAGAACCAACTCTTTGTTTTGTTGATTCTTTCTATAGTTTTTTTGGATTCTAATTCATTTAATTCTGATTCAATTTACTTATTCCTTTCTGTCCACTGTATTGGGTGTATCTTGCTGCTCTTTTTCATGGAGGTTTAGATGTGTCACTAAATTTTTGGTTTCAGATCTCTCCAATTTGTTGATGTAGGAGCTCAGAGCTATAAACTTGCCTCTGAGTACTGCCTTTTCTGTGTCCCAGAGGAGCTGGTAATTTGTGTGTTCATTTTTGTTGAATAGCCTGAACATTTGAATTTCCTCTCTAATCTCTTCCATGACCCACTCGTTATTCAGCAGTATGTTGTTCAGTCTCCATGTAATACCAGACTTTCTTTGGTGGCTTTTGGTGTTGAGTTCTAATTTTATTCTCTTGCGGTCAGAGAAGATGCAAGGTATAACTTCAATGTTTCTGAATTTAGACAGTTCTTCTTTGTGTCCTAAAATGTGGTCTATTTTGGAAAATGTTCCATGTGCTGCTGAGAAAAACGTGTATTCTGATGCTACTGGGTGAAATATTTGGTCGATATCTGTTAAATCTAGTTGATCTATGCAGCTGTGTAGATCTGCAGTTTCTCTGTTGAGTTTTTCCCGAGTTGATCTATCTAGTGGGGAGAGTGGTGTGTTAAAATCCCCAACAATTAATGTCTTTGGATTTATATGGGATTTGAGGGAAAGTAGTGTTTCTTTGATAAATTTGGGCGCTCAATTGTTTGGCGAGTAGATATTTAGAATTGTAATATCTCCCTGAAGGAGACATCCCTTAATTAGTATGTAGCGACCTTCTTTATCTCTTCTCACGAATTTTAATTTGAAGTCTATTTTATCTGATATTAGGATTGCAACTCCCGCCTGTTTATGGGGGCCGTTTGCTTGGTAGATTTTGTTCCAGCCTTTCACAATGAAAATGTGTTTGTTCTTATGGGCAAGATGTGACTTCTGAAGGCAGCAGATAGAAGGGTCTTGTTTTTTAATCCAACTAAACAGTCTATGTCGCTTAATTGGAGAGTTCAGTCCGTTAACGTTAAGAGAAAGGACTGAGAGTTATTTGGGAGTTCCTGCCATGTCATCCTCCTTCTTGGAGACTGACAAAACTGGGTTCTTCCTATGGTTCTTGAATTCTCAGTTTGGTTGCAGTTTTTTGGCCTCTATTTTCGTCTTGTTTGTTTTCTATGTGTAGGACATCTTTAAGAATCTTTTGTAGGGCTGGTTTGGTGGAGATGTATTGTTTCAATTTTTCTTTGCTATGGAAGGTTTGTATTTGGCCTTTAGTTATGAAGGAGAGTTTAGCTGGGTACAGTATTCTTGGTTGATAGTTGTTTGTTTTTAGGGCATGGCATACATCATTCCAGGCTCTTCTTGCTTTGATTGTCTCTGCTGAGAAATCTGAGGTGATTCTAATTGGTTTCCCTTTATAGGTGATTAATCTTTTCTCCTTGACAGCTTTAAGGATCTTTTCCTTGTTCTGAGGTGATCCTGTGTGGATTAAAATGTGACAGTGGGATGTCCTATTCTGGTCTGGTCTGTTTGGAGTTCTAAAAGCTTCTTGTATCTGAATGTGCCTATCTTTTTGCATGTTTGGGATGTTCTCTGCTAGGTTCCTGTTAAACAAATTTCCTAGGCCATTAACTTCTGCTTCTAGGTGCTCCTCTACACCCATTATCCTTAGATTAGGCCTTCTGATGGTATCTTCCAAGTTTTGGATAGATCTATCATATTTCTTGGACTTGTATTGGATGGTTGTATGTTCTTTCTCTATAATATCCAGGCTGTCCTCAATCCCTGAGTTTCGATCTTCCGCATTGGAAATTGAGATACCCGAATTTGCCAATTTTCTTGTGTTTTTCTGGCTTATTCTGCCCATTTGAGATGAAAATAGCACCAGTTTTGTGCTGAAACACTATCTTAAGGCAACCATCAACCAAAATCTGAATTTGCACAGTCAATAGTCTACAGATACAACCTAGTTCAACAGATACATCTATTCAACATCAAACAACCATAGGTTAATGGGCTACGAACCGCAAAGAAGAATTTGGAAGTCCAGAAATTATTAGGGTTAGGGAGAGATGTGGGTAAAAAAATAGTAATAGATTGATGTGGGGAGGTTCAGGGAGAGTTAACTAAGTCCTAATCTCAAAGCAGGAAATAGTTTGCGTAGGATGAATGTAGAGAGAGTGAAAGAAAGAAGAAAGGGAACGGGAAAAGAAAAGAGAACAGAAAAAATAGAAAGGTAAAAATTAATAAAATTACGTAGAAACGATAACAATCTATTTAGATAAGAACGTGAATTTATTGAGAGAAGGGGAGGAATTTAAAGGAGATGTGAAAAACTTAAAAATAGAAATGCTTAAAATATTATATAGGTATAAAGAGGTAGTGTTGCTATTAAAGAGTTTAAGTCTTAGAGGTTTTCACTTGAGTAATAAATTTGTGGTGTAAGTGTGTACACAATGGGGGATAGGGTCTAATAGTCAACTACGGGTTTATCTGAGGATGTGCAAGACAAGAATTAAGTCACATAAGAAGTACGAAAGAGAGGAGAGGGTGAAAAGGATAAGAAAGGAAGAAGAAAAAGATGAGAAGTTGAGTACAGCTAAGCAAATAACAAAAAAGATAATAAAAAAGAAAAAAAAAGAGAAAGAAAACCAAAAAAGAGAGAAAAACGCACATTCACTTATCCATAAAATAAAATTTGTAAGAGAAAAAAAGAAGTTTCTGGAAAACAACTTTTTTTTCAAAAAAGGCAAAGATGAAAGATTAAAAAAAAGTTTTAGAAAAAAAAATTTTTATATAAGGTACCAAAGATAAAAAATGAAAGAAAAAAAAAGTTTTTTGATTTTTTTGTGGGGGGGAGGAGTGGGCAAAGTCCTGTATCTCCCTTGTGTCCATAATCAGCCTCTTGTTGGAGTCTCTGGTCTGCTTGTGGTCCTGTGGCTTGGTTGGTTTCTTAAGTCGGTTTGTTCGAACAGGCAGAAAATTGCTCTGCTTTACCCAGGATTTGTCGATCCTCCTCCCAGGCTAGTTCATTGGGAGGCAGATCTGCTTTGAGTATCACAAAAGAGGGGGATGTAGTGATGAGGCTAGGTCCTGGGTAGAGTTGAGGCCTTTCAACAGACAGTAGCTTTTCCAGGTCTATTTTGTGAAAACCTCACAGAGCCCCGCCTGGATCCATTCTCAGGGTTACTGTTTACTGATTTTCAATTGATTGTCGAGGTTGCTAGAGGGAGGGGCAGCCTCTGGCTCTGATTACCTGGGGGAGAAAGCCACTCCAAGGGCTGACGCCCAAGCTGGGTGACTTTTCCCTGGGTGGAGCTGAGTCTGGCAGGTCACGCCGCCGTTAAGTTCTTGTGACCTGCTAAATGACTCGTTTTATTCCAAGGCCTGAGCTGGAGCTAGCAGCTCCTCCGAGCTTTGTTGGTATCCAAGATGGAGATCACTGGTGCTGGGGCGGGGAGGGGTGGCCTTCCCTCCTCTGCTCCCTTAGAAGGAGTTAGGACGTCAGGCTTCTACTCAGGCCGAGTCTTATTTCCTGGGTCGTCTCTGGTCTGCCAACTGCAGGATGAAGATATCCGCTCCTTGTTGGTTCTTGCTGGTGTTGAGTAGAATCCGCTCACCCGCTGTGTCTGGCTCCTTCTTCCTGGACTCTCTGTGGCTCAGGTAGGCTGCTGTGCTCGCCCGCTGCCACCACAGCTGCTTCCCCCACAGCTGCTGCCGCCGGGGCGGCTGCTGGCAAGCACTCAGAAGTGTCTCCTTGCCTAGTTTTCCTTATCTGGCCTATCTCTCTGTCCTGTGATGGCACACTTGGTGTAATTCTCCGGCTTAGGACTGTTCACTGGAACTCTAAAACTGCTTTCTTTTTTTTTTTGGGGGGGGGGGGGTTCCGGTGGTGGGGCCTGAACTCTGGGCCTGGGCACTGTTCCTCAGCTCTTCAGCTCAAGGCTAGTGCTCTACCACTTGAGCCACAGCACCACCTCCGGCTTTTTTCTTTTTCGCTTATGTGGTGCTGAGGAATAGAACCCAGGGCCTCAGGCATGCAAGGCAAGCACTCTACCACTGAGCCATCTTCCCAGCCCTCTAAAACTGCTTTCTTTGCGAGAGCTTACTTAGGCTCCAGCTTCTGCTCCGCCATCTTCCCGGACGTCGAGCTACTTTCCCAATTTTTTAAAAAAGGCAAAAAAATTACCTGTATGGTTTCCTATGAAAAGAAAGCAGAATACAATCTGCTCCTCAAGGAAATTGACCCATAACTGGCAGTACTGTCACTTTCATAAATGATGTAAGAAGACTGAAGAACAAATTTCAACTCAAACTTCCTGATAGAAAATTTACTGTGTTCCCTTTAAACAACCTTTCAATTCTATCTATGTCTTGCTCCCAAAATGATTCGTATTTTATTCTTATCATATTTTTAATTAACTTTAAATAGTTGAATGGGAATAGCAGTTTGACAGAGCAGTTTATGAATAGTGTTTAGTGAGTTTTTTTTTTTCTTTTTTCTCCTGAGGTTTGAACTCTGGGTCTGAGCGCTGTCCCTGAGCTCCTTTGGATGAACAGTAGAACTCTATCATTTGAGGCACAGCAACAATTTCACACTTTTCTGAGATTTAATTGGAAATAAGAATCTCACAGACTTTCCTGCCAGGGTTGGCTTCAAAGCTCAATCATCAGCCTCCTGAGTATCTAGGAAAACAAGTGTGAGCCTCTAGTGCCTGGCTTAAAACAATGCATCTTTTCTTTTTTGGCTAGTCCTGGGGCTTGAACTCAAGGCCTTGACAATGTCCTTGAGATTCTTTTCCTCATGCTAGCACTCTACGACTTGTGTCATAGTGCCAATTGCAGCTTTTTTTGTTTATGTAGTACTGAGGAATCAAACTCAGGGCTTCATACTTGCAAGGCAAACAGTCTATCACTAAGACACATTTCATAGCTAATACAATACAACTTGAGGTTCATTATCCCTCATCCCTCTCAATCCTATTTCATCCCTCAATTTACATAATTTTGTAGAATATTAACTGGCTCGCAATGTCATACATAGTCACTCAGAGGCTATGTCACTGCACCAATTTAAAAAAGCTCATATAATTAGTACATTTCTTATCAAGCATTGTAGCCTCCTCCTTTGTTTCCCCTTTCCATCCCTTCCCATCCTCTCCCCAACCCCCCACTCAATCCTCCCTGCCCCCCCACACGAAAGTTGTAAAATTTGTTTTCGACATAACGAATTGTACATCTCATTGTAAGTAGAAAATGTAGTATAGGGCTGCGAAGATGGCTCAGTGGTAGAGCGTTTGCCTTGCATGCAGGATGCCCTGGGTTCGATTCCTCAGCACCACATAAGCAAAAAGAAAAAAGCCGCAAGGTGAGCTGTGGCTCAAGTGATGGATCACTAGCCTTGAGCTGAAGAGCTGAGGGAGAGCGCCCAGGCCCAGAGTTCATGCCCCACTACGGGGACCCCCCCACCTAAAAAAAAAGAAAATGTAGTCTGTTTTATCCATTTTTCAATGCAATATTAGTGTTTCCCAAGTAAGTAAGTCCATGTAAATTTATTTCATGTTGTTTTGCATGCATGTGTATAATTGTATTACATCCTCAATGAGCATTTCAACAATTTATTATATTCTATTATAAAAGGTTTTGCAATATGTATTCTTGTACATGTGTCTCATTTGACATAAGTTGAAATATATTTTGTATATAAAATTATGATTGAAAATGCTGGATCATAGCAGCAACTCTATGTATAACTTCTTAAAGATTGCCAGTATGTTTAACAAACTGACTATATCACTTTAAGTGCCAAGCACCAATGTATAAGGATTCCAATTTCTACACAGTGGTTGTGCAGGGCTGTCTTATTGATGTTTCTATTTCCATTAATCTCTATGTATGCAATGTCTAGGCATGATATGACCTTTTCATGTTCTTTGGTTGTTGGTATATTATAACAGACAGTTTTTTGATAACTTATTCAGGAAGGTTAAAGTTTTTCATTGGCATTAATATTTATAAGTTTTTGACAATTTCTAAAAACACCTGACCAGCACTCTTTGAAAAAGGAATATAAACTTAAATATATTTCTCTGTCCAATATTAAAGCTGTTAGTGTAAAATTGTTAGGTTTGTAAAAGAAAGATTACACAGCTCAATGGGTCTATAAGGCACCAGATTGGATCCACATAATTATTGTCAAGGAATATTTAATAAGGAGTAAAACAAAATATTTGTGGAATTATATTCTCTTTAATAAGCAGTGATAGGTTAGCCAGTATTGGGGATAATTAAAAAATAAACATTGACTTAAACATAACAATTTATTCAAATATTAACTTACTACAGGATTAAAACATGGCATATAAAACAAAAAGAGTGATGTAAATGTAAAGCAAAGAAAGATGTCGACAATTTTGGAGATGAAGTATTCTTAACTTAGGCATTAAACTTATAGGAAAGGAAACTTGATATATATAACTCAATAAAAGTGTAAAATAAAATTTAGTCTGTGAAAGCTCATATAAAAGTAGTGAATACAAATTGGGAGCAGAGGGCTCATGTATCTCATCCTAGCTACTTGGGAGGCTGTGATTTGAGTATTGCTTTTCGAAGCCAGCCCATAAAATAAAGTCCCTGAGAATCTTATCTCTGATTAATTTACAAAAATCAGTAGTGAGGCAAGACTCAAAGGGTTAATTGTTAACAAAATGCCACAATTCTCAGGGACCCTGATTTCAAACCTCAGGACCAAACATACATGTACAAAAGTAATAGTAGTAATACGAATAGTGATGATGAAGATGATGATGATGATGATGATGATGATGATGTTGATGATGATGATGATGATGATGGTAATGATGATGATGATGAAGGGTAACCAGAGTCAAGGATAAAATATTTGCAAATCCTATACCTGAAGAATACCTCAAATCGAGACTCTACCTAGAACTCTCAAAACCTAATGTTAAAACCAATTTGAAACCAGCAAAGTACATCTTGTGAAAAATAAGCACAAGAAAATCATCATTAGTCATCAAATAAATGCACATTAAAAGTAAAATGACATCATAAAATATGGATGAGAATTACTTCATGTAATACAATAATGATCATACTAAATGCTATCAAGAAACAGAGAAACTATGGATCATGGCAGGAATGTCAAATGGGAAAGCCACTTCTGAAAACATTGTGCCAGGTTCCCAGAACATGAAATATGTAACCCATAGCATAGCACAAGAATTGAGCTCTTCAGGCTTTGTCTCACAGAAATAAAATGTAACATTCACCCCAAAGCCAAAACACAGAGGATTATAGCAGCATTATTTCCTCTAAAAAAATGGAAATCAATTCAGCCATTCTTCAGGTGAATGGGAAAAGAATTGTGCTACATTCTCTAGTAACAGAACCAAAAGGCAACTCGAGTGAATGCAGTACAATATTAAGGCATACAATAATTGGGAATAATCTATCATATATTTGAAGGCAATCTTAAAAACTTATTTATTGCATGATCTAGAAGTCAGAGAAAAAAAATGTGTTACCAGGATGAAACAGGTTTGGGATGGGACAAAGAGAAGAAGTGGGTTTAATTATAAAAGAATAGCATGAGACAGACTCATTTTTGGTAAAGAAACGTATCTGTAAATATAGTATATTCATATAGAGTTGATAACATTATATTGGACTTAATATGTGAAAAAATAATTAAAACAACTGAATGCTGCTTAAGGTACTTGTGAAATATTAATGTCTACTTGTGATGTCTTACAATAAATATTTAAAGAAACTGGGAAAAGTATTCAAGGGATATCTCTGTGTTCTTATAACATCATAAAGATTCATACTAACCTCAATAGAATTTAATGATATCAAGAAAACAGAAGTCAATATTGAATGTTTACATTGGGAACTAGTCTGGGTCCAAGCTTGAGATGAAATATACCTTGCTAATTAGAAAGCAGAGACTTAGAAGATTGATATCAGGGCCAATTTGTACAAAAAAAGTGAGAAATTACCAAACCAACGTAAGCTAGATATAGTGTAATTTCCCTGTTACTCATGTTTGTGGAAGCCATAGGTAAGAAATCATTGATCAAGGGACGCTTGGCCTGAAAAATAATATAAAGTGGTTAGAGCTTTAGCAACTTCAAGCAACTTCAGTATTATCAAAGGAAAAAAAAGAAAACAGAAAAAGGAAAGGATAGAAAAGGAAACTATTTGCTCTTCATTCTTGTAGTTTCATGTCATTGGGTACAAGAATTGAGAATATTTTGTTTACTGTTTGAGGAGTCAGTCCTCTCTAATATGAAAGCATTTATTTCAAATAATTATTGTATTACTATTATTAACTTATTATTAGGCCTTCTTGTAGATTGAACCCATAGCTTTGTATATATTAGTCTAGTTCTACAACTGAGCTGTACTCCAGCTCTCTTATATAGTTTTGGAAATTGTTTATGAATTATTCAGTAGTTAACTATTCTACTTTCCATCTTATCTTTTCTCTCCCTTTTCCTCTATGCATTTTAGTTTATGTGTTGAAAACTTTCCTCAATTTTATCTTCTAAACTTAGAATGTTGCTGTTGAGTTTACAGGGAAGTCGGTTGTTATATGACATCTTCTAAAATTATATGCATATATATGTATTTCACATGTATGATTGATTCTTAGAGTTCATTTCAATGAGCATCACTTTATTGATGCTTTATTGAGCCATTGTGATCCTCTCCTAAGAATAGCTTCCATTGTTCTTGCCATGTGAATGTTTAGAGTGCTGTTAATCATATCCAAGTGCAATTATATGTCATTTATTATCTGTTGCATTACCTTGTAGATTTATGGATATATCTAGTTATTAGAAATGAGGAAAGCCATGCAGCATATACTAAATTGGATGTGGCTTATTTCACTTAATA
This sequence comes from Dipodomys spectabilis, assembly GCF_019054845.1. Lineage (NCBI taxonomy): Eukaryota > Metazoa > Chordata > Mammalia > Rodentia > Heteromyidae > Dipodomys > Dipodomys spectabilis. The sequence goes on along the minus strand of NW_024870821.1, from coordinate 2,944,200 downwards.
TCATTGTTTCCCAGTCTTTCCATTTCTTCAGGAATGGGGTAATGGCATTTTTTCCAATGGAAGCGCAGAATTCCATCAATACAACAGAATTGAAGATCCAGAAATTAATTCATACCTATAGGTACATAATCTTTTGCAAGGAAGCCAGAAACACAGGATGGAAGAAAAACAGCCTCTTCAAAAAGATGTGCTTGTAGAATTGGCTGTACACAGGCAACTGAAGTTATACCCTTATATATCCCTCTATACCAGAATCAATTCCAAATGGATCAAAAACCTCAATGTAAGTCCAGATACCTTGAAAATGTTACAGGAAGAGTTAGGGGGAAACATGGGGGCTTCTTGGCACAGGTCGAAACTTCTAAAGTAAGTCTGCATAAGTGGGATTACATCAAACCAAATCAATCATTTGTCAGACTCAAAAGCCATGAAAAACAAACATAGTGTAGCACAGATTTATTAGGGAGCGAACCTACAAATGAGTGTCTCAGCCTATGCTTTTCTCCCTTTTCTAACTAAGTTATTTATAGTGGGTTTACATGAATATAAGAGTTTTCTGGTCGGGATTATTAAGAAAATAACTAATGCTAAAAGAGTGATAGTATGTGAAATGAGTTGTACCTGGAGAAAGGGATGGACTAAGGCAGGGGGGGTCTAGTTCAAAGCCTTGGCTTGGTGCCAGTTTAGTAAGGGATAGCTGCACCAGGGAAGAGGGGTAAAACAGGAGTGGTTATTAAAAAAAAGCACTGGTCTGAAACCTCAAAATAAGGACCCCAGTCTGTGTGGACCAAACAGTCTCTAACATGAGGTTCTTTTTAAATTAACAAGCAGCACGATTTTAGATTTTTGCAGAGTGGGATGATACATAGTTACAGACGAAGTCTGATATGTCAGGTAATCCAGTCTGCTCTTTCACATGTTACCCAATAGCCAGGTTTCAACACAAATGACTACAATGAGATTGTCCAAATTATACTGTGACTTTTACCTCTCATGAATCAAAATTCTGTCTAATAATTTCTGTTTTTCAGATGTTTTCACAACATTTCTCATGATCTTTTCTATTATTTTGTCTTCATTATTGATGCTCATACTAATTTTTTGTTGTTGTCTTGTGTGTATATGCCATTTTTGGGCTTGAACTCAATGTTTAATGGTCTCCCTTGTGTTTTTGCTCATAGCTGATGACAGGTTATTCCTTGAGCCACATCCACACCTCCTGCCTCCTGCTGGATAATTGGAGATAAGTTTTCACATTTTTGTCTGTTTGGACTGATATTGAGCTAAAATTTTCAGGTGTTAGCTTCCTGAGTTTCTAGGATTCTACACATGAACAACTAACACCAAGCTTTGCTATACCATTATTTTAATTATGTCTTAGAAGAAAGTGGAAGTATATTTGTGTTAAGTGTGCAATTTTAAAATACACGTTTGAATCTACTTGATATAATGTAACTGTTATCAATTTTAACAGTTAAATCAATGAATACTACACATTCCCAAAGAAATAAAATTGATAAAAATGCATAATTATTTTTTAAACAAGTAATGGAACTATGAACTTCTTTCACTTTGCAATTCATGTTTTAATTAGCAGACTTCCATGACTAAAAGTAAATATATCAATTTTATCCTACAAGAAGCAGAGTGATTATAGTTAAGAATAGATATTTCATCACATCCAGAAGATAAGTTTTTGAGCATTCTCCCTATAAAGAAATGTTACATGCAGAAATTAATGGATATGGTGTGGCTTCATCATTAAACAATATATAAATGAATGGGATTATCACTCCATACTTCATAAATGTGTAAAAAATAATTATCTTGCAAGGCGCCAATGGCTCATGCTCGTAACCCTAGCTACTAAGGTGGCTGAGAGGTGAGAATCATTGTTCAAAGCCAGTCTAGGCAGGAAATACCGTGAGACTCTTACCTCCAAATACCCACCAGAAAACTGGCTGTGGCTCAAGTGGAAGAGCACTAGTCTTGAGCTGAAGACCTGACGGATATCGTCCAGGTCAAGATTGCAAGCTCCATGACCGACAAAAATTAAAAATAAACAGTTACAAATAAACAAATATTTTGGCATAAATGTTAAAATATGTATAATAAAACTTTTAAATCATCACTAGATATACTAGTTGTTATTGAATCAATTGTGTAAATCACATATTTCTCAATCAATTCATAATTGTATGTTTATATACTTATATACCATAAGTATAATTAACTGATACGTGATAGCCAGTGTTGTTTTAGGAATCTCCCTTGGCTTTCTAACATTAACCCTTCTACCATAAAATAAATATGCCCTCCAACCTTGTAAGAGGTTTCATCTCATTGAAGCATAAAAGTATAAACCATAATCATTTTTTGGAACAACTGTAATATTTTACATGCATTTCACTTAATTTAAGAACCAAAACATTAGCCAGGTGCTGGTGGCTCACGCCTGTAATCCTAGCTACTCAGGAGGCTGAGATGTGAGGATCGCGGTTCAAAGCCAGCCGGGGCAGGAAAGACCGTGAGACTCTTATCTCAAATAAACCACTAGAAAACCGGAAGTGGCTCTGTAGCTCAAGTGGTAGAGCGCTCGCCTTGAGCTGAAGAGCTGAGGGACAGCGCCCAGGCCCAGAGTTCAAGCCCCATGACCGACAAAAAAAAAAAAAAAAGAACCAAAACACTCAAGTCATCTTAACCGTACAAGTAATAACAAAATGTCTTCTGATCTTTTCAGTCACTTAAGAGATGAAAACCTTCAATTATATATCTATTTTTTTTCTGCCTAACATCCTATTCCTTAGGAAGATCTTTTGTGTAACCTTGTGTTCTTGATTAGAAGACAGGAACAAAGGCAATAATGAAAATAGCCAAGAAAAATATTTGAAAACAATTATATAACAATCGCTGACACTCTTGTTTTCACTGGTTTCAATGAGAATATACGTTAAATTATCACGTTTTTTTTATCATTTAAAGAGCAATAATTAAACTTTAATTAGCAGTGAAGAAGGGAACAGAAAACTGAAGGCAGCTTGACTTTGAACAATCCAAAATAAGCAAGATGGATTTATCTTGTTATTCTATGTAGTTGCCAAAATAATAGAGAGCAACACCCAAAGTCAAGAAAACACCTAAGTCAAAGCAGTAAATGTTTGTCTATAAAATAATGGTGAGGGTCTGACTCTTTCAAAGTCAGGTTTGGAAAAAGGAAAAGTATATTTGTTTTAGTGTGAACGAAAAAAATATAAAAATCCTTTATTAATGTTTTACATATCTAGGCTAGGACTTCTAATGTTGGAGAAGAGGAAAGGTATGAAAAAGTTCAAGATTTTTTGACTATTCCCCAAGATCATTCTTCTTTATCAGCTATAGCAATGCCTTGGTTACTCATAGTATCCTGCTTGTTTACATTTAGAAGCATTATTTGTTCCTGGGTTATACGGTGCAAACCCTTGAGTATTAATAAAGTAATTTCCTAAGAGATGAAAGTAGCTGTGTAAACAAATCTAAAATGTCAAAGACTTAGCATAGTGGAAACTATTTTCTAGCTATATCACAATCTGTAGGTGTAGATTTTGTTTCCCATTGTTCCATGAGACCCATTTTTGTTAACTTCTTTTTCACCATCTGGTGATCCTATAACATCCTATACCATCCTGGGATTGCTTATCTTTACGGGATTCTCTAATTTCTGTTGGAAAGTTAGGAAGGAGAGAAGATCGAGTTACTGTTTCGGTTTTACCTTATTTTTTTATTACCTTAGAAACTGTAAATCAAAATGACATAAATTATCTTTATACTAAGAGGAGACAGATTTCATTTCTATATTCTTACCCTAGCCTTCTACATAAATTTGGTACTTAGTGATCCCCAAATGTGAAAATGAAGATAGGGAGATTCTTGTTTAAATATTATTTAGGAATTCAAAACTTCATTAATTCAAGGCCCTTAGTAGTATGTATATCATACATGTGTACAAAGCTGGTGGCAACTTTTTCTTATTCTCAGAAACTAGGACGTGTGGTATCCTTGTAGTTGCATCAGGAAAAAGCTGTGGTTGAGTTAGCTTACCACAACAAATCTGCTGTAAAATATTTCTACAAGATAATTGGCTTGAATAATCCATATTTATCATTTACATTTCTAAAGGACAGAAATCTAAAATAAGACTCACTAGATTAAAATTGAGCCCCCTACAGAGCTAAAATATTTTCAAGGTGATTCTAGTGGAAAAAGCATTTACACCCTGGTCTGCTTTCCAGAAACTTCAGAATCTGTGTTCTTGTCTTTTCCTTTATCTTGTAATGTAGCATCTTTACATCATTCTGATGATTCTTACCTAATGATGTCCCTTTCAAACTACAGCTTGGACTTTTGAGTATAATTTGCCCATCTGATAATTATTAAAATTTGTGTTCCTTGGGTAATGAAAGGTGATTATTTTACAACCTTACATATAAAATGTAAATCAACATTTGATGGATTAGATATTTCGGGACTATAGATATTTTGGGAAGGTATTTTACTGCCTACCACAATGAGTGTGTAAGCACTCTTTCTACAGGTTATAACCTGTTATCCTTTCATTAATTTTGAACAACATATTTCTTTAATAAAATATAACTAGAAAAAAATTGGGTTCCTGAAAGCATTTAATCCTGATTGTCATATACTAGAAATCTTAAATGTCAGACAGCAGCTCCTGAAGCAGTTCTGGCACTATCACTTTTTGTATATTCTGCTTACAATCTTCTCTTTTCAAAAGCATTTGATTGTTATTATTTTGGAATTATGGTAAATAGTTATGTGACTGCTATTTTTAAAGAATGCACCACCAATACTGGTTCTCATTTTTTAACTTGTTTATGTGTAATCTATTTCTGAAAGAAACACAGCTATTTGAATTACATGAACGGCTTATTTGAAATGTGAAGAGGAAAAGAAGAAAAAAGATGTCCCTGTGTATATGTCATATTGAAAATGTACCTAAAATCTATTTATCTTAACATCATATATATTTCATTTTGTTTGGATTCCTATAAAATTTAGCCTCTCAACTCACACAATGTTAATGCAGTCTTATTTTATGCCTACCAAAAGCAAACAACAAATTACTGTATATTTAAAATTTTTAATTGTTAAAATTATTATTTATTAAAAAACAATATTTTTAAAAAATTAGCCAAGGCAAATTTTTTATTAGATGTTTAGAGTCGTGTTCAGACTCTATTTTTGAAGCCAGAAAGGGGAAAATTCATGCCTTTCTTCTTCCTTGAGCCACTCTGATTTATTTCATCTATTTCTGAAAGAATGAAATTCTGGCTTTGAAGCCTTTTGCTTGATATCCACATGTGTCATTCTTCCTTTATTAAAAGGAGAATTTGGAGAAAGGATGAAAATTCTCACTAGAAAAAGGAGAAGAAGAAAAGAGAAGCGAGAACTCTAGATATTTTGTGCTTCCTCATCTCAATCACAAGTTCTTGATAATGATTGTGGATGTTAGATACAGTGCTCTAGAGTGATTAAATACATTTACAGAAAAAGTTAACCCCTCAAGTTTTCACGTAGAGAATGCTTATTTATTTTAAAAAATGTAATAGCATCAAACAGGAAATGTTATCTATTTTTTAGTACTTGTTTAGTATTTCTTAAATTCTGATGTGCTGTAGTCATACAAGAATGGTAAGAAATTAACATTAGCATCGCATTCTAATATTTGCTTAATTCTTGGTGTGTTTGAGTTTTGCCTCATTTTACATGCTATATTCTTCCAGTATATAAGTTGAAAAAAGATTCCCTCTTGAAATATTCTATTTTTATAGCTAAGGGAAAAAAAAGTTAGTTCTTAGACACAAACAATGGGATAGAAATCTTCCCCTAGAAATAGCCTTTGACCACTTCTGGTTCATTTTTGTAAGCCGAAGTAAGTCACATGACCAATCTTGACATCGCAGAGTAGAGGTAAATCTCACCTACAGGAAGCTGATGCAGGGCAGTCTACTATGCCAAGGTATGCAACACTTGAGATAAAGAGGAAAAAGAAGAGAACTATAATACAATCAGTCATACTTGCCATCACATGTCTCTGCAGGAAGGAAAGTATTATGTACCTTTGTTCCTAAAACTACTGAGATCTTCAAATCATGTCTTTTATGCTTCCATGTTACTGGCATTAGAGAACATCTTAATACTGAACAGTATAAAATCTCAAAGAAAGCTGGAATAATCATTTCAATACTATATTTTGTTCTGCTAGGACATGAAACCATTTTATAGACAATAATTTATACTGGTAACTTTTTCGAGAACTGGATTTCGTTAATATATGTGACTATCCACCAGAATAAATGTATTCATTGATCTGCATTTTGTGCAGACAGCATATTCAAGGAGATGTGAGAGTTCGTCAGTAGCACTTTTTAAAAATGCAAAAAATGTGGACTGGGAGCCAATATACATATTTTTCCAACATCATCTTCCACATCCTCCTTCTTCCTTCCTAGGAAATATACTCAATCAATTAAAAAGGCTTCTATTTTTGACTCTTGAACTTGAAAGTGGAAGCAGAATGTTATGGATGTCGGGGATGACTTTTTATGATTTTTATATAATAATATAACATGCAACATCCCTATGAGTTCTGCAGGTCTTAACACTGTACTTCTGTAGGGATGTGATAGGAATGTCAACCTTACTGGACTTAGTATTGTTTTCCACTTCCTTTTCTACCACCTAGCCTAAATCATAATACATAGTAATTGAATGAAAAAGTAATGCCATATTAATAAATTCATTTAGGGCTCTGGGAATGTGGCTTCATGGTACAGTGATTGCTTAGAATGCATGAAACCCTGGCTTCAATTCCTCAGTACCACAAAAACAGAAAAGGAAGTAGTGCTGTGTTTCAAGTGGTAGAGTGCAAGCTTTAAGCAAAATAAAAAGAGAAAAATCTCAGGAAGAGTTCCCTGGCCCTGAGTTCAAGGCCCAGGACTGGCAAAAAAATGCATTTTCCAAGTAAATGCCAAATAAATAACCTATATTTGAATATATAATTGCTCCTTCCAATTATGACATAACAATCGTTCTTAATTCATGTACTTTACCTATATTAGAAGGCTGTGTTGATTTAAAAAAAAAAAAAGGTTTTGTTAGTAAGTCACGGCAATTAATGTCAAGAATGTGCTTAGATATGATTTGAATATTAATCCTGGAAATTCAAAGATTCCAGGCTATTGAGCGGTCACTGCTAATCACAATGTGTAGTGTAGTCTAAGTGAGAATTATAAATCTTTTTGGTCAGTTATGGCACCAAAAAGGCACCAGCTAATTAATAGTTGTGATAGAAGTGAAGGAATAAATCCAGATCGAAGAAATAAATGATAATTGTTACATTTTTTTAAAAAGAGGTAGCTGAGTAAGAACAGCACCATGCACATGGTATTCAGGTAAAGAGTAAGTTTATTCTTCATTCTGGCTGGCACCAGGCCATCTTGGTCCTCGACATGGTGGGGAAAGGCCTGGGAAAGAGAGCTGGGAGATCTGGGAAAGAGAAAGAGCTGGGAAAGAGAGAGAGCTGGGAAAGAAAAAAGAGATAGAAAAGAGAAAAAAGAGCTAGAAAAGAGAGCATCTGGGAAAGAGGTGGGAAAGAGAGAGCTAGGAAAGAGAAGAGAAGGAAAGAGCTGAGAAAGAGCTAGAAAAGAGCAGAGAGAGGGCGTCTGGTCCTGGGCTAGGCCTTATCTAGGGTATGGGCGCAGAAAGGTGTGGCCACATCAGATTCAGATGTGACCTCAGCGGATGCAGATGTGACCTCTTCCAGGTGTCGCAGTTGCCTAGGTAACGCAGGTACTGTGTGGAGACTTTGCTGAGAGGAGGGTGGAGTCTGTTAGCCATCTAGGAGTGGACCTTACAGTAATAATAACTAAATTATACCAGAAACTATTCTAGGGAACCATATTTGGTTATTGAAGAACTAGTTATCAACCAAGCTTATTCCTCATTACCTTTAGCAGTCTATATCACTTATGCTAATTCTTAATCTCTGTGTGATAAATTGTATGTCATTCTATGTTGTTCTTTCCTATCTGATCTCCATTGCTTTCTAAAATTATCAAGCTTTCTATATTTCTTTACTAACAATTATTTATACTAAGTCCACCGTCGCAGACATCAGAGGATGCTAAAGTAAGAGTCCAATAGCTCATGAGTCATTAATGTAACAGCATGGAAAAGGAAGACATATTAATTGCTACCTCAAATTTTCTGAAAAGCTGAAATGTCATCATTTGATTCAAATTTTCATTATTGGTCTACCGTGTCATTAAGTGCACATAAATGCAAATATGAGCCGGGTGCTGGTAGTTTACGCCTGTCATCCTGGCTACTCAAGAGGTTGAGACCGGAGGATTGTGGTTCAAAGCTAGCCTGGTCAGGAAAGTACATGAGACAATTACCTTCAATTAGCCACCAGAAACCAGGAAGTGGTGCTGTATCTAAAGTGGTAGAGCACACAATTTAAGCTCAAGAACTGAGGAACAGTGCCCAGAATCAGAGTTCAAGCCCCATGACCAACAAAAAAATCAAATATAATTTTAGTTTCCCCAAAAGGAACTATGAAGTCAATAGTAATCTTCCCAAGCAGAAAAAAGTTTCCAATATGATTCAGTGCACCTACTTTTGCTGAATTATTTAAGTTATGGCTTCTTTGCTGGAAGTATTCTCTTCTTTTAAAAATTGTCAAATATTACCTTTATAATAAACTTCATCTAATATTTCTTTGTTCAAAAGAGAAGTCCATACAGTTGGTGTCTCTTAGCTTTCTTACTATCTCAGTTCAAAGCCAACCCAGGCATGAGAATCTGTCAAATTCTTATCTCTAATTAAACCCCCAAAATCCTGAAGTGGACTTTTGGCTTAAGCAGTAGTGTACTAGCTTTGGGGGCAGGTGGGCAGGAAAGACAAATGTTCAGGGACAGGGTCCAGCCTCTGAGTTCAAGCCTCAGAAACAGCTCAAACTAAACAAACAAACATGAAACAAAAAAAAACCCACATATTTTTTTGGACCATCCTTAAAGCACTGGTTTGAAAAGAGGCTCCTTTTGCTGATCATACTCACTGGATCCTGCTTTTTGGAATCCTTATTGATATGGTGAACTCAGGACCAGAATAAAGGAATGGATATCTGACTTTTACAAGAGAATCATCTCAAGAGTTAAGTATCCATGCATAAGACATTTTAAAACCTCCGTGTCTTTATTTCTTTGCAGAAGATTGTAAAACAATGTTTTTTTTCCATTTCTTCTATGCTTGCCTTCAAATCTCATATTGTTTTCTTTTGTAATACTCTCAACTAGAAGTTTACAGAAAGTTTTATGAGTAAAGAGCACACTCGAAAAAGTCAGGGACAGGGTTTCCTTCAAGCCTTGGATTATTTTCTTGTACAGTAAAAGGATCACACAAATTAACTTGAACTTTGTCATTTCTCTATGTTCAATTTCTCTCCTGGATTCAGTTTCTACTTCCTGTAAAAGTTCCTTCCAATTACTTCCAATAACAATGTACGGTGCTGCTCCATGCAAAATGAATGTTTTCTGGCTTAATTGAAATAGCACAAAGACATATTTGGGCATGAGGTAACACGTGTTTCAGAGACAATTTAGTAACGAGAAAATAGGGAATTTAAATGGCTTATATAACATTATCCATGTTCATATGGCCATATAAGATTATGTTAAGTGAAATGAGCCCCAAAATAGGGACACAACTTGTTTTTTTCTTTTTTACTATTGTTTTTAATGTATCTAACATGTATTATGTGATTTTTTTTGTTTCTCTTCTATTTTCTTCCTCAATGGTATAACCCATTTCCACTGTTTGATGTCGGTTAACTGCATCATGCATACACATTTTTCTAATGTGGGGAGGGGAAGGGAAATAAAATGGTGAATCAAGGATACAGTATGACCTGTTGTAACAATGAGATGAACAAGACACTATGTCGAAAAGGAACTTTACAACTTGGGGATAGGAGGAGCGAGTTGTGGTGGTGGGGGGAAAAGGGATGGCAGGGCAAAGACAAAAGAGGAGGTAACAATGCTCCTTAGATAATGTAGTCATTAACTTACTTATGTAACTCTAACCCCTCTGTCCACCATTTTCACAATAAAAAAAAAACATGAAAAAAACATTATCCTGGAGTACATTAAGTTCAAATTTCCTAAGTGCTCTGTAAATTAAGACCATTTTAAGTGGGAAGAATGTTCTCAGAAACATATTTTGGTCAGTGTTTGTGTTGTGCATTATTACCCAAGTGTACATAAGTTAACAGAAGGACAAACAATATGTATAGGAGAAAGAGAAATTCTTTATTTAAGTATAATGGTTCGATACTAGATAGAAGACTCTGCAAATAAGACAACGTTGAAATAATAAAGCCAAGGCCAGTATGTAGATCTATGGGAGTGACATAGAGAAAGCATTACTACTAAGTGGAACATGAAGGGTGAGACCACTCTCTTTCTTCTACTAGCTCTAAATCATGATAGGTAATCATGCAGATTTGTAAAAAGTAGAATGGAAGAATAATTCTGGTTCTAAGCAATCAGATATAAGACCATGGACTTAACTGGAAAAATGTCCATGTCGAGAAAGCAGGAATTATACTAGCAATAAACTAGTGGCTAAGATCACATTTTTTTTTTCTTTCTTTCTTTCTTTTTTTTTTTTTTTGATGGTAGTGGGGCCTGAACTCTGGGCCTGGGCACTATCCCTCTATTTTTCAGCTCAAAACTTTTCTATACCTTTGAGCCCCACACCACTTCCAGTTTTCTTGTGGCTAATTAGAGATAAATGCCTTAGAAACTTTCCTACTCATGCTGGGTTTGAACTGCAATCCTCAGATCTCAGCCTGCTAATTAGCTGGGATTACATGTGTGAGCTACTTGAACCCTGCTTAGGATCACATTTCTAACAGTGTACACTCAGCATATGTAATGTGTATGTTCATTTATCTTTATATGAACTCGAGTTAAAAATCTGGGCTACAGCTTAGATTTTACACTCACAAAAATGGTTGTAGTTCAAAAGTTGATACCCCTGGAGAAATAAAACTTAAGAATGCAAAGGAGTCTGGGAAGTTCAGTTTGCATCCAGCTTGGGCAAAACAGTCTTTGTGACACTATAATTAACCAGCCAAAAGATGCATTAGAAGAATGGCTCAAGTGATGGAATACTAGTTAGGAGCAAGATTGCTGAAGAAGAGCTTGAGGTTTTTGCATACATATATACATACAAATACGCACATACACACAGAGGCACTTATATGATCAAACACAGATATGGAACAACTCTCAGATTCTGTAGAAAAGTTAGAAAATATGTCCTGAGTAAGACTAAAATCAAGTGATAATTTTTAATATTAGAAAGTCTTCAAGTGAAATTTCCCCAAAAAGCTTGAGAATATTACGTAGGTGGGAACAAAAATAGTAAGAAAGTCAAGTCATCATTAATAAAGGGATCGGATCCAGGAAGGAATGAATCACAGACCCCTTCAGATGCATATGAAAATGTTCATATCCTGCGTCAAATGTTAGAACATCTTTGAAAATAGTACATGAACAGTCTGAGCCATCAGTCTAGTGGAAAATATTATTGGAGAAGTTCAGAAATGCTAGTCTGTATCTAGATTAAATAAACCAACAAACTATGGTAGGACAATGTGATACAAGCCAGGAATTCTATCACTCAGACTTAAACAGGTAATTAGAGAATGGAATGACAGTGATACTTTCACTGGACTAGGTAGTATAATTTTGTCTCAATAAAACAAACCAAGAAAGGAATAAAAAATAAGTCAGAAAGAAACACACAGTTGGAAGTTTGGGCTAATTTTGTCATTATGTTTTGAGAAGTCAAGTTTCCTATTGAACTGCAACTCATATATTTAAACTCAGTTGTGTTTATATATCGCCTTCATTACAGAACATTACTAGATGCAAAAGAGCACATGATTCCCAACCAAGAATTTGAGAAAGCAATAATCATTCTGTTAGATTCCAAAGAAATGATGAAGGATTACAGAAGCTTAAGCCTAGAGAGACAGGAAAGTTCATTTAATGTAGGACTTTGTAGACCTGGCTAAATAAGAATTGAGATTTAAAATAAATATTTTTGTTTGTAATTTAATATTCTATAGGATACTATAAAATTGTTTTTAAGTAGAAGGTTTAATTTACAAATTCACAAATGATTCTGGCATTCTATTTGCCTAAAATATTCGTTCAAGTGAGGTATAATTAGAACTTAGTTAATAGTTAATTTCAACAGTTCATAAGTAACACAATAATGTGAATAATCTAGATAAAGTTGCCAACAAATTGATGCTATTAATTTATGAATTTAGCAAAAGAGCAATTTTTTGAGACTTTGGTGTAACATGTTATGAAGAGAGTAATTGTGTAACATCTTTTTTTTCTACATCTTTTTTTTTCTATACATAACACAGGAAGAAATTTCCTTAATTATATACCTCTGTATACAATGAGAAAAATGTTAGGGTTTGTTTTTATTTTGTTTTTGTTGTTTGCTTTGTCCTAGGGCTTAACTTCTAAGCCTGGGCACTGTCTCTGAGCCTGCTTTTGCTCAAGGCTACTGCTCTACCACTTGAACCTCAGGGCCACTTGTGTCAGGCTTTTCGTGAGCAGTTTATTGGAGGTAAGAATCTAAGGAACCTTCCTTCCTGGGTGGAATTTGAACCAGGGTCTTCGTATCTTAATATTCAGATATTCAGATCTCCTGAATGTCTATGATAGATAAAATATATAACTGTAAATAATATTTTCAAGTGTTCTGATCTCAAGAATAACACTGGAGCCGGGAGCTGGTGGCTCACGCCTGTAATTCTATCTACTCAGGAGGCTGAGATCTGAGGATCGGGTTCTAAGCCAGCCCGGGCAGGAGAGTCCATGAAACTCCTATCTCCAGTAAACCACCAGAAAACCGGAAGTGGCACTGTAGCTCAAGTGGTAGTGCGCTTGCCTTGAGCTGAAGAGCTGAGGGACAGCGCCCAGGCCCAGAGATCAAGCCCCACGACCGAGAAAAAAAAAATCAAGAATAACACTGGTGGAAAATGATGCAGCAAAGTTTAGTGTAGTGTTCTTTCCACAATACGAAGGGCAGCACATTAGCAGAAGTGTAGTATTTTTTCACAATAATTATATGCTTGTCCTGTTGTGAATTTAAGGAATTTTAAGGTGCACATTACAAGTTGGAAATTCTTGAGCTAGGATGACTTTATGGCAGAAAACTTGGGATTGATGGTCATAGAAATAATGGCTTACTTTGATGAACAAATGTTTACTCTAGAGGAATTAATATAAATACATCATATTTTTACCTTCTACCAGACTGTGGCTATTTTTTCTGTTGAATTTAAATATGTAACGCCACATTAAAAACTGCACCTATTGCAGAATTAAATAAAATGCAAACAGGTAACTGTTTTGAATGTCTCTAGTATGGCATGTTCAGAATTTGAAAATGAGTAGTTAGTAATAATGGGAATGTTGAAGAACACATATTCTTTGCCCTCTTAACAATTATTCAGTTTGAAAAGTTAAGAGTTTCCATAGAATGGAACTATTTCTGTTTTAGTATGAGACAATACTAAAATAATGTTTTTTTTCAAAATAATGGCAAGTATATTCTGAAAATATTGTATATTTTCATAATAGTCAAGATGATGAACTTCTGACAAAAGGGTAATTAATTCAAATTAGTAGCCAAAATGTTCATTTCTTAAAAAGGTAATACACATAGAATAATACTTACTATACCGATACAGTGAAATTGTATTTTATGCAGCTCATTTTTAATTTAATTTTATTATAAAGGTGTTATATAGAAAGGGTTGCAGTAATTGTAAGGTAATGAATACATAACATGTTGAACTTTTTACCCGCTCCCTCATTTTTCTCACAGTTTTCCTTCACCCCTATACCTCTCATAAGTTGTAATGTAAATTTCCAACATGTTGTTTTTGAGTATTGCTATTGCATTGGTTTGGCCTTTGTTCTTTGTCCCGCCATTTCGTTTTGCGTCCTCCCTTGCCAAATTAAGATAAATGTATCTACAATACACAGGATACCGAAATCAAATATAACAGGGGATAAACCAAAGAGAAAACACAAAAGAAAAAAGAAATCACATAGTACATTAAAAACAACAATCACAAACAGAAAATTCTTTTCCCATATCCAGGAGGTCATTTTGCTCATCATCATCTTATATGGTCATAAAAACATAGTTATTGAGCAATTCTGATCAACTGCTAGGACTATCCTAGACATTTCTAACTTATTACTAATGAGGAAACCAGGGAATCTGTTTCTTTGTGTCTTGTTTATTTTACTTCATAGGATTTTTCCAAGTCTTTCCAGTTCTGTATGAATTTGAAGTATAGAATTCCACCGTGCATACATAAACCACATTTTGTCAATACGTTCATCTACTGACTGCATATAACTATCACATAGTGTCATTCAAAAATGAGAGATGCCACTTCCCCAGACATTCTAAAAGCATGATTTCTAAGTAAGATAGGATTTTATGGTGGTACGAGTTTTGAGATATCTGGATGAGTCTCATGTATATCTTGTACTGAATTAGGCAGGAAGATATCCAATATCATAGAGGATAAAAATGGTAGTGACAAAAATATTTCCCTTGAGAAAGATATAGAAGGCTGCCAGAAGTATAAAGTAGTTCAGATAATTTTGAAGAATTTAGAAATGCAAGCTTAAGTATGTCTCTTTAAATAACAATTATGTAAGTGGAAGGGCAAAAGAAGGGGAAGAGAAGAAAATGACTGACAGCATATCATTGTCCCAAGATAGAGTATAAAAAGACATAATCTATAACTTTCAAGTTAAAGAGAGACCAATAGAATACATCCTACTTAATTTAGGTACGTGCAAAATAATTACTTGGCTTTTTCCTATTTTAATGCTCCAAAACAATTGAAGAATTATAGAAAAGTTATGTGATTGTCATTGCTTGAACCTGAACACTAACTGTGATGAGCCTTTTTTTTCTCACTTTGCAGTTGGAAAATAGTCCCTAGTTGATGATGTTGTGGCTGATTAGAGTCAGAGTGAAGGGCTTGTACTTGTACAATTATCCCAGAATAGGTTATAGCAGTTTTTTCCCCCAAGATATCCAAGTACATTGTCTGAATCTGTACTTTGAACACACCCTCACACCTGAGCACATTATTTGAAATTATACTTCAGCATTTCTTGGCACTTTCTACTTTGTGCCCTTGTCTTCTTTGCGCATTCCTTTTGAGCTCATATTTGCTCTATTTCCATTTCATCTGTAAAAACTGCTAAAAAAAATTGTTCAACTACCACTTCTTCTTTGCACATGCCCAGTCTATGTATGAAGGTACATTGTCCATGTTAAGCAATAGTGTAGTACTAACTCTCTGAGGAGAAAAGTTCCACAATATGACCCTATGTCCACATTAGAGTGTGTAGAATTTAAAGCATTTTAAGACAACCGTGACATTGGAATTGAAAGGCTCCTTATGGACATTTTCTTGGAGCTCATTAGTTTTCCCAAGAGAAATATAAATACCCACAAAATCTGGATTGATATTTTTAATGTTACCACTGTGCATGTATCCATATTAAAAATTTGCACACATAAAAAAACAAAAATACTAAACCATAACAAGTAGATTGACTACATGCTTATATCAAATTATGGAATAGATTTTGGAAGTATTGCAAATTCCTAACCAGTATGAATTAACTTCCTCTCTCCCCATCACTACACACAAATATTTAAGAGTGTGAACAGAATTATTTCAAGTAATATACTATAAATGTTACTGCAATATCATGTGTATATCTAAAATTCCCTTGAAAGTAATAGATTCTACATTCTATTGAAATATTAGTTATTCTATTCTAGGAAACTTTTGGAACAATAGACTATATATCTTTGAAATGAAAAAGGTCAAAAAATAGCATAAAAGTTTTAGAGTAAGTCTGTCTTCAGCAATATATAATATATATATATATATATATTATATGTAGAAAGACATACATTTTTAGAGATTATTTGTCATCAGAAATATATACATATATCTGAATTTATGTGTAGAAAGATGTATATTATAGTGAAACAAAAATCGTAAAACATAATTAAAATTTAAAAAATACATCTAACCAAGCGCCAGTGACTCACGCCTATAATTTAAGCTGTTCTGGGTAATGAGATCTTAGAATTGTGTTCAAAACTAGCTCAGACAGGAAAGTACTTGTTAGGGGGTGGGAACGTGGCTTAGTGGTAGAGCCCTTGCCTTGCATGCATGAGGCCCTGGGTAAGATTCCTCAGCACCACATAAGCAAAAAGAAAAAAAGCTGGAAGTGTCTCTGTGTCTCAAGTGGTCGAGCGCTAGCCTTGAGCTGAAGAGCTGAGGGACAGCCCCTAGGCCCCCCCCCCCCCCCCCCCCCCCCCGCCACTAAAGAAGTACTTGTTAGATACTTATCTCCAATTAACCATTAAAACCCAGAATTACCTCTGTGCCTCAAGTTGTAGAATGCTGGCTTTGAGCATAAAAAAGGCTTAGGAATAATGCCAGGCCTTGCAAACAACAACAACAAAATATATCACATTAATTTCACAAAAGCACCATTTAACTGCTGTGAATATTTCTTAGAAACATGAATACATGCCCCTGGAAAATGTTAAGTAAAAAGTACAGAATATTTATGTTTATGTTAAAGACATGACTATTTAGTTTGTTTAAGATATTTAGGTAATAATTAGGAATTAAGAATAATGATAATTTATTGGGACTGGTCTTTTATTCTATTTTACTATAGTAATAAAATGATATTTGTAATGATTGTATAAAAATACTCTTGTTTGGTATTTGTTATAATAAGTAATAAACACTTTTAATTGATTTCCAAAAAAGATCATTTTCTTAATGGTATCAATCCTTTTGTAATTTCAGAACATTTAAAAAAATTAGTCCAATGCTGGTTTGCTCCAAGGCTATATTTGTTTTCTTGTTCTAGTTTTTATATGTTGGTAGAAATTAAAATTCCAAAAATTCATTGGATATTGGTATTCAGGAACATCTTCATAGGTACTAATATTGGAGTCGCTTAAGTGGAATTGTTTTATTTCATTTGTTATTTTCACAAATAAATAAAGATGATTATGTGTTTTGTTTCTTTTCATTGCTATTGGCTCTTACCTTGAGAATAATTTTTTTCCTAGCAAAGCAGAGAAAAGCAATTGAATTGAGGAAGTAACATAGGACTTTCGTAGAATGCAGATGCATAGATTTGGGTCTTCTGTCATTTGCTAAAAGTTTCTTTTGCAAAAGTTTATCAATTACTTATAAGTGATGCATAACTCCTAGATATTACAGTTATCACATACACTTTTTGATTGAGTTATCTCTGTATGAACTAAAAAAAAGACGGACCAAAAACACTCAAAATACACAAAATCACATCTTTGTTTTAAATGCTGTAGTTTACAAAGAATTTTTAGTCAATATTGAAAACATCTTTTTAGGTATTCTGCAATTTGTGTGAAGTATTTTAACAATAGTTTTCTTTTTTTGCTGCCATGAAATTCACATGCAATATATAATCTCCTTTTATTGTATAGATTTTAATGCTTTGGAAGTAAATTGTACAATAATAGGTTTTCCAAGCCTAATTTTCACAAACTTGCATTTCTTCAAATAGAAATTCTGTAAATTTTAGAACAGACATTAAAATAGATATAAAATTCACTTACAGGAATTTGTCCAGCATACATCCTCTATAGTGTGTCTTTTCAAATTTGTTTTTGGGGATTATTTCCAGGGTCTCACACATACTACTTAATTGCACTGTCAATGAACTATATTCCCTGTCCAAACAAGTTTTTTACTTCTCTTTAATACGTACGGAACAACAGTTGGCAATTAATATTCAACAGGCCAGGCAATGGGTATTTACCCTCTCAGGGTATGATTTATTTGAAATTATCCTTCCTTTGCCAAAAGACCAAGTAAAATATTTGTTCAACATGTCTGAAATGCTATAAATAGCATTAGTAAATTTTACTGGGCAATTTTCCTATCATTTTCCCAAAGGTAGATTGTGAGATTGCTTGCTTAAACAACAATTTGTCATTAATAATATAATTACCAAGGCCCCTATTTCCACTGCTCTTACTGTTTTTACAGATGGCTCCAAAACAAAAAGTGCTTATTGGACAACAAATAAATATTGGGTACAAACAACTACTTTAGCATCAGTTCAACAAAATGAACTTTTTGCTATTATTAAGGTGTTACAAGATTTTGTTGGAGATGTTAATATTGTTACTGATTCTGCCTATGCTGTAGGGGTTGTGACTAATATAGTCACTGCTGTTACTTATTCATCTAAACCCCAGCTAAACCAATTATTTAAACAATTACAAGCATTACTGCAACAATGTAATACCAAAGTGTTTGTAACTCACATTAGGGCTCACTCTTCGTTACCTGGGTACCTTGTATATGGCAATAATCAGGTTGATAAATTAGTTTTGCTTCTGCTAAACAAGATCATGCTCATTTACATATAAATGCTGGCCATTTACATATGCATTATAAAATACCTTATTCTCAAGGTAAACAAATTATAAAAAGGTGCCCTCTCTGCAGACCAATGCATTTGAGAGTTGTACCTGCTGGAGTAAATCCCGAGGATTACAACCTAACGAGCTCTGGCAAATGGATATAATCCATGTACAAACCTTTGGCCATTTTTCCTTTGTACATGTTACAATAGATATTTATTCCAAATTTGGGCTTTTGCCTTTACGGGAGAAACTGTTAACCATGTAATAGAACACTTATTGGAAGTTTTTGCCGTTATGGGAGTGCCTGCCAAATAAAGACTGATAATGGATCAGCCTATAAAAGTATCAAATTTAAAAGATTTTGTGAACTTCATGATGTGGTACTTATTACAGGAATAGAATATATCTCCCAAGGACAATCCATTATTGTACGAGTTCATTGCACACTAAAACAACAAATCAAAAAATTAAAAAGGAGGAAAAGGTTGGATGAAGGTATGGATATTTTGTGGTTTTCATGCAAAATCCTAAAATAATTTTACATCAAGCTCTTTTTGTTCTTAACTTTTTAAACTTACCACAAGGAGATATTTTACCTAGAGCTGAGCGCCATTTTGAACAAATATCACAAAAACCTTATTTAAATGCTCCAACATGGATTAAGATTACATTGAAAGCAGAATGGCATCTAGGAACATTATTACATAAGGGGCGAGGATAGAGTTTTGTGTCTACACAGGATGGCAAACAATACTGGCTTCCTGCATGATGGATAAAGACGCGGCCCAGTGAGGACAGCCCCATATCCTGCAAGGAATCGGCCACCAGTTGAGGAAGAAGAAATCCCCACTGCCCACCTGGGGGAAGGTATAAAAGGTAACTGGAGAAGGGCAAAAGATGTTACAACACACTGGTAAACCTGTAATGGCTGAGAACTTGTTCTGGCCATGTGTGCCCTGCTTACCGTAAACCCTATCCATGCTAATGCTAATGTAAGTTATTGGGCCTTTGTTCCTAACCCTCCTTTTTTGGAACCTGTTGTTTGGGGAGACATGGATATAACCATCTATAATGTTCCTGCTGTTTTATCTCCTCCTTGGAATAATTTCACATTTTCCAATAAGGATGATGGTAGCTTTTTAAGTTTTACTTACTATACTCATCCCTTGTCTGTTTGTCTGGGGCTTCCTCCATGTTTAGTTATGAATTGGCAACATTGGGTTTTACCTGGGAAACGCACTTCCAATTCTAGAACACAGCTGAAGCGATTAACTACTTGGTCCATTAATAGTAGCTGGGAAAGTGTCACCTTTGATGGCAAGTTATCCTTACCTATGTGTCCTGATTTTATTTATATTGATTTATAATATCAGCCTTTTGTGTGGCAAGAGTGTAGAGGAACATTTGGAAAAGTGTTCAATAATTTTATTAATTGGAGACCTTTTGGACAGTTTATTAACACATGTTCAGAATGGAATATTACCAGATGTGATTTATCAAATGTTACTAGCATGCTGGAAGCCATTAATGGATCACTTACTGGAGATCGACTGATGGACTAGGGAGATGGAGGCATTGCAGATGCTTGATGGGCTTTCATGACTGTACTCACTGCTTTTCAGACTCACCTTTGGAAGGTCAGAGCGGTGCTGAAACCCGTGATGCTATCAAATGGATCGTTTTCAGGGACGTCAAACTCTGCATCCACTTATAATTTTACTTTGTACAAATCTTATGATGTTACTGCTTGTGTACCTCTGCCTTATGTATTTTTAGTGGGAAATTTTACATATTCTCCTACTATTTCTTGTATTAATTGTCGCCTGTATTCATGCGTTAATTCCTCTCTTAATTTTAATGACAGTAATAGTACTATGATATTACAACAAAGAACTCATATCTGGCTACCTGTTATATTAGGAAGAGAATGGTCCCAAAATCTTTGGATAGTGTTGTTATTGAATTTTTTTTACCAAACTACTAAAACGTACAAAGCGTATGATTGGAGCCATTATCTGTGATCTTAAACTAATTGCTATTACCACTGTTGCTGCGGTGTCTGGAATTGCCCTATACACTTCCTTACAAACTAAGCACTTTGTGGAAGAATGGCACCGGGATTCACATGTATTGTGGGTCTCACAGGTAGAAATTGATGCTCTAATATAAACACAGATTAATATTCTTAAACAGACAGTGGGATGGTTAGGAAAAAAGTTATTGGTTGTGGAAAAACAGTTATTATTAAAATGTGATTGGAATTTTACTACCTTTTACATTACTAATGTAAAATATAATAAATCTATACATGATTAGAATGTAATACAGTAGTATTTATCTGGAAATTCTACAGCTGCTCAATTGATTGCTCAGTTACAATTTAATGTACATGATATTTTTGGTAAACAATTTACAAATGATGATGCTTCTAATAGTGCTGGTGCATTTATTAAACAATTGGAAGGGTTGGATCTGAAAGAAATACAACAAAGCATTTCACATACTACTAGTAGTATGGGACTCATGATTGTTATTATTTTGTTTGCACTTGTACTGTTATATTTGATTTTTATGAAACCAATGCAAGCGTCTATGATAACGCTGTGGAAAGCTTTACTTTTAAAACAAAAGAATAAAGTTGTGAAGACTCAGGGTCTATGTTAAAGGGGCAGAATGATGCAGGCTCTGGCCTCAGGATTATCCGAGGACTGTGAGGATTAGGAAAGCTCTTGGCATGCCGGGCTGGAGAGGGAAAATGTTTTCTCTCCCTGTCTCAAAACACATGTCACAGACTCCTGGGAGCTGAGGAAGTAGCTCTTCTTCTTGCTTAAGCATAGATAAGCAGCTGGTCAAGCATTTTCCTGATATTGAAGAAGTGGTTTGAGCT
Source organism: Dipodomys spectabilis (assembly GCF_019054845.1). Taxonomy (NCBI): domain Eukaryota; kingdom Metazoa; phylum Chordata; class Mammalia; order Rodentia; family Heteromyidae; genus Dipodomys; species Dipodomys spectabilis. The sequence goes on along the minus strand of NW_024870821.1, from coordinate 2,922,671 downwards.
TGCTCTAAAATAGTTTAGATAATAAAATACCAAGACATTGTCTCATAGGTCAAGTAAAAATGTATCTGTTAAAATTTTTGTGTGAATACCTTCTGACCAAATCTTGGCAAAGATCATGCTTGCTTGTCTTTAAATACCACTGACAATAAAGCACAGCATTCAGTAGCAATTTCTGTTTGCACTCTGCTTCCCTTATGTCTTGGTGATATCGTTACCCTTACCCAGGGACCCCAACGCAGTAGATGTTGACAAAAGCCCACCCGGGCAGGAAGGTTCCCTAGATTCTTATCTCCAATAAACTTCTCAGCAAAAGACAGACACAAGTGAGCTGAGGTTGAAATAGTAGGGCACGAGCCTTGAGCATAAACAGGCTCAGAGACAGTGTCCAGTCCCAGCGTTCAAGCCCTAGGACAAACCAAGAAAACCAAAACAAAAATAAAACCAAAACCCAAACCTAGCATTTTTCTGGCTGTATACAGAGGAAGTAATTAAGAAAATTGCTTCCTGTGTTACATACAGTTAGAAGAAAGAAGATGTCACACAATTATTTTCTTCATACCATGTTATACCAAAGCCTCAAAAAATTGCCCTTTTTTGGGCTGGGAAGGTAGCTCAGTGGTAGAGTGCATGCCTTGCAAGCCTGAGGCCCTGGGTTCGATTCCTCAGCACCACATAAGCAAAAAGAAAAATACCGGAAGTGGCGCTGTGGCTCAAGTGGTAGAGCGCTAGCCTTGAGCTGAAGAGCTGAGGGATAGCGCCCAGGCCCAGAGTTCAGGCCCCACTACCGGACCAAAAAAAAATTGCCCTTTTGCTAAATTTATAAATTAATATCATCCATTTGTTAGCAACTCTGTCTACATTATTCACATTATCATTTTATACATGAAGTGTTGGAATTATCTATTAACTGAGTTCTAATTATAACTCTTTTTTTATTTTAAATTTTATTTTATTTTATTTGTGAACCTACTGTACAGAGGGGTTACAAATACATGGGCAGGATAATGCGTACATTTCTTACCAAGCATTGCAGCCTCCTCCTTTGTTTACCCTTCACCTCCCTTCCCAGCATCCCCCCTCCCCCCAATCCCAATCCTTCTCCCCTCTTCCCTTCCCCCCCCCACACCAACGTTGTAAAGCTCGTTTTGCACATGACAACTTGTACTTCTCATGGTTGCAACAGGTCCACCTGTATCCTTAAACAACTGTTTTTTCTCCATCTCCTCCACAAGTTATACTGACATCAAATATGTGAAAGCAGAGGTTATACTGTGGGGGAGAGACATACAAAGCAACAAAGAGATAATCTTATAAATGCATTAGAAACACATGCATGAAAGAAAAAAAACATGAAAATACATATCTAAGGGTTCATTTTCCTGACATCACATTATCTGACCTTTTCCGCTTGACTCATACATATACTAGATATTGCAAATAAGGGAAACCATGGGACCTATGTTTCTTTGGGCCTGGCTTACTTCACTTAATATAGTTTTTTCCAAGTTTTTCCATTTCCTAACAAATGTGGAAATGTCATTCTTTCTGTTGGAGGCATAGAATTCCACTGTGTATATATACCACATTTTCTTGATCCATTCATCTACTGAGGGGCATTTGGGTTGGTTCCAGATCTTAGCTATGGTAAATAATGCTGCAATAAACATAGTTGTGCTGTAGCTTTAGTGTGGTCTTGTTTGTAAACATTTGGGTAAATTCCCAAAAGTGGGATTGCTGGGTCATAGGGGAGTTCCATGTGAAGTCTTTTGAGGAACCTCCATACTGCTTTCCAAAGTGTTTGAACAAGTTTACATTCCCACCAACAATGAAGTAAGGTTCCTTTCTGTCCACATCCCCTCCAGCATCTGTTGTTGTTAGAGTTCTTGATTTTTGCCGTTCTAACTGGAGTGAGGTGATATCTCAATGTTGTTTTGATTTGCATTTCTTTCATGGCTAGGGATATTGAACATTTCTTCATGTGTCTATCGGCCATCCTACTTTCTTCTTCAGAGAAGTTTCTCTTTAAGTCTTTCGCCCACTTATTTATTGGGCAGTTGTTTCTTTGAGGATTTGTTGTTGGGGGGTTTAAGTTTTTTAGTTCCAAGTATATTTTAGATATGATACCCTTGTCCGTTGTATGGCAAGTAAAGATTTTCTCCCAATCCATGGGCTTTCTATTGATCTTGCTAGCTATGTCCTTTGCCCTGCAGAAGCTCTGCAACTTTATGCAATCCCATTTGTCAAACCTTTCTTTGATTTGTTGTGTTTCCGGGTCTCTATTCAGAAAATTTCGGCCTGAACCAAGGAGACCTAGGCTTTCTCCTATTCCATCCTGTAATGTTTTCAAAGTGTCTGCTTTGACTTCAAGGTCTTTGATCCTTTTGGAGTTGATTCTGGTGCAGGGTGAAATATAAGGATCTAGCTTTAGTTTTCTACATGTAGTTAACCAATTTTGCCAGCAACTTTTACTGAAAAAGCTGTCTTTCTTCCGTTCTATTGTTTTAGCTCCCTTATCGAAGATGAGATGGCTACAGGTCTGTAGGTTCATTTCTGGGTTTTCAATTCTATTCCATTGGTCCTGAAGTCTGTTCTTATGCAAATACCAAGCTGCTGGATTACCATGGCTTTATAGTAGAGTTTGAAATTTGGTATTGTTATGCCTCCAGCAGTGTTCTTTCCGTTGAGGAGCGTTTTTGCTATTCGGGGTCTTTTATTGTTCCATATGAATTTTTGGATTGCCTCTTCTATTTCCTTGAAGAATGAGGTTGGAATTTTGATAGGTATGGCGATGAATTTGTAGATAGCCTTGGGAATTATTGCCATTTTCACGATGTTAATCTTTCTAATCCAGGAGCATGGGAGGTTTTGCCATTTTTTAAGTTCTGTGTTGATTCCTTTTCCAAGATTTTAAAGTTTTCATCATAGAGGTCCTTCACTTCTTTGGTTATGTTAATTCCTAGGTATTTTATTTTTTGTTGGGCTATTAAAAATGGAGTTGCTCTCCTAATTTCAGCCACACTTTTCTCATTGTTGGCATACAGGAAAGCCATTGATTTTGGGGGCTTAATTTTATAACCTGCTACTTTGCCAAAGTTTTGAATCAGATTGAGTAATTTGGGAGTGGAGTCTATGGGGTTTTTAAATACAAGATCATGTCATCTGCAAAGAGGGAGAGTTTTATTTCTTCTTTCCTTTTTGTATCCCCTTTATGTCTGCATCTTGTCTTATTGCTATAGCTAAGCATTCTAATACTAGCTTGAAGAGAAGTGGAGAGAGTGGGCATCCTTGTCTTGTTCCTGAGTTATGAGGAAATGGCTTTAGTTTTTCACCATTAAGTATAATGCTGGCTGTAGGTTTGTCATATACTGCCTTTATTGTATTGAGGAATGTTTCATGGATTCCTAATTTTTCCAAAACCTTCATCATAAAGGGGTGTTGGATCTTGTTGAATGCTTTTTCTGCATCTATTGAGATAACCATGTGGTTCTTATTCTTGCTCCTGTTGATGTGAGTAATAATATTAATTGATTTGCATATATTGAACCAGCTTTGCATCCCTGCAATGAATCCTGTTTGATCGTGGTGTATGATTTTTTGGATGAATTTTGAAGTCGGTTGGCCAAAATTTTGTTGAGAAGTTTTGCATCAATGTTCATCAAAGAAATGGGTCTATAGTTCTCTTTCTTTGATGAGTCCCTGCCTGGTTTTGGGATGAGGGTTATGATGGATTCCTTGAATGTGTTCGGTACTGAGTTTTCTCTTTCAATTTCATTGAAGAGTTGGAGGAGTATTGGTGTGAGCTCTGCTTTGAAGGCCTTGTAGAATTCTTCTGTAAAACCATCTGGTCCTGGACTTTTCTTAGCTGGAATGTCTCTTATTGCTGTTTCTATTTCAATGCTTGATATGGGCCTGTTAAGATAGTTTAACTCATCTTGGTTTAGTTTTGGCATGTCAATATTTGCTAGGAAAAGGTCCATTTCTGTCAAGTTCTCAAACTAATTAGCATAAAATTTTGAGAAGTACTCCCTTATAATGTTCTGAATCTTGGTTGTTTCCGTGGTGATGTTTCCATTCTCATCTCTGAGTTTATTAATTTGGGTGTGTTCTGTTCTTTTTCTGATAAGATTTGCTAAGGGTCTGTCAATTTTGTTAAGTTTTTCGAAGAACCAACTCTTTGTTTGTGGATTATTTCTATAGTTTTTTTGGATTCTAATTCATTTAATTCTGATTTAATTTTACTTATTTCTTTCCGTCTACTGGTTTAGGGTTTATCTCGCTGCTCTTTTTCAAGGAGGTTTAGATGTGTCATTTAATTGTTAGTTTCAGATCTCTCCAATTTGTTGATGTAGGAGCTCAGAGCTATAAACTTGCCTCTGAGTACTGCCTTTGCTGTGTCCCAGAGGAGCTGGTAATTTGTGTGTTCATTTTTGTTGAATAGCATGAACATTTGAATTTCCTTTCTAATCTCCTCCGTGACCCACTCATGATTCAGCAGTGTGTTGTTCAGCCTCCATGTGATACCGGACTTTCTTTGGTGGCTTTTGGTGTTGAGTTCTAATTTTATTCCCTTGTGGTCAGAGAGGATGCAAGGTGTAAATTAAATGTTTCTGAATTCAGACAAGTTTGCTTTGTGGCCTAGAATGTGGTCTACTTTAGAAAACGTTCCAAGTGCTGCTGAGAAAAACGTGTATTCTGATGCTGCTGGGTGAAATGTTCGGTAGATGTCTTTAAGTCTAGTTGATCTATGCAGCTGTTTAGATCGGTGGTTTCTATTGAGTTTTTGCCAAGTTGATCTATCTAGTGGGGAGAGTGGTGTTTTAAAATCCCCAACAATTAATGTCTTTGGATTGATATGGGATTTGAGGGAAAGTAGTGTTTCTTTGATAAATTTGGGTGCTGTATTTTTTAGCAAATAGATATTTAGACTTGTAATATCCTCCTGAAGGAGAGATCCTTTAATTAGTATGTAGCGACCTTCTTTATCTCTTCTCACGAATTTTAATTTGAAGTCTATTTTATCTTATATTAGGATTGCAACTCCCGCCTGTTTATGGGGGCCGTTTGCTTGGTAGATTTTGTTCCAGCCTTTCACATTGAAAATGTGTTTGTTTTTACAGGCAAGATGTGACTCCTGCAGGCAGCAGATAGAAGGGTCTTGTTTTTTAATCCAACTAGACAGTCTATGTCACTTAATTGGAGAGTTCAGTCCATTAACGTTAAGAGATAGGACTGAGAGGTATTTGGGAGTTCCTGCCATGTTATCCACCTGCTTGGGGTCTGTGAAAACTGTGTTCTTCCTATGGTTCTTGGATTCTCAGTTTGGGTGCAGTTTCTTGGACTTTATTGTGGTCTTGGTTTTCTATGTGTAGGACAACTTTAAGAAACTTTTGTAGGGCTGGTTTGGTGGAGATGTATTGTTTCAATTTTTCTTTGCTATGGAAGGTTTTTATTTGACCTTCAGTTATGAAGGAGAGTTTGGCTGGGTACAGTATTCTTAATTGATAGTTGTTTGTTTTTAGGGCATGGCATACATCATTCCAGGCTCTTCTTGCTTTGATTGTCTCTGCTGAGAAATCTGAGGTGATTCTAATTGGTTTCCCTTTAATAGGTGATTAACCTTTTCTCCTTGACAGCTTTAAGGATCTTTTCCTTGGTCTGAGTTGATCCTGTGTGGATTATAATGTGAGGGTGGGATGTCCTATTCTGGTATGGTGTATTTGGGGTTCTAAAAGCTTCTTGTATCTGAATAGGCCTATCATTTTGTATGTTTGCCAAGTTCTCTGCTAGGATCCTGTTAAACAAATTTCCTAGACCATTAACTTCTGTTTCTAGGTGCTCCTCTACACCCATTATCCTTAGATTAGGCCTTCTGATGGTGTCTTCCAGGTGTTGGATAGATCTATCATATTTCTTGGACTTGTCTTGGATGGTTGTATGTTCTTTCTCTATAATATCTAGGCTGTCTTCAATCCCTGAGATTCGATCTTCTGCATGGTCTAACCTGCTGTCAAGACTCTCTACTTTGTTTTTTATCTCTTTTCCTTCCATTTGGTCGGCTTTGATGGCTTCAAATTCTTTGTTGAAGCTCTGTTTTAGGTCTTGTATGAATTTCTTTATTTCCTTAATTTGGTGTTCAGTGTTTGTTCTCAAATCACTTAGTTGATTGGTTATGGTTTCTTTGGACTCCCATTCCTTCTGTTGGGTTCCATTCAGCATTCCCTTTGTGGTCTCACTGACTTCCTTCAGCTCTTTGTTAATGGATTCCATGTATGCCTTTAGTGATCTTTGTGTATTCTCTTCCTGCTCTCTCAATTCCTGTATTACTCTTTGATCAGCTTCCTCCCGTTCGTGGGATTCCTGCAGTTCTCTTTGAGTGTTCTCAGCCTGCTCACGCCATTCCTCCCTTTCTCTTTGAGTATTCTCAAGTTGCTCACGCAAATCCTGTATCAGTTTTTGAGTAGCTTCTTCACGCTTATGATATTCCTGTGTAAACTTTTGGGATGCCTCCTCTCTCTCCCTATCACGCTCATACAGAGTCCTTTGTAAGTTGTCAAACTTTTCATTTATCATGTTTGCCAGCAGTGTTTGTAGAGCTATTTGGGAACTCTCCTCTGGATTATTCATTATCTGTTCTGTCCCCTGGTTTCTGAGATTGGGAATTGAGATACCTGGATTTGCCATTTTTCTTGTGTTTTTCCGGCTTACTCTGCCCATTTGCGATGAAAATAGCACCAGTTTTGTGCTAGAACACTCTCTTAAGGCTACCATCAACCAAAGTTTGCATTTGTACAGTCAATAGTCTACAGATACAATCTAGTTCAACAGATACATCTATTCAGCATCAAGTAACTATATGTTAATGGGCTTTGAACCGCAGAGAAGAACTTGGAAAACCAGAAATTATTAGGGTTATGGAGAGAAGTGCGTAAAGTATAGGAATAGATTGGTGTGGGGAGGCACAGGGAGAGTTAACTATGTCCTAATCTCAATGCAGAAAATAAGTTGGGTAGGATGCAAGTATATAGAGAGAGAAAAAGTAGAAAGGGAAAGGGAAATGGAAAGATACCAGAAAAAAATAGAAACGTAAAAATTAATGTTATTATGGACATTAAAAGGCAATCTATTTGGAGAGGAATGTGAATATATTGAGAGATGGGGAGGGACGTAGAGGAGATGTGAAAAACTTAAAAAATGCTTAAAATATTATATAGGTATGAAGAGGTAGTACTGCTATTAAGGAATTTAAGTCTCAGAGTTTTTGAATTGAGTAATAAATTTGTGGATTAAGTGTGTACACAATGGGGGATAGGGTCTACTATTTAACTACCAATTTATCTGAGGATGTGCAGGACAAGAGTTAAGTCACATAAAGTAGAACAAAAGAGAGGAAAAGATGAAAAGGATAAGAAAGGGAGAAAAAAAGACCATAAGTTCAGTAGAGCTAAACAAAAAACAAAAAGATAATTAAAAAAGAAAGAAAAAGAGAAAGAAGACAAGAAAAGAAAGGAAAACGCACATTCACCTATTCCTAAAATAAAAATTATAAGAGGAAAAAAAAAAGGTACTGGAAAACAGTTTTTTTTTTCAAAAAAGGCAAAAATTAAAGATTAATAAAAGTTTTAGAAAAGAAAAAAAATTATATATATAAGGTACCAAAAAAAAAAAAAAAAGAAGAAGAGGAAAAAAAAAAAAACGTTCTTTGATTTTTTTTTTATTTTTTTGGGAGGGGTGGGAAGAATCCTGTATCTCTCTTCTGTCTGTAACCAGCCTCTTGTTGGAGTCTCTGGTCTGCTTGAGGTCCTGTGGCTTGATTGGTTTCTTAAGTCAGTTTGTTCGAACAGGCAGAAAAATGCTCTGCTTTACCCAAGATTTTGAGATCCCCCTCCCAGGTTAGTTTAATGGGAAGCAGATCTGCTTTGCGAATCACCAAGGAGGGGGATTCAGTGATGAGGCTAGGTTCTGGGTAGAGTTGAGGCCTTTCAACAAACAGTAGCTTTTCCCTGGGGCTATTTTGTGTAAAACTCAAAGAGCCCAGCCTGGAGCCATTCTCAGGGTTTCTGTTTTTCAATTGATTGTGGAGGCTGCTAGAGGGAGGGGCAGCCTCTGGCCTGGTTACCCAGTGGGAAAAGTCACTCCTATGGCTGGCGCCTGAGCTGGGTGACTTTTCCCTGGATGGAGCTGAGTCTGTAAGTTCACTTTGCCGTTAAGTTCTTGTGACCTGCTAAATGACTCATTTTATTCCAAGGCCTGAGTTGGAGCTAGCAGCTCCTCCGAGCTTTGAAGGTATCCAAGATGGAGATCTCCGGTACTGGGGGGGGGGAGGGGTGGCCTTCCCTCCTCTCCTCCCTGAGAAGGAGTGAGGACGTCAGGCTTCTACTCACGCGGAGTCTTGGTTCCTGGGTCGTCTCTCCTCGGCAAACTGCAGGATGAACATGTCTGCTCCTTGTCGGTTCTTGCTGGTGTTGAGTAGAATCCGCTCACCCGCTGCGTCTGGCTCCTTCATCCCAGACTCTCTGTGGCTCAGGTTTGGGTGCCCTGCAGTCGCCGCCGCGACCCTGCCGCCACAGCGGTGGCTGCTGGCAAGCACTCAGATGTGTCTCCTTGCCTTGGCTTTCCCTCTCTTGCCTAACTCTCTGTGCTGTGATGGCACAATTGGTGTGATTCTCTGGCTTAGGACTGTTCACTGGAACTCTAAAACTGCTTTCTGTGGGAGAGCTTGTTCAGATTCCAGCTTCTCCTATGCCATCTTCCCGGAACCTCCCTAATTATAACTCTTATGAAAGAATATTCTAGGCAAATAAAATGCAAGAAACATTTCCAAATTTGTCAATTAAACACTGTACTTAAAAAGAATTTTGTAAGTATCTTATAGAATATGAAATTACAAACAAAACCAAAATATTTATTTTAAATCTAAACTCCAATTTAGCAAGATCTACATAGTCCTTCATTAGAATAACTTTGCGATTTCTCCAGGCTTAAGTTTTTGTAATCCTTCATCCTTTCCTTGGAATCTAACAGAGTGATGATTACTTACTTTTTCAAATTTTGGAAGGGAATCATGATCCATTTTGCATCTAAGTATGTTCTGTAATGAAGAGTGCATTTAAAACACAACTGAGGATTATAAATGAATTGCATTTCAATAGGAAACTTGACTTCTCAAAACATAATGACAAAATTAGCACAAACGTCCAACTTTGTATTCCTTTCTTGTTTGGTTTGTTTTATTAAGACAAAATTATACTACCTGGTCCAGGGAAGGTATCACTGTGTAATTCCACTATCTAATCTCCTATCTTAATCTCAGTGCTAGAATTCTAGCCTTGTATCACATTGCCAATCTATAATTTCTTGGTTTACTTAATCTAGATACAGACTAGCAATTCTGAACTTCTCCAGTAATATTATCCACTGCACTGCTCAGAGTGTTCATGTACTCTTTTCAAAGATGTTCTAACATTTTACTGAGGATATGAACATTTTCAGATGCACCTGCAGGAATCTCTGATTCATTCCTCCATAGATCTGATCACTTTAATAATGATTACTTGACTCTCTTACTATCTCTGGTCCCTATCTATGTAATATTCTTAAACTTTTTTGAAGAAAGTTCACTTGAGGACTCTCTAACATTAAAAATTATCACTTGATTCTAGTCTTACTCAGGACGTATTTTCTATTGTTTTCTAACTTTTCCACATATTCTGAGAGTTGCTTCATATGTGTATTTGTGCACATATAACTGCCTCTGTATATATGTGTATGATTGCATGTATGTATGCAAAGCCTCAACATCTTATTCAGCAATCTTGCTCATGACTGGTATTCTAATAGTTGAGCCATTCTTCCAATCCAGCTTTTGGCTGGTTAATTATAGTTTCTCAAAGACTGTTCTGCCCAGGCTGGATGCAAACTGAACTTCCCAGACTCCTTTACATTCTTGGGTTTTATTGCTCCAGTAGTATCAACTTTTAAATTACAAATATTTTGTGAGTGTAAAGGCTAAGTTGTAGCATAGATTTTTAACTCAAGAATTCATATAAAGATAGATGAACATGCACATTATATATGCTGAGTGTACACTGTTAGAAATGTGATCCTAAGCTGGGTGGTGATGAGATCTTCGGATAGGGTTAAAAGCCAGCCCGGGCAGGAAAGTCCCAGAGACTCTTTTTCCAATTAACTACAAGAAAATTAAAAGTGGCACTGTGGCTCAAGTATAGAGCATTAGCCTTGAGCTGAATAGCAGAGGGACAGCTCCCAGCCCTGTGTTCAAGTGCCAAGACCACCACCAACAAAAATATATAAGTAAAGGAAAGAAAATAAATGTGATCTTATCCACCAGTTCATGGCTAATATAATCCCTGCTCTCTCAGGATGGACTTTTTTTTTCCAATTAAGTCCACGCTCTTATATCTGATTTGCATTGGAAACAGAATTATGCTTCCATTCTACTGTCTACAAAGTTGCGTGATTAGCAAGCATGATTTAGAAAGGGAGTGGCCTCATACTTCGTGTTCCACGTAGGAGTAATGCTAAGTGACATCAACTGTATAGACATCTCTTTTCAAAGAAGAAATATTAGATGTTTATTGTAAACCTAATATTTGACATTTTTTCTTTTTTTTTTTTTGTGAGAATACCGTACAGAGGAGTTACAATTACACGGGCAAGATAACAAGCACATTTCTTATCAAGCATTGTTGCCTCTTCTTTGTTTCCCCTTCCCATCCATTCCCATACTCCCCCTCTTCCCTTACCCCATCCTCCCCCCCCACCAAAGTTGTAAAGTTCGTTTTTTGACATAATGACTTGTACATCTCATTATTGCAATGGGTCCACCTGTATCCCTAAAATATTTGTTTTTAGAGAATATGTCCAGCAAAGAATCCATAACATAACTCAGCAAAAGTAGGTGCACTGAATCATTTTGGAATTAATTTTTTTGCTTGGGAAGATTATTGATCTTGTCCTTCCTTTTGGGGAAATTTAAAGTCATATTTCACTTTTTTGTTGGTTGTGTGGCTTGAATTCTGATCCTGGGCACTGTCCCTCAGCTCTTCAGTTCAAGTTGAGCGCACTACCACTTTAGCTACAGCACCACTTCCGGGTTTCTGGTGGTTAATTGGAGATAAGGGTCTCGTGGACTTTCCTGACAAGGCTTGATTTGAACCACAATACTCTGGTCTTAACCTCCTGAGTAGCTAGGATTACAGGTGTAAACCACCAACACCCAGATCATATTTGCATGTATGTGCACTGAATGACACTGTGTAGACAAAGAATGGAATTTTTAACCAAATGATAACATAGCAGATTTTCAGAAAAATTGAGGTAGCAGTAAATATGTCCTCCTTTCCATTTTGTTACATTAATGACTCATGAGCTATGGGACCCTTACATTAGCATCCTGTGACATCTGTATAGGTGTATTTAGTATCAGGAAATGTTTATAGAGAAATGTAGAAAGAATGAGACTTTTAGAAAACAAAGGAGATAAGGTATGAAAGAACAGCATAGAAGGAGATACATTTATCATGCAGAGATTAAGAACTAGCCTAAAAGATTTAGAATGCTAAAGGCAATGAAGAAAAGCCTACTTGACAACTAGTTCTTCAATAACCAAAAATGGTTCTCTAGACCAGTTTCTGGTAAACTTAGTTACTATCATTTTTTCCTTCCATCTGGAATTACTCCTTATTTTCTGTCACAATTATTAATTAGCTTCTGCCTTTTTGATGCCAAAACTGACCAAAAAGATTTCAAAATCACACTTAGACTATTTTCACTCTGTGATTAGCAGTTATGACACAAAATCCTGGAATCGTGGAATTTCCAGAATTAATCTTCACCTGACATCTAAGCACATTCAGGCATTAATTGCTGTGACTTAATGAACAAAACTTTTTTCAACACAGTATCCTAACATAAGTAAAATACATGAATTAGGGGCTATTGTCAGGTGTCAGTATGGAAGGAGCAATTATATATTTCAAGTATGGGTTCTTTATTTTCCAATTACTATTTTTTTTTGCCAGTACAGGGGCTTAAACTCAGGGGTAGGGAATTATTCCTGAGCTTTTTTTTTCTCAAGGCTAGCACTCTACCACTTGAGGCACAGCATTCCTTTCAGTGTTTTTCTTTTTTATGTGTTATTGAGGAATTGAACCCAGGGTTTCATGCATGCTAGGCAATCACCATACCATGAAGCCACATTCCCAGAGCCCTAAGAGACTTTCTTAAGAAGGCATTACATTTTCATTCCGTAAGTATGTATCATAAGTTTGTCCAGATGCTAGAAAGTGATGTAGAAAGCAATACAATATAATAAGTCCAATAAGGCTGGATGGACAATGAATTTCACAGTCTAGCCAGGGCACAGTGGGTCTTACCTCAGGGAGCTGTTTCAACAGGCTAAGCCAGACAGCTCCTGACCCACAGCCCACTTCCAGAATGAGAGGGTCAACTTGGATTCCAGCCACATGGGGATGCTTGGCCCCCTCCTCCAGCACCCATTCAACCAGTTTTTGTGAAAGAGAGAGAGAAAAGTCAGAATTACAATTAAGTCAGGTGTCGGTGGCTCAGAACTCTAATCTTAACTACACAGAAGGCTGAGATATGAGGATCATGGTTCATAGCCAGCCCTGGCAGGAACGTCTCTGAGACTCTTATTTCCAAAGAACTACCAGAAAACCAGAAGTGGTGCTGTGGGCTCAAGTGGTAGAGCACTAGCCTTTTGCTGAGGATCTCAGGAATAGCGCCAATGCCTAGGTTTCAAGCCCCACAACTGACAAGAAGTGGACTTCCTACCACAAGAAGTGGATTGAATAGCACCCATTGTCCTTGGGAGCATGGTAATGAAGTCAGGACGAGTTTCCTGTGAAGTTGAAGTGATAAGGAGATCACCTGACTTCTCTGTGCCTCGGTTTCCCCAGATGCAAAACTCAACACAGTGAAGCGTCCCCTTCCTCATGGGGATACGGTAATGATGAAAGAGAGCCATGTTTTGTTTCAAAATCCCCACCTGTTGCATGATTAATAACTGACCTCACCTGAGCCCTTTGCGGGTATCTTCCTGTCATTTGTGAACAGAATAGCTGAGAACCTTCTCTAAAGGCCACTCCCTCCATACCAAGCCATGCTCCAGAGATTTTCTCTGTATAAACCCCTTGTTTTCTTAAAACTGTCCTGTGAGGAGAATGAGGTCTGATGGTTGTGGCTCTACCCAGAGCTTCACCTGTGGTCAAGAATCGGCTGCTGTGGACTAAATGGTTGGGATAATCCATCTAAATCGATGACTGAGCATGGTGCTACATGTCTACCATCCCATCTACAGAGGACCAGGCCTGGTGGAGCATACCTGTCCCAGATAGGAGGACCTCAATCCAGTCCAACCAGAGCATATATTGAGTCTCTGTTTCAGAAATGCCCAAGACAGAAAGGTGACTCCTCAGAGCCAGGGTGAGGAAACAAGCAGGGGTTCATGGTGGCCCCAGAGGGGTGACTGACCCCGGGTAGTGGTGATTTGGGGGCAGCCACTCACCTGTGCTGTTGGGAAAAGCTGCTGGAGGCTGCTCCAGGTGGGGCAAGCATCAATGGCAGCAGCACTGCAAACAGATGGGCCAAGAGCAGAGAACCAGGGCCAGGGACCAGGTCAGGGCTTTAGGCGGGCTGGCAGGCACCATTACCTGAGGTTTGAAATCCTGCACTTTGGGAAGGAGGGAGGCAGCCGGGGTGTGGGCAGGCATCTCAATTTCCTACTATAATCTAAAGTCTCTTGAGTCTCTTCCTCACCACTCAGCCACCTCTACCTTCCTCAACTGCTGGTAGTGTTGTAAACTAACAGAGGGAATCCAGGTGCTACTGGGCATCACGGAATGTGGGCGTGGTCACCATTCTTGTATCCCATTGGTCAGAAAGAACCATGAAATAATGGGGGTGTGGCTGGAATTTTGTGATGCAAGCAGCATGGGCAGAGTCAAGAAGACAGCAGCTCCCCCAGCCCTTTTCCCAGGGACCAATTCAGTTGGAGACAAGAGGGTGACCTGCTTTAGCTGGATAGCTGCACAGATTGTTGTGTATGTCTGTTTGTTACAAGACCCGGACCTTGAACTCAGGATCTGGGAACAGTCTGCGAGCTGCTTTTGCTCAAGGCTCGCCTTCCACACTGGAGCCCTGGATTTCTGGCTTTGTTGGAATTGAAGTTGGACAGAGGTCTCAAGAAGTTCCTGCCTAGGATGACTTTGACTATGATCCTCCCATTACAGCTTTGCAAGTATCAATGAGGACTGCTGAGAGCCTCTGGTGCCTACCTAATCATTGGTCTTGCTGATATTCTTGGACAGACCGGTGAGTACCCTATCCCCAGGTTGAAGTGGTGGGAGCTGGAGCCCACAGTTGGAATCCTGGTCCTGCCACCTCCAAATCGCAGGAGATTCTAAAGAACTCATTCCTATCCATATGAATACCAGTGGAATGTGGTGTATGTCATGATTGAATGGGCAGTTCTTGAATGATTCTAGGATAAAATTATATACAATATATTATAGGACACTGATCGATTTTAGTTAACTCTTTATTAAGCATTTAAACAATCACATTCATAAAATTTAGACATAATAAAATACATAAGAATTGGGCCTCACATACTGCAAAAGTGCCATTTTTCTGCCAGGTCTGGGATTGAAACTCATGGTCTTAGTAACTCTGTTGCACTGTGTGGGAATGGGAAGCTGGCCTCCTTGAAGTCAAGAAATTCCGGTCTGTTCCTTTTGCCTAAAATAGATCCTCACCACTAGAAACCATCCTATTCATGTACAATTTACATAGATGATTTATATTTATATACATTGGTTGACTCCATATTGCATTCAGTATAGTTATTTTATTTTTTGTTTTATTCATGTATTGTCCATTTATTTTATTGACTATTATGGAACATAAAACATTGATTACATTGATTACACAGGATATAGGTCTGCATATGTATTCCACTTCATACCTTACACCCAGGACTTTCACAGAAAAGGAAAACATGAGTCACCATCATCTTCTTACTCCACGATTCATTTTTGGTAGTGCTGGCATCTGAACTCAAGGCCTACAAGCCTACAAGGCCCAATTCATGAGTGGGTGAGTGTTAGCATGCCATCCTGGAGCAAATTGAGTTGACAGGGTGTTCCCAGGACCTCAGATCAAGCCCCAGGGGTTACCAAAATAAGAAAAGATTGACATGCAGATGGCAGTACGCTAATAAATATATATTTTATAGAGTGTCAAAGATGTCTATACATTATTCAGTTATATAAACTACATTCTTATCAATTCCTGGGTATTAATTATGCCTCAATGTAATTAATGTAATGTAATTAATTGTTTTCATTCTTAAACTATTAATGAAATCAGTGTCCTGAAATTATTGCATTCCTTTAAGTAATAATATTCTTTCAATACTTCATAAATACTAAATCAAATCAATCAGCCTCCTGAAATGATGCTGTCTAATTTTATAGAGCATCATCCATGATCAATTCATTCAACCGTGACATTGACAACATTCCATTGTTAATCCTGATAGTCTGGCAGCCTTCAGCAATGCAAGGTGAAGTACCCTTTCCAACAGTGTCATTCAGACACATGAGGGTCACCATGCAAA
Source organism: Dipodomys spectabilis (assembly GCF_019054845.1). Classification (NCBI taxonomy): domain Eukaryota; kingdom Metazoa; phylum Chordata; class Mammalia; order Rodentia; family Heteromyidae; genus Dipodomys; species Dipodomys spectabilis. The sequence continues at coordinate 2,907,013 of NW_024870821.1, read as the reverse complement.
GGAAGAAAACGTCGTAAAATGGCCATTTTTTTTGTGCATTGCTTTCCCTGCAAGGCCTGGGGGTCTAGGATCCCAGGAGGAGCTGTAGATCTAGTGGCTCTACCCCAGCCTAGGCTTATCAAAGCTGAGGCAGAGTTGCCATGACCTGAGTTCAAGCGCCGTATTGAGAAAAGTAAAATAAAAAAAAAATTAGCTCCCTGGCTTGTAATACATGCTGTTTATTCTTCCAGGCTTTGGATTCAAACTCAGGAGATGGGTAAACCTGAAGCAATGGGGATGAAGATAAAAAAAGTCAGGCCTGTTCACTAGTACTGAATTCAAGCCCCAGTCCTGGAAACATACTATTTATATACATTGTAAAGATAGGATTTATACTTACCTATAGATGTTCAGCCATACATGTTTGGTGTGGTTGTTCTTGTATTTTTTGTTTTATTCATTTATTTACCATTGATTGTACTATGATGAAACCCCTTCCATGTATTACATTGATGACATCCTTTCACAGAGCATTTAGATTTATAGAAATGTTCTCCATCATGCCAGGATTCTCAGGATCACCAAGGATATTCAGAGAAAAGGAAAACAAGTTTCAAACTTGGCTTCTTACTCCACGATTCACTTGTTGGTAGTGCTGGGATCTTAACTCAGGGCCTAGTAGGACCAATTGGCCAATAGGTCAAGGTGAACACACTAACCTGTGAGCAACTAATGAGCTAGGCCATTCCCAGGATCTGACATTAATCATAAGGTTGGTCCACTATAGTCATGAATTCATAATTTAAACATACGATCTAAATTTACATACATGTGTGTACAGCATCTTGTGTTCGGTGAACTTCTCCTTATTTTGTTTCTACTTCATGGAGGTATTGTGTATTTTACTAAGTAAGGTGCCAGGTTTAACTGTGCTGACATGGATGACAAACTGTTCCCATGGTTATAGGGTTGCCTATGAATTCCCCTTCCTAGTTGAGACTCAGGATTTACACAGGAGATGAAAACATTTACAACAACTGGCTTCTGACATCAGGATGAATATTTTGTGAGTGCTGGGATTTGAACTCAAGTTTGGATAGCTCTGTTGCACTGAGGGGAAAGGGGAAGTTCACCATACTTGAAGACTATAATGTCAGGCCTGGTACAGGGCCTAATTTGAAGCCCCAGCACTGAAAAATATAGCAAGCCCACTTTTTTTATTTTTTTATTTTTTTTTTTATTTTATATTATTTTATTTGTGAATAAAATACAATTACATGGGCAGGATAATGCGTACATTTCTTACCAAGCATTGCAGCCTTCACATCCCTTCCCAGCCGTCCCCTCCCTCCCAATCCCAATCCATATCCTCCCCCCACCGCACCCCCCGCACCGACATTGTAAAGCTCGTTTTGGACATGACAACTTCTACTTCTCATTGTTTCAACAGGTCAACCTGTGTCCTTAAACGAATTGTTTTCCCCATCTCCTCCACAAATTATACCTACATCAAATATAGTGAAAGCAGGGGTTATACTGTGGGGGAGGGACATACAAAGCAAAAAAGAAATAATCTTATAAATGCGTTAGAAACACATGCATGAGAGTAAAAACATTAACATACATATCTAAGGTTTCATTTTCCTAACATCACATTATCTGACCTTTTCCCCATGACTCATACCTATACTAGATATGGCAAATAAGGGAAACCATGGGGCCGATGTTTCTTTGGACCTGGCTTACTTCACTTAATATAATTTTTTCCAAGTTTTTCCAATTCCTAACAAATGGGGAAATGTCATTCTTTCTGATGGAGGCATAGAACTCCATTGTGTATATATACCACATTCTCAAGATCCATTCAACTATTGAGGGGCATCTGGGTTGGTTCCATATCTTAGCTATGGAAAATAATGCTGCAATAAGCATAGTTGTGCTGGTAGCTTTAGTGTGGTCTTGTTTGTATGCATTTCGATAAATGCCCAAAAGTGGGATTGCTGGGTCATAGGGGAGCTCTATGTGAAGTCTTTTGTGGAACCTCCATACTGCTTTCCAAAGTGGTTGAACAAGTTTACATTCCCACCAACAATGAAGTAAGGTTCCCTTCTGTCCACATCCCCTCCAGCATCTGTTGTTGTTAGAGTTCTTGATTTTTGCTATTCTAACTGGATTGAGGTGGTATCTCAATGTTGGTTTGATTTGCATTTCTTTTATGGCTAGGGATGTTGAGCATTTCTTCATGTGTCTATTGGCCATCCTTCTTTCGTCTTCAGAGAAGTTTCTCTTTAAGTCTTTCGCCCACTTATTTATTGGGCAGTTGTTTCTTTGAGGATTTGTTGTTGGGGGATTTAATGTTTTGACTTCCAAGTATATTTTAGATATGAGACCCTTGTCCACTGTATGGCTAGTAAAGATCTTCTCCCAATCCGTGGGCTTTCTATTGATCTTGCTAGCTATTTCCTTTGCCATGCAGAAGCTCTGCAACTTTATGCAGACCCATTTGTCCAACCTTTCTTTGATTTGTTGTGTTTCCGGGTCTCTATTCAGAAAATTTCGGCCTGAGCCAAGGAGACCTAGGGTTTCTCCTATTCCATCCTGTAATGTTTTCAGAGTGTCTGCTTTGACTTCGAGGTCTTTGATCCATTTGGAGTTGATTCTGGTGCAGGGTAATATATAAGGATCTAGCTTTAGTTTTCTACATGTAGTTAACCAATTTTGCCAGCACCATTTACTGAAGAGTTTGTCTTTGTTCCATTCTATTATTTTAGCTCCCTTATCGAAGATTAGATGTCTATAGGTCTGTAGGTTCATTTCTGGGTTTTCAATTCTATTCCACTGGTCCTGAGGTCTGTTCTTATGCCAATACCAAGCTGTTAGGATTACTATGGCTTTATAGTAGAGTGTGAAATTTGGTGTTATTCCTCCAGAAGTGTTCTTTCCATTGGGGAGCGTTTTTGCTATTCGGGGTCTTTTATTGTTCCATATGAATTTTTGGATTACCTCTTCTATTTCCTTGAAGACTGAAGTTGGAATTTTGATAGGTATCGTGTTGAATTTGTAGATATCCTTGAGAAGTATTGCCATTTTCAGGATGTTAATCTTTCCAATCCAGGAGCATGGGAGGTTTTGCCATTTTTTAAGTTCTGTGTTGATTTCCTTTTTCAAGATTTTAAAGTTTTCATCATAGAGGTCCTTCACTTCTTTGGTTAAGTTAATTCCTAGGTATTTTATTTTTTGTGGGGCTATTACAAATGGAGTTGCTTTCCTAATTTCAGCCACACTTTTCTCATTGTTGGCATACAGGAAAGCCATTGATTTTGGGGGGTTAATTTTATACCCTGCTACATTGCCAAAATTTTGAATCAGCTTGAGTAGTTTGGGAGTGGAGTCTATGGTATTCTTTAAATACAAGATCATGTAGTTTGCAAAGAGGGAGAGTTTTATTTCTTCTTTCCCTATTTGGATCCCCTTTATGTCTGCGTCTTGTCTTATTGCTGTACGTAGGCATTCTAATACTAGATTGAAGAGAAGTGGCGAGAGTAGACATCCTTGTTTCATTCCTGAGTTGAGAGAAAATGGCTTTAGTTTTTCACCATTCAGCATAATGCTGGGTGTAGGTTTGTCATATACAGCCTTTATTGTATTGAGGAATGTTCCATGGATTCCTAGTTTTTCTAGAATCTTCAAATGCTTTTTCTGCATCTATTGAGATAGCCATGTGGTTCTTATTCTTGCTCCTGTTGATGTGATGAATAACATTAATTGATTTGCGTATATTGAACCAGCTTTGCTTCCCTGAAATTGATTCTGTTTGGTCATGATGTATGATTTTTTGGATGAATTATTGGAGTCATTTGGCCAAAATTTTGTTGAGAGGTTTTGCATAAATGTTCATCAAAGAAACGGGTCTATAGTTCTCTTTCTTTGATGAGTCCCTCCCTGGTTTTGGGATGAGGGTTATGATGGATTCATAGAATGTGTTCGGTAGTGAACTTTCTCTTTCAATTTCATTGAAGAGTTGGAGGAGTATTGGTGTGAGTTCTGCTTTGAAGTCCTTGTAGAATTCTGCTCTAAAACCATCTGGTCCTGGACTTTTCTTAGCTGGAAGGTCTCTTATTGCTGTTTGTATTTCAATGCTCTATATGGGCCTGTTAATCCTGTTTAACTCATCTTGGTTAAGTTTTGGCATGCCAATATTTGCTAGGAAAAGGTAAATTTCTGTCAAGTTCTCAAACTTATTAGCATAAAGTTTTGAGAAGTATTCCCTTATAATGTTCTGAATCTTGGTTGTTTCCGTGGAGATGTTTCCATTCTCATCTCTGAGTTTATTTATTTGGGTGTGTTCTCTTCTTTTTCTGACAATATTTGCTAAGGGTCTGTCAATTTTGTTAATTTTTTCGAAGAACCAACTCTTTGTTTTGTTGATTCTTTCTATATTTTTTTTGGATTCTAATTCATTTAATTCTGATTTAATTATTTCTTTCTGTCTACTGTATTGGGGTTTATCTTGCTTCTCTTTTTCAAGGAGGTTCAGATGTCACATTAAATTGTTGGTTTCAGATCTCTCCAATTTGTTGATGTAGGAACTCAGAGCTATAAACTTGACTGTGAATACTGCCGTAGCTGTGTCCCAGAGTAGCTAGTAATTTGTGAGTTCATTTTTGTTGAATACCATGAACATTTGAATTTCCTTTCTAATCTCTTCCATGACCCACCCGTGATTTAGCAGTTTGTTGTTCAGCGTCCCTGTGATACCACACTTTCTTTAGTGGCTTTTGGTGTTGAATTCTAATTTTTTTTCCTTGTGGTCAGAGAGAATGCAAGGTATAACTTCAATGTTTCTGAATTTAGACAATTTTGCTTTGTGGCCTAAAACGTCGTCTATTTTAGAAAATGTTCCATATGCTGCTGAGAAAAACGTGTATTCTGATGCTGCTGGATGAAATGTTCGGTAGATATCTGTTAAATATTTTTGATCTATGCAGCTGTTTAGATCTGCGGTTTCTCTGTTGAGTTTTTTACGAGTTAATCTATCTAGTTGGGAGAGTGGTATGTTAAAATCCCCAACAATTAATGTCTTTGGATTTATATGGGATTTGAGGGAAAGTAGTGTTTCTTGGATAAATTTGGGTGCTTCATTGTTTGGCGAGTATATATTTAGAATTGTAATCTCCTCCTGAAAGAGAGATCCCTTAATTAGTATGTAGCGACCTTCTTTATCTCTTCTCACGAATTTTAATTTGAAGTCTATTTTATCTGATATTAGCATTGCAACTCCCGCCTGTTTATGGGGGCCGTTTGCTTGGTAGATTTTGTTCCAGCCTTTCACATTGAAAATGTGTTTGTTTTTACGGGCAAGATGTGACTCCTGCAGGCAGCAGATAGAAGAGTCTTGTTTTTTAATCCAACTAGACTGTCTGTGTCACTTAATAGGAGAGTTCAGTCCGTTAACGTTAAGAGAAAGGACTGAGAGGTATTTGGGAGTTCCTGCCATGTTCTCCACCTTCTTGGGGGCTGCGAAAACTGGGTGTTTCCTATGGCTCTTGGATTCTCAGTTTGGGTGCAGTTTCTTGGCCTTTATTGCGGTCTTGTTGGTTTTCTATTTGTAGGACATCTATAAGAAACTTTTGTAAGGCTGGTTTGGTGAAGATATATTGTTTCAATTTTTCTTTGCTATGGAAGGTTTTTATTTGGCCTTCAGTTATGAAGGAGCGTTTAGTTTGGTACAGTATTCTTGGTTGATAATTGTTTGTTTTTAGGACATGGCATACATCATTCCAGGCTCTTCTTGCTTTGATTGTCTCTGCTGAGAAATATGAGGTGATTCTAATTGATTTGCCTTTATAGGTGATTAATCTTTGCTCCTTGACAGCTTTAAGGATGTTTTCCTTGTTCTGAGGTGATCTTGTGTGGATTATAATGTGAGGGTGGGATGTCCTATTCTGGTCTGGTTTATTTGGAGTTCTAAAAGCTTCTTGTATCTGAATAGGCCTATCTTTTTGCATGTTTGGGAAGTTCTCTGCTAGGATCCTGTTAAACTAATGTCCTAGGCCATTAACTTCTGTTTCTAGGTGCTCCTCTAAACCCATTATCCTTAGATTAGGCCTTCTGATGGTGTCTTCCAAGTGTTGGATACATCTACCTTATTTCTTGGACTTGTCTTGGATGGTTGTATGTTCTTTCTCTATAATATCTAGGCTGTCTTCAATCCCTGAGATTCAATCTTCTGCATGGTCTAACCTGCTGTCATGACTTTCTTGTTTTTTTTTTTATGTCTTTTCCTTCTAATTGGTCAGCTTTGATGGCTTCAAATTATTTGTTGAAGCTTTGTTTTAGATCTTGTATGAACTTCTTTACGTCCTTAATTTGATGTTCAGTGTTTATTCTCAGATCACTTATTTGATTGGTTATGGTTTCCTTGGAATCCCATTCCTTCTGTTGGGTTCCATTCAGCATTCCCTTTGTGGTCTCCCTGACTTCCTTCAGCTCTTTGTTAATGGATTCCATGAATGCCTTTAGTGATCTTTGTGTATTCTCTTCCTGCTCTCTCAATTCCTGTATTACTCTTTGATTAGCTTCCTCCCATTCGTGGGATTCCTGTAGTTCTCTTTGAGTGTTCTCAGTCTGCTCATGCCATTCCTCCCTTTCTCTTTGAGTATTCTCAAGCTGCTCATGCAAATCATGTATCAGTTTTTGAGTAGCTTCATCACGCTTATGATATTCCTATATAAACTTTTGGATTGCCTCCTCTGTCTCCCTATCATGCTCATACAGAGTCCTTTTATGCTTTCAATCTTTTGATTTATCATGTTTGCCAGCAGTGTTTGTAGAGCTATTTGGGAATTCTCCTCTGGATTATTCATTATCTGTTCTGTCCCCTGATTATCAAGATTGGGAATTGAGATACCCGGATTTGCCATTTTTCTTGTGTTTTTCTGGCTTACTCTGCCCATTTGAAATGAAAATAGAACCAGTTTTGTGCTAGAACACTATCTTAAGGCAAGCATCAACCCAAGTCTGAATTTGGACAGTCAATAGTCTACAGATACAATCTAGTTCAACAGATACATTTATTCAACATCAAACAACTATAGGTTAATGGGCTGTGAACCGCAAAGAAGAATTTGGAAGACCAGAAATTATTAGGGTTAGGGAGAGATGTGGGTAAAAAAGGAATAGAATGATGTGGGGAGGCTTAGGGAGAGGTAACTAAGTCCTAATCTCAAAGCAGGAAATAGATTGGGTAGGATGAAAGTAGAGAGAGAGAAAAAAAAAGAACAAAGGGAACGGCAAAAGAAAAGAGACCAGAAAAAATAGAAAGGTAAAAATTAATAAAATTATGTAGAATTGATAACAATCTATTTAGATAAGAACGTGAATTTATTGAGATAAGTGGAGGGATATAACGGAGATGTGCGTATATTGACCCAGCTTTGCATCCCTTAAATGAATCCTGTTTGATCGTGGTTTATGATTTTTTGGATGAATTGTTGAAGTCGATTGGCCAAAATTTTGTTCAGAAATTTTGCATCAATGTTCATCAAAGAAATGGGTCTATAAGTTTCCTTTTTTTATGAGTCCCTGACTGGTTTTGGATTGAGGGTTATGATGTCTTCATAGAGTGAGTTCGGTAGTGTATTTTCTCTTTCAATTTCTTTGAGGGGCTATTGGTGTGAGCTCTTCTTTGAAGGCCTTATAAAATTCTGCTGCACATCTTTCTGGTCCTGGTCTTTTCTTAGATGGGACTGCTCTTATTGAAGTTTCTTCTCAATGTTTGATATGGGCATGTTAAAATGTTTTAACTCATCTTTGTTTAGTTTCTGCATGTCAATATTTGCAATGAAAAGGTCCATTTCTGCCAAGTTCTCAAACTTATTAGCATAGTTTTGAGAAGTATTCCCTTATAATGTTGTGAATCTTGGTTGTTTCTGTGGTGATGTTTCCGTTCTCATCTCTGAGTTTATTTATTTGGGTGAGTTTTCTTCTTTTTCTGATAAGATTTGCTAAGGGTCTGTCAATTTTGTTAATTTTTTCGAAGAACCAACTCATTCTTTTGTTGATTCTTTCTATGGTTTTTTTGGATCCTAATTCATTTAATTCTGATTTAATTTTAATTATTTCTTTCCATTTCCTGGATTAGGGTTTATCTTGCTGCTCTTTTTCATGGAGGTTCAGATGTCTCATTAAATCATTGGTTTTAGATCTCTCCAATTAGTTGATATAGGAACTCAATGCTATAATCTCGCCTCTCTGTACTGCCTTGGCTCTGTCCCAGAAGAGCTGGTAATTTGTGTGTTCATTTTTGTTGAATAGCATGAACATTTGAATTTCCTTTCTAATATCTTCCCTGATCCACTGGTGATTCAACAGTGTGTTGTTCAGCATCCATGTGTTACAGGACTTTCTTTGGTGGTTTTTGGTGTTGAGTTCTAATTTCATTCCCTTGTTGTATGAGCGAATGCAAGGTATAACTTCAATGTTTCTGAATTTGGACAAGATTGCTTTGTGACCTAAAATGTGGTCTATTTTGGAAAATGTTGTATGTACTGCAGAGAAAAACGTGTGTTCTGTTGCTGCTGGGTGAAATATTCGGTAGATGTCAGTTAAATCTACTTGATCTATGCAGTTGTTTAGATCAGCGGATTTAGACTTGAGGTGAAGAGCTGAGGTACAATGCCCAGTCCCAGAGTTCAGGCCCCACAACCGACCAAAAAAATCCCTCTGCCACATCTGCCTTGCTTGCTTTGACTTCCCTTATGTTGGCATACTAGGAGGCCAGCATAGGATGAAGCTCCTGAAACCTTTTTGGATAGAAAAAGAAACCACTGAATGGGGAGTGAAGGGTGTTTTAGAAGAGATTGCGAGCTGAACAAAGGCAGGAGGGCTCATGGCTTCAGCCTCAGCTGTCTTCTGAATCATTGCCCAGTTACCAGCTGTAATTTTTTGCTCCGAAATCAATGTGGCAAAATCTGCAATTCTTATTGACTCATCCACATACACAGACCTAGTTAGTCATCCAGAATGACTTAAAATGTAGATTTCGTAAATCAAAGAAATCTGTACCAGAGTAAATGGGCAGAAAGAACTTCATTTAATCAGGTTCAATTCATTTTTACTTGCTTATAATTCAACTGGGAGAACAATATCAAACTAACCAAGCTTTCACAAAATCAAAATATCCAAGCAACTGCATTTTACAGGAAATAAATATTCACAGTACAAATGAGAATTTCTGAAGAGGTGGTGCTCTCAGAAAATAAGGAATTAGGGTTCAGGACACATTTCACAACAGCATCAAAATTAAATTCATTACCAAAGGTGGCAAAAGTTGCTTACTCTCAGCATGTAAGCACATATCATTTTTCTCTAGTCCTTAGTAAATAAGATGGAATAGTTTGATTTCCCTTATCAATTTCAATCTCCAAATTCACATTTTCTTCTAAAGAAGTCATTTATCTTACACACCTGACAATACAGAATATGTCTTCAAACCAGGGTCTTCTGGGCGTCTGGGAGCAAAATAGGAAGAGTGAAACAGTCTACAGGAAGCTTGATTGTTCAGGAATAAATCATGTTTGTACTTCTGCTTTTTCTTTTTAATTGTGAAAGTACCATACAGAGAGGTTACAATTACCTGAGCAAGGTAATGAGTACATTTCTTACCAAGCATTGTTGCCCTGGAAAGACTCGATGGCACAGCTAAGCTAGTTTGGGAGTGCTTGTCCTTTCCAGCACCCAGGTGGGAAGATGGTTAGTTGGGAGGGGAGAAATATCTTAGAGTTTCAGAAAAAGGGAAAAGAATTGTGCATGGTTTTTCTTGTCAGAAAAGGAACTTTAAATAAGGTACGTTTTTCTCTTCACAAAACCATTATACAGTAGTCATCTTCACTGTAATTCCCCCTTCTGTAGTTAGTTACTGCAGAGCACAAAGATGGCGCTAAGCGGGAGTTGAGTGGGTAGAGCCCAATTTACCTTACATTCAGTGTGTAATCAGCCCATGAAAGCTTAGGTGCATGATAGGGTGTGACCTTGACAGTGATTGTTTCCTCTTCCTCCCCTGCCATACCACCCGATTTTTTTGGCTTTAAAAGGGCTGCTCTCTGTTAATAAACGAGTTCTCTTCCTTCTTGACTTGGCTCCCTGCTGTGTCTGATTGTCCCCCAGCTGAGGAGTGTGGAAAATGGGCAAGCAACGCACTTACCTTTCCTCGGACCCCGTCTGTCTTTCGTGGGACGGACAAAGACCCAACAAGTTACCTGTTCTCAACTGTGCTCTGAAAAGATTAATGGAAAAACATCTCATAATTTAAAAGAGACCACATTCACTTAATACCTTCATTTTGTTTTTTGGTTTCTTTTGGAGCTAAAGTTTCACTGTATATCTCTTTGATTATTTTCCTGCCTAGTCCTTGTTTCCTGGAATTACAGGTATGCATTTACACATCCGTTTCACATTACTTTTTTTTACAGTATTTTGTTACAATTTTTCTATTTTTATTAGTTACTGTTACAATTGTCTTACTGTACCTAATTTATACCTGAAGCTTCATTGTAGCTATATTTGTTTGAGTAAAAGCATAAAATGGTCATCTTGGTATTAACAGTGTTGCTGATTGAGTATACTAAAATCAGCATAGGCTCCAGTCCCATATAGAAAATAGCATAGTATGTCATACAAAGTAAGTTAATCTTTAAATCACGTCAAGGTTATATCTATTACCAACATACATGTAACAGTATATAAATAGTTGCTATATTGAATGTTTGGGGAACATTTTTTCCTGATATTTTAAATTTCTGGTTGATTGATCACCTACATGTGGAAATTCTGGATACTGAGGGTTAACTCTCTAAAGTACTTCATTGATTTCAGGTATCCACTTGAAATGTATATCCAGAGGCTAAACAGGAACTACTGTAAAGATCAATATGAAACTTGAACCTCTTATTTTGCCATAAATATCATCAAATAAAATGGTGGGATAAATTTGATTATGTACCTCTTCCTCCTCCTCCTTTTCTTCCTCTTCCTCCTACTTGCTCCTCTTTTTCCTCTCCTCCTTCTCCTCCTCCTCCTCCTCCTCCTCCTCCTCCTCCTCTTCCTCCTCTTCTTCTTCTTCTCCTTCTTCTTCTTCTTCTCTTCTTCTTCTTCTTCTTCTTCTTCTTCTTCTTCTTCTTCTTCTTCTCTTCTTCTTCTTCTTCTTCTTCTTCTTCTTCTTCTTCTTCTTCTTCTTCTTCTTCTTCTTCTTCTTCTTCTTCTTCTTCTTCTTCTTCTTCTCCTCCTTCTCCTCCTTCTCCTTCCTTCTTCTTCTTCTCTCTCCTCCTCCTCCTCCTCCTCCTCCTCCTCCTCCTCCTCCTCCTCCTCCTCCTCCTCCTCCTTCTCCTCCTCCTCCTTCTCCTCCTCTTCTTCTTCTTCCTCCTCCTCCTCCTCCTCCTCCTCCTCCTCCTCCTCCTCCTCGTCTTCCTCTTCCTCCTCCTCCTCCTCTTCTTCTTCCTCCTCCTCGTCTTCCTCTTCCTCCTCCTCCTCCTCTTCTTCTTCCTCCTCCTCCTCCTCCTTCTCCTCTTCCTCCTCCTCCTCCCGTTCCTCCTCCTCCTCCTCCCGCTCCTCCTCCTCCTTCTTCTTGGCCAACACAGTTCTACATCCCAACCCTCTAGAGCTTCTAAAAACCTAGTTTGAGAAATTAACAATGTTTAATAATCAACACAAATTTTCCTTTTCCTTTCTAGGCTCCAGAACAGGGAAAGGTGGGGTGGGGTATAAATGGGACAGTCACCTAGGGAAAATTTTGCTGATTATCATATTTTTTGTTCATATGGCATTTAAAAATATATTACCATATAATTTAAATCCTATTTTTAAAATTTCTTCATAGGAACAAAGAACAAATTTTTTTTTGTTTTTATGTATAAAGTTCACAATGCTGTCCCTATAAGTATCTTTTAAAACATTCTTTAGACATGACTTCTACAATCTCCATAGAGGCAAAACTGAAGTCTATATATTAAATATTCTAATCATAATATGAAATAATTAGGAAGGGCAAATCAATAGAAACAATGAAAACTATGTCAAACACAATGAACAGGACAATCACCCATCAAACAGATCCTTTTCTTCTTTGAGAACAGCAGTCTGAGAATGTGCAGAATTACTGAGAGGACAATGTTTGAATTCAAAGGAAAGAGGAAAACCCTTAAAAATTGAAAGACAAACATGCACCAATATGTCATGCCTGTAATCCTAGATGCTCAGGACGCTCATTAGTGGCTAAAAAAAGCAAGAATAAACCGGATAACATCAAATGATCACCTTTCATAATTTAAAGACATTATAACAGAAGTGAAAATATATCCAACAGATATAGGGTACATATTTTTTAATGCTACAATGTTAATGCTACAAAGATCCTGAATCTTAAGTATTTTTATATCTTATAATTCTCTCTATATATATTTCTTTGGGGTCCAATCATGGGGCTTGAACTCTGGGCCTGGGCGCTTTCCCTCAACTCTTCAACTCAAGGCTAGTGCTCTACCTCTTGAGCCACAGCGCCATTGCTGATTTTTTCTTTTGGCTTATGTGGTGCTGAGAAATGAAAACCAGGGTCTCAAGAATGCAAGGCAAGCGCTCTACAACTGAGCCACCTTCCCAGCCCCTAATTCTATATATGTTTTTCTGAATAGTATATTTCTTTTTCTTATTTGTGAAAATACTGTACAGAAGGGTTACAATTACATGAACAAAGTAATGAGTACATTTCTTATCAAGCATTGTTGCCTCCTAATCTGTTTCCCTTTCACATCCATTCTCATCCCCCCACCACGTGTCCCCCTACCTCCCCCCAGGCCAAGCGGTAAAGTTCATTTTTCAACATAACGACTTGTATACCTCATTATTGCAATGGGTCCACCTGTATCCCTATTTAAACTGTTTGTTTTTTCCCTTCCTCTCCACAAATTATACCAACATCAAATACAGTGAAAACAGGGGTTATACTGTTGGGGAGGGGCATACCAAGCAACAAAGAAATCATCTTATAAATGTTAGAAACAATCACAAGAAAGAAAAAATCATTTGAATACTTATATTGGGGTTCATTTCACCTAACATCAACTTATCTGACCATTTCTGCTTGTCTCAAAAATATACGTTATTGCAAATAAGGGAAACCATGGGACCTATGTTTCTTTGGCCTGGCTTACTTCATTTAATATTTTTCCAAGTCTTTCCATTTCATAAGAAATGGGGCAATGTCTTTCTTTCTGATAGAGGAATAGAATTCCATTGTGTATACATACCATATTTTCTTAATCTATTCATCTACTAAGGGGCATCTGGGTTGGTTCCATTTCTTACCTATGGTAAATAATGCTGCAATAAACACACTCGTGCTGGAAGCTTTAAAATAATCATGTTTGTAACATTTGTGTAAATGCTCAAAAGTGGGATTGCTGGGAAATAGGGGAGCTCTATATGGAGTCTTTTGAGGAATATCCATACTACTTTCCAAAGTGGTTGAACAAGTTTACACGCCTACCAACAATGCAGTAGGGCTCCCTTCTGTCCACAGACCAACCTGCTGTTAGAATTCTTGATTATAGCCACACTAACTGGGGTGAGGTGGAATCTGAATGTTTTGATTTGCATTTATTTTATAGCTAGGGAGGTTGAACATTCCTTCATGTGTCTACTGGCCATCCTTCTTTCCTCTTCAGAGAAGTTTCTTTTTATGTCTTTAGACCACTTATTTATTGTGAGGATTTGCTGTTGGGACATTTATTTTTTGAGTTCCAGGTATATTTTAAATATGAGACCCTGGTCCATTGTATGGCTAGTGAAGATCTTCTCCCAATCTTTGGGCTTTCTATTGATCTTGCTAGCTTCATCCTTTGCCAGGTAGAAACTCTAAAATTTCATGCAATCCCATTTGTCCGACCTTTCTTTGATTTGCTGTGTTTCTGGGTCTCTTTTAAGAAAATTTCGGCCTGTGCAAGGAGACTTAGAGTTTTTCCAATTCCATCCTGTAATGTTTTCAGAGTGTCTGCTTTGACTCCAGGTCTTTCATCCATTTGGAGTTGATTCTTTTGCAGGGTGATATATAAGGATCTAGCTTTAATTTTCTACAAGTGATTAACCAATTTTGCCAGCACCATTTACTGAAGAGGCTGTCTTTTTTCCATTCTAATTTTTAACTCCCTTATCAAAGATAAGATGGCTATAGGTCTGTAGGTTCATTTCTGGATTTTCAATTATATTCCATTGTTCCTGAAGTCTGTTCTTGTGTCAGTATCAAGCTGTTTTGATTACAATGATGTTGTAGTAGTGTTTGAAATATGGTATTGATATTCTTCCAGCACTTTTCTTTCTGTTTTTGATCATTTTTGCTATTTGGGGTCTTTTATTGCTCCCTATGAATTTTTGGATTGCTTCTTCTACTTCTTTGAAGAATGAGGTTGGGATATTGATAGGTATCGCTTTGAATTTGTAGATAGCCTTGGGAACTACTGCCATTTTCACGATGTGGATCCTTCCAATTCAGGAGCATGGGAGGTTTTTCCATTTTCTAAGAGCTGTTTTGATTTTCTTTTTCAGGTTTTGAAAGTTTTCATCAGCTGGGCACTGGTGGCTCACACCTGTAATCCTAGCTATTCAGAAGGCTGAGATCTGAGGATCATGGTTCAAAGCTAACCGGGGAAGGAAAGTCTATGAGACTCTTATCTCGAATAAACCACAAGAAAACTGGAAGTGGTGCTCTGCCTCAAGTGATAGAGCACTCGCCTTGAGCTGAAGACTTGTGGGACAGCACCCAGGCCCAGAGTTCAAGACCCATGACTGACAAAAAACAAAAAAGTTTCCACCAAAAAGATCATTCAGTTTTTGGTTAATTCCTAGGTGCTTTATTTTTTGGGGGGGTTATTATAGATGGAGTCGTATTCCTGGTTTCAGCCACACTTTTCTCATTGTTGGATTAGAGAAAAGCTATAGTCTTTGAGGGTTAATTTTATAACCGCCTACTTTGCCAAAGTTTTGAATCACTATGAGTAATTTGAGAGTGGAGTCCATGGGATTCTTTAAATACAAGATCATGTCATCTACAAAGAGGGAGAGTTTTATTCATCTTTCCCTATTTGGATCAATTCTATGTTTGCATCTAGTCTTATTGTTCTTATTGTTTTAGCTTGGCATTCTAATGCTAAATTGAAAAAAAAAAACTGGAGAGAGTGGACATCCTTGTCCCCTTCTCTTTTTTTATTGTGAAAATAATTTACAGAGGAGTTACAATTACATGGGCAAGATAATGAATACATTTCTTCTCAAGCATTGTAGACTCCTCTTTTGTTTCCCATTCCCAGCCCTTCCCATCCTCCCCCCGCCCCCACCCAATCCTCCCCCCACCCCCCGCACCAAAGTTGTAAAGTTCGTTTTCGACAAACTACTTGTACATCTCATTGTTGCAATGGGTCCACCTGTATCCCTATTTAAACTATTTTTTTCCCCTTCCCCTCCACAAATTATACCGACACCAAATACAGTGAAAGCAGGGGTCATACTGTGGGGGAGTGACATACAAACAACAAAGAAATAATCTTACAAATGTGTTAGAAAAATTGCATGAAAGAGCCGGGCGCTGGTGGCTCACGCCTGTAATCCTAGCTACTCAGGAGGCTGAGATCTGAGGATCGCGGTTCAAAGCCAGCCCGGGCAGGAGAGACCGTGAGACTCTTATCTCCAATAAACCACCAGAAAACCGAAGTGGCGCTGTAGCTCAAGTGGTAGAGCGCTCGCCTTGAGCTGAAGAGCTGAGGGACAGCGCCCAAGCCCAGAGTTCAAGCCCCACGACCAACAACAACAAAAAAAAATTGCATGAAAGAAAAACTAACATTGGAATACATATCTTAAGGTTCATTTCCCTAACATCAAATTATCTGACCTTTTTGCTTGACTCAGACATATATAGATATTGCTAATAAGGGAAACCAAGGGACCTATGTTTCTTTGGGCGTGGCTTACTTCACTTAATATAATTTTTTCCAAGCCTTTCCATTTCCTAACAAATGGGGCAATGTCATTCTTTCTGATGGAGGCATACAATTCCATTGTGTATATACACCACATTTTCTTGATCCATTCATCTACTGAGGGGCTTCTACTGAGGTTCGATATCTTAGATACAGTAAATAATGCTGCAATAAACATATTCGTGCTTGTAGCTTTATTGTGGTCTTGTTTGTGAACATTTGGGTAAATGCCGCACAGGCCGCAATTTTCTTAATAGAGACCAAGAAACACAACAAATCAAAGAAAGGTAGGACAAATGGGATTGCATGAAATTGCAGAGCTTCTGCATGGCAAAGGACATAGCCAGCAAGACCAATAGAATGCCCATGGATTGGAAGAAGATCTTATCTAGCCATACAACGGACAAGGGTCTCATATCTAAAATATATTTGGAACTCTAAAAATTAAATTCCCCAACAACAAATCCTCAAAGAAACAACTGCCCAATAAATAAGTGGGCTAAAGTCGTAAAAAGAAACTTCTCTAAAGAGGAAAGAAGCATGGCCAATAGGCACAAGAAGAAATGCTCAAACTCCGTAGCTATAAAAACATGCAAATCAAAACATCATTGAGATACCACCTCACTCCAGTTAGAATGACTAAAATCAAGAACTCTAATAACAACAGATGCTGGAAGGGGTGTGGACAGAAGGAAACCTTACTGCATTGTTGGTGGGAGTGTAAATTTGTTCAACCACTTTGGAAAGTAGTATGGAGGTTCCTCAAAAGACTCCACATAGAGCTTTCCTATGACCCAGCAATCCGTTGTCCCCTTTTTGATTTAAGAGGAAATAGGTTTAGTTTTTAATCATTAAGTATAATGCTGGCTGTAGGTTTGTCATATACAGCCTTTATTCTACTGAGGAATGGTCCCTGGATTCATAATTTTTCCAGAGCCTTCATAGTCAAGATAACTCTCCCTCTCCATTTCCACATCCCTCTATTCCTATTTTTACCCACATATCTCCCTCAACCTAATAATGTCTGCTTTGCCAAATTCTTCTTTGCAGTTCGCAGCACGCTAACACATAGTTGTTTGATGTTGAATAGATATATCTGTTGAACTAGATTGTATCTGCAGTCGTTTTACTATGCAACTACAAGCTTTGGTTGATGCTTGCCTCAAGATAGTGTCCTAGCACAAAACTGGTGTTACATTCATCGCAAATGGGCAGAATAAACCTGAAAAACACAAGAAAAATGGTAAGTCCGGGTATCTCAAATCTCACTCATGGTAATCAGAGACAGAACAGAAAATGAATAATCCAGAGGAGAGCTCCAAAAAAGCTCTACAAACACTAATGGTAAACATGGTAAATGAAAAGATTGAAAAGCTGCAAAGATTTTGTGTGAGCGTGAAAGGGAGAGAGAGAAGACAAACCAAAGGTCAATACAGGAATATCATGAGCCTGAGGAAGCTACTCAAAGATTGATACAGGAATTGTATGAGCAGCTTGAGAACACTCAAAGAGAAATAAAAGAATGGTGTGAGCAGGCTGAGAAAAGTCAAAGAGATAGACAGCAATTGTGGGAGCTGGTGTAGAAGAGACAAAGAGAAAGTCAGGAGTGGTGTTAGGAGGCTGAGAACACTCAAAGAGAACTACAGGAATTGAGTGAACATAAGGAAGGTAATCAAAGAGTGATAGAGGAATTGAGAGAGCAGGATGAGAATACACAAATATGCCTAAAAGCTTCCATAGAATCCATAAACAGAGAGCTGAAAGAAGTCAGGAAGTCCACAAAGGGCACGCTGACTGGAACCCAACAGAAGGAATGGGAGTCCAAGGAAACCATAACCAATCAACTAAGTGATTTGAGAATAAATACTGAACACTAAATTAAGGAAGTAAAGAAGTTCACACAAGATCTAAAACAAAGCTCCAACAAAGAATTGGAAGCCATCAAAGCCAACCAACTAGAAGGAAAGAAATAAATAACAAAGTAGAAGGTCTTGATAGTAGATCGAATCTCGGGGATTGAAGACAGCCTAGATATTATAGAGGAAGAACATACAACCATTCAAGAAAAATCCAAGAAATATGATAGATCAATTCAACACATGGAAGACACCATCAGAAGGCCTAATCTGAGGATAATGGGTGTAGAGGAGCACCTTAAAACAGAAGTTAATGGTCTAGGAAATTTGTTTAACAGGATCCTAGCAGAGATCTTCCCAAACATGCAAAAAGATAGGCCCATTAAGATACAAGAAGCTTTTAGAAATACAAATAGACCTGGCCAAAACAGGACATCCCACTCTCACAGTATAATTATCTCAGGATCAATTCAGACCAAGGAAAAGATCCTTAAAGCTGTCAAAGAGAAAAGATCAATCACCTATAAAGGGAAACGAATTAGAATCACCTCAGATTACTCAGCAGAGATAATTAAAGCAAGAAGAGCTTGGAATGATGTATGCCATGCCCTAATGACAAACAAATGTCAACCAAGAATACTATACCCAGCTAAACTCTCGTTCATAACCTAAGGTCAAAGAAAGTCCTTCCATAGCAAAGAAAAATTGAAACAATTTATCTCCACCAAACCAGCCCTACAAAAGATTCTTAAAGATGTCCTGCACATAGAAAACCAACAAGACCACAATAATGGCCAAGAAACTAAACCCAAACTGAGAATCCAAGAAGCATAGGAAGAACTCAGTTGCCTCATCCCCCAAGAAGGTGGATAAAATGGCAGGAACTCCCTAATACCTCTCAGTCCTATCTCTTAACATTAACAGACTCAACTCTCCAATTTAGCGACATAGACTGTCTAGTTCGATTAAAAAGCAAAATCCTTCCATCTGCTGCCTTCAGGATTCACTCTTGCCCAAAAAAAAAAAAACATTTTCAATATGAAAGTCTGGAACAAAATCTACCAAGCAAACGGCCCCCATTATCAAGTGGGAGTTGCAATACTAATATCAGATAAAATAGACTTCAAATTAAAACTAGTGAGAAGAGATAAAGAAGGTCACTACACACTAATTCAGGGATACCTCCTTCTGGAAGATATTACAATGCTAAATATATTTTCACCAAACAATGGAGCACCCAAATTTATCCAAGAAACACTACTTTCCCTCTAATCCCACATTGTTGGGGAGGTTAACACACCACGTTCCCCTCTAGATAGATCAACTTGGCAAAAACTCAAAAGAGAAACTGCGGACCTAAACAACTGCATAGATCAATTAGATTTAACAGACACCTACAGAATATTTCAACAAGCAGCATCAAAATGCATGGTTTTCTCAGCAACACATGGAAAATTTTCCAAAATAGACCACATTTTAGGCCACAAAGCAAATTTGTCCAAATTCAGGTACATTGAATTTATACCTTGTATTCTCTCAGAACACAAGGGAATAAAATTAGAACTCAGCATTAAAAACCACCAAAGAGTGTCCTGTTATTACGCAAGGAGCTGGAACAACACACTGCTGAATCACGATTGGTTCATGGAATAGATTAGAAAGGAAATTCAAGTGTTCATGTTATTCAACAAAAATGAGCACACAAACTACCAGCTCCTCTGTGAAATAGCAAAGGCAGTACTCAGAGGCAAGTTTATAGCTGTCAGTTCTTACATCAACAAATTGGAGAGATCTGAAACCAACAATTTAATGAGACATCTGAGCCTCCTTGCAAAAGAGCAGTAAAATAAACCCCAATCCAGTAGATGGAAACAATAATTAAAATTAAATCAGAATTAAATGAATTAGAATAAAAAAAAAACACAGAAAGAATCAACACAACAAAGTTGGTTTTTCGAAAAAAATCAACAAAATTGACAGACGCTTAGCAAATCTTATCAGAAAAAGAAGAGAACACACCCATAATAAGTTTTATAATTTAGGTCAGGTGGTAGGAAAGGAAGTGGAAAACAATATTAAATCCAGTAAAGCTGACATTCCTATTACATCACTAAGGAAGTAGTGTTAAGACATGCAGGACTCATAGGGTTGTTGCATGTGACATTACTATGTAAAACACTATTAACGATCATCTCAGACATCCATAACATTCTGCTTCCATTTTCAAGGTCAAGAGCCAAATATTTATGACTTTTTATTAATTGGGTGTGTTTCCTAGGAAGGAAGAAGGAGGATTTGGTAGGTGATGATGGAAAAATATGCGTATTAGCTCCCTGTCCAAATTTTTTGCAGTTTTATTTATTTTTCTTCTTTATATTATTTTTTTATTGTGAAAATACTGTACAGAGGGATTACAATTACATGGGCAAGATAATGAGTACATTTCTTATCAAGCATTTTAGCCTCCTCCTTTGATTCCCCTTCCCATCCTTTCCCATCCTCTCCCAGTCCCCCCACCCAATTCTCCCCGCTACTCCCCTCCACCAAATCTGTAAAGTTCATTTTTCGACATAACGACTTGTACATCTCATTGTTGCAATGGGTCCACCTGTATCCCTATTTAAATGATTTTTTGCATTTTTTAAAAGTGCTACTGATTAACTCACACTTACATCTAATTGACTTGCTGTCTGCACAAGATGCATATAAATGAAGATATTTATTCTGGTGGATACTCACATATATTAACAAAATCCATTTCTGGAAAATAAAAGATACTAGGTAAGAAATTATAAAGTATTGTCTATAAAATAGTTTATTTTCTTGGAGAACAAAAGGTAGTATTGAAATGATTAGTCAGATTTCTTTGAGATTTTTTGCTGTCTCAGTATCAAAATGTTCTCTAATTCCTGTAACATCCAAGCATAAAAAATATGATTTGAAGATCTCAGTAGTTTTAGAAACAAAGGTACATAATACCTTCCTTCCTTCAGAGACATGTTAGCACAAGTATGATTGATTTTATTATAGATCTCTTTTTTCTCCTTATCTCATGTATTGCATATCTTGGTATATTACTCTATGTCTTGCATCAGCTTCTGTAGGTGGGATTTACCTCTACCTGCAATGTCAAAATGGGTTATGTGACTTACTTCAGCTTACAAAAGTGAACGAGAATTAGAGAAAGACTATTTCTAGGGGAAGATTTCTATCTCATTGTCTGTGTCTAAAAGCTGACTTGTTTTCCCTTAGCCATAAAAATAGCATATTTCAGAGGGAGTCTTCCTTCAATTTATATACTGGAAGAATATAGCATGTGAAATTGAAGCAAAACTGAAATACAGCCTCATACATATGACACAAGCAGAATTAAGCTAATATTAGAATGTGATATTAAGATGTTAGTTTCTTACCATCCTTGTATAGCATTATGATAGTTGACTATAGCACACCAGAATTTAACATATCCTAACCAAGAACTTAACAAATAGATAACATTTCCTGTTGGAAATTATTACAATATTTTATAAATAAGCATTCTCCATGTGATCACTTGTAGGATTATCTTTCCTATAGATGGGTTTAATCACTCTAGAGCACTGTATCTAATATCCATTATCATTATCCAGACCTTGTGATTGTGATGAGGAAGAATAAAATATCTAGATTTCTTCTGCTCTTTTCCTCTTCTCCTATTTCTAGTGTGAATTCTCATCCTTTCTCCAAATTCTATTAATAAAGGAAGAATTACACATTGTGGATATCAAGCAAAAGGCTTCAAATCAAGAATTTCATTCTTTCAGAAACAGAGGAAGTAAATCAGAGTGGCTCAAGGAAGAATAAAAACATGATTTTTTTCCCTTTCTGGCTTTCACCTTAGAGTCTGAACATGACTCTAAATATCTAATAAACCATTTCCCTTGACTAATTTTTTAAAAATATAGTTTTTTAAATAAATGATAAATTAAAAATAAATAATAATTTGTTGTTTGTTTTTGGGAAGCATGAAATAAGACTGCATTAACAATGTGTGAGTTGAGAGACTAAATTATATCAGAATCGTACATAATGAAAAATAGACCATTTTAAGATAAATAGCTTGTAGATACATTTTTAATGTGATATACCCTCAAAGTCATCTATTTTCTTCTTTTCCTCTCCATGCTGATTCAACTTCAATAAGCAGTTCATGTAATTCAAATGGCTGCCTTTTTTTTCAAAAATAGATTAGACCCAAAAAAGTTAGAAAAAGAGAACCAGTATTGGGTGATGCATTCTTTAAAAATAGCAGTCAAATAAATATTAACCATAATTTCAAAATAATAACAATCAAATGCTCTTGAAAAGAGAAGATTGTATGCAGAATATATAAAAAGTGATAGTGCCAGAACTGCTTCAGGCATTTAGGATTTCTAGTACATGACAATGTTTTAATCAGGATTAATTGCTTTTAGGGACTAAATTTTTTCTAGTTATATTTCACTGAAGAAATATGTTGTTCAGGTTAATGAAAGGAAAACAGGTTATAGTAGAAAGAATGCTAAACACTCATTGTACATAGCAAAATACCTTTACAGAATATCTGTCTTTCCCACATACCTAATTCTTCCAATGTAGATTTGCATTATATATATGTTGGTAAAATAATAACCTCTCATTAGTCAAGGAGCACAAATTTGAAGAATTATCATATGGGGGAAGTATATTCAAATGGGTAGTTAAAAGTCTCAGGTATAGTTCAAAAGGGACATGATTAGGTAAGAACCACCAGAAAGATATAAAGATGCTACATTAGAAGATAAAGGAAAAAATAACAACCTAGATTCTGAATTTCTGGGAAGCAGAACAGGAGATAAATGCCTTTTCCACTAGAATCATTTGAAAAATATTTTAGCTCAGTGGGTGTCTCTATTTTAATCTAGTGAGACTTCTTTTAGATTTCTGTCCTTTAGGACTGTAAAATGGTAAATACGGATTATTTAAGCCAAATAACTTGTAGAAATACTTCACAGCAGATTTGGTTTAGTAAATTAATTCAACTACAGCCTTTTCCTAATGAAACTACAGGGACACAACATTTCCTAATTTCTGAGAATATGAAAAAATTGCCACCAGCTTAGCACACATGTATGATGTACATACTACTAAGGGCCTTGCATTAATGAAGTCTTGAAATACTAAATAATATCTAAATAAGAAGCTCCCTACCTTTATTTTCACATTTGGGGATCACTAAGTACCAAAGTTATGTAGAAGGCTAGGGTAAGAATATGGAAATTGAATCTGTTTGCTAATATTATAAAGATAATTTATGTCATGTTGAGTTAGAGTTTCTAAAGTAAAAAAGGTAAAACAGAAACAGAGAAATTAGAGAATCCAGTAAAGTTATAGTCATCCCAGGATGGTATAGAATTTCATAGCAACACTAGATGGTGAAAAAGAAGATAACAAAAATGAGTCCCCTGGAACAATGCGAAACAAAATTTACACCACAGATTGTAATATAGCTAGAAAATAGTTTCCACTATGCTGTCTTTGATATTTTAGGTTTGTTTTCACAGCAACTTTCACCTCTTAGGAAATGACCCTTTATTAATACACAAGGCTTTGCAACTTATAACCCAGAAACAAATGCTTCTAAATTTAAACAAGCATGATACTAAGTGTAACCCAGTCTACAGCTGATAAATAAGAATGATCTTCAGGAATAGTCAAAAAATCTTGAAATTTTTCATACCTTTCCTCTTCTCCAACATGAGAAGTCCTAGTCAAGATATGTAAAATATTAATAAAGGATTTTTATATTTTTTATTGTTCACTCCAAAGCAAATACACTTTCTTCTTTCCAAGCCAGACTTTGGAAGAGTCAAACCCTCACGATTATTTTATAGACAAGAGATTACTGCTTTGGGTTAGGTGTTTTCCTGCCTTAGGGTGTTGCTCTCTACTATTTTGGCAACTCCATAGAAAAACAAGATAAATCCATTATGCTTATACTGAATTGTTCAAAGTCAAGACGTCTTCAAACACAGTTTTCTGTTACCTTCTTCACTGCTAATTAAACTTTAATTATTGCACTTTAAATGCAACAAAAACGTGTTACTTTACTGTATATTCTCATTGAAACTGGTGATTACAGGAGTGTCTGTGATTGCTTTTTTAATTGTGTTCAAGTATTTTCCTTATTGCCTTTGTTGCAGTCTTCTAGTCAGGAACAGAGGGTTACCCAAAAAGATCTTCCTAAGATATAACATGTTAGGCAGAAAAAAGTAGATGTATAATTAAAGATTTTCATCTCTTAAGAGACTGCAAAGCCCAGAAGACATTTTGCTATTACTGGCATGGTTAAGATGACTTGAATGTTTTGGATCTTAAACTAAGTGAAATTCATGTAAAATGTTACAGTTGTTCCAAACAATGATTATAGCTTATACTTTTCTTCTCCAATGAGATGAAAACTCTGATAAGGTTGGAGGGTATATCGATTTTATGGTAGAAGGGTTAATGTTAAAAAGCCAAGGGAAATTCCTAAAACAGCACTGCCTATCACATATCATTTAATTATTCTTATGGTATATAAGTATATAAACATACAAATATGAATTGAGTGACAAATATGTGATTTACAGAATTCAATAACAACTAAGTCCAGAAAAACCTCCTCTATATTTATATAAACTAGTATATCTAGTGAGGATTTAAAATTTTTTAGAATACATATTTTAACATTTATGTCAAAATATTTATTTTAACTGTTTATTTTTAGTCAGTTGTGGTGCTTGAAATCTGGGCCTGGACATTGTCTCTCAGCTCTTTAGCTCAAGACTAGTGCTGTACCCCTTGAGTCACTGTCAGTTTTTTGGTGGCTCATTGGAGATAAGAGGGTCGTCGACTTTACTGCCTAGGCTGGCTTTGAACCATGATTCTAAGCTCTCAGCCTCCTTACTAGCTAGGGTTACAAGCATGAGCTACTGGCTCCTAGATATATAATTATTTTTTACATATTTTTAAAGTATTGAGTGGTAATCCCATTTATTTATATTGTGTAATGATAAGCTCCATCATATCCATTAATTTCTGCATGTAACAATTCTTTTTAGTGAGAATGCACTAAAACGTATCTTCTGGGTATGATGAAATATCTATTCTTAACTATAATAACTTTGATTCTTGTGGTATACAATTAATATATTTACTTTTACTCAAAGAAATCTGCTAATTTAAGTTAAATAAAACATGATTTGTAAAGTGAAAGTAATTTATGGTTTCATTGATTGTTTTAAGAAAACAATTATGCCTTTCGTTTTCAAATATATTTCTGTGGGAATGTTTGATACTCATTGATTTAACTGTTAAAATTAATAACAGTTATATTATATCAAGTTGATTCAAACTTGTATTTGAAAATTGCACACTTAACACAAATATACTTCCACTTTCCTCTACCACATAATTAAAATAACAGTAAAGCAAAGATTGGTGTTAGCCATTCATGTGTATAATTCTACAACTCAGGAGGCTGAGACCTGAATATTTTAGTTCAAAGTCAGTCCAAACAGACAAAAATGTGAACACTTATCTCCAATTATCCAGCAAGAAACAGAATGTGAGCATGTGACTCAAGGATAGAGTGTCAACAGCCATGAGCAAAAAATACACGGGAGACCATTAAACATTGAGTTCAAGCCCTAAAAATGACATATACACACAAGACAACAACAAAATGTACTACGATTATCAATAATGAAGACAAAATAGTAAAAATGATCCTGAGAAAGGTGTAAACATCTGGAAGACAGAAATCATTTGACAGAATTTTGATTCATGAGAGGGAAAAGTCACAGCCTCATTTGTACAATCTCATTGTAGTCATTTGCGTTGAAACCTGGCTACTGGGTAACATGTGAAAGAGTAGATTGGACATACCTGACATAGGAGAAATTGCCTTTGACTATGAACCATCCCACTCTGCAAAAATTTAAAATCGTGTTTGTTAATTTAAATAAAACTTATTGTTAGAGACTGTTTGGTCCACACAGACAGAGATCCTTATTTTGAGGCTTCAGATCAGTGCTTTTTTTTTTTTATAACCAATCCTGTTTTACCCCCCTTCCCTTGTGCAGCTATACATTACTTAGCTGGCACCAAACCAAGTCTTTGAACTAGACACCCGTTCCTTAATCCCTCCCTTTCTCCAGCTACAACTCATTTCACATACTATCTCTGTCTTAGCATTAGTTGTTTTCTGACTAATTCCCATCAGAAATCACTTATATTCATGTAAACCCACTATAAATAACCTAGTTAGAAAGGGGAGAAAGGGTTTAACATTGTCTGAGGCTCTCATCTGTAGGTTTGCTCCCTAATAAATCTGTGCTACACTATCGCTTTTTTTTCATGGCTTTTGAGTCTGACAAATGATTGATTTGGTTTGATGTAATCCCATTTATCCAGACTTACTTTGGAAATTTTGACCTATGCTAAGGAGCCCCCATGTTTCCCCTAACTCTTCCTGTAAGATTCCTAAGGCATCTGGAATTACATTGAGCTCTTCAATCCATTTGGAATTGATTCTGGTGCAGGAGGATATAAAATGATCTAATTTCAGTTTTCTGTGTACAGCCAGATAAACCAATTTTTTGAAGAGGCTGTTTTTCTTCCATCCTGTGTTTCTGGCTTCCTTATCAAAGATTATGTGCCTATAGGAGTGGATTCATTTCTGGATCTTCAATTCTGTTGTATTGATGGAATTCTGTGCTTCCATGGGAAAGAATGGCATTACCCCATTCTGAAGAAATGGAAAGACTGGGGAAAAAATGGTATTAAGTGAAATAAGCCAGATCCAATTAAATATATGCTGCATGGTTTTCCTCTTTTCTGATAACTAGATATGCCCATAAATCTACATGTAAATCCAATAGATAGTAAAACACAAATAATTACACTTGGATATGATTAACAGCACTCTAAGCATTCACATGGCAAGAACAAGGGACACTTTTCTTAGGAGAGGATCACAGTGGCTCAATTGTTATGTGCATATGACCAGACAAATGTGGCTTATTGCAATGAACTCTAAGAATCAATCATATATATGAAATACATATATCTGTATATACTTTTTAAAGATGTCACAAATAACTGACTTCTCTGTAAACTCAAAAGCAAAATTCTAAGTTTAGAAGATAAAATTGAGGAGTTTTCAACACAAATTAAAATACATAGGGGAAAAAGTGGGAGAAAATATAAGATGAAAAGTATAATAGCTAACTATTGAAGAATTCATAAACAATTTTCAAAACTCTACAAAAGAGCTTGGGTACAGCTAAGTTGTAGAACTAGACTGATATGTACAAAGCCATGATTTCAATCTCCAAACCTAAAGGTCGAATAATAAGTTAAAAAATAGTAATAATACAATATTTACTTGAAATAAATGCTTTTATATTAGAGAGGCCTGAATCATAAAACAGTAAACAAAATACTTTCAATTCTTGTATCCAGTGAGATGAAACCAAGAATGAAGAACAAATAGTTTCTTTTTATCCATTCCTTTCATTTTCTGTTTTCTTCTTTTCTTTTTCCTTTGGCACTACTGGTGCTTGAAATTGCTAAGGCTCTAACCACTTTAGGTTATTTTTCAGGCCAAGCCTCCCTTGAGCAATAATCTCTTACCTATGGCTTCCACATCGTGAGATAATAGGAAAATTACACTATATCTAGCTTTCTTTGTTTTTGTAGTTTTTTTTATGATTTTTTTTGTCAAAACTGTCCATGATATCAGACTTCTAAATCTCTACCTCCTAATTAGCAAGGTAAGTTTGGGAGCAGACTAGATTTTAATGTAAACATTCAATATTTACTTCTGTTTTCGAGATATCATTAAATTATATTGAGGTTAGTATGGATCTTTATGATGTTGTAAGAACACACATAATTCCCTAGAAACCTTTTTCCAATTTATTTAAATATTTCTATTATACATCACAAATATGACATTAATATTTCACAAGTACCTAACGGAGACTTCAGTTACTTTATTTTGTGATATATTAACCCCAATATAATTTTATCAAGTCTATATGAATATACAATATTTGCAGATACATTATTTAGAGAATTAATTCATATAGTTTACTTTTAATATTTTTGGGTAAGTACTTGGTTTCAAATTCAGAGCCTTGCATTTGCCAGACAGGTACTTTACCGCTTGAATCATGCCACATCAAGCAATTTTTGCTTTGATTGTTTTTGATATAGAATCTTGCTTTGTTTATTCCTATGCTACCTATATACTGAACTTCCTAGTTGTATGTCCAGTAATAGGTAGGATAATATCCATACATTGACACACCCAGATTTTATTGATTGAGATGGAGATCTCTTGTATGTTTTCCAGTTAGACCTTGAACTGCGACTATCCACGTTTCTATTTTCAGAGTAGCTAGGATTATAGGTATAAACCACCTCATTTGGCTTTTATTATTTATGTTTACGAAAAGTCTGAAAGTATGAGAAAATCATCTAGAGTTTACTGCCATACCCAGATTCTAGGTTATACATTTGTTTGTTCTTTCACAAACTGTTTTGTGACACACTGTTTTATATAGCGATATGGCACAACAATAATGCAAATATATATTGCTAATGTCATTTCAAACAGCTGTGATGATCTAATTTGTACGTGTGGATTTGTTTCCTGGGAAAACATCTTGAGTACATAGGCCAAAAATTTGATAGTCCTAACAAGCAAGAATTTGCTTCCATTATGATCAGCAGTTTGCAAAGAGTGGTTCCATGCCTGTAGAGGAGACTGGTCACAGGGGAATTCCCTGCTGTGACCCTAAAATAAATCTGCTCTTTTCAAACTAGCAGAATGGTAAAAATTTGTCAAAATTATTATATGGGAACTTTCTTGATCTGATAAAGAGTACTGTATTAGAATGAAAGTATTCCCAGTTGCTCTGAAATCAGGCAAAAATATCATCCATTTCTATTCAAACACATTGCAGGCATTTTTTGCTAATATAATGAAGCAAAATACAAAATTCTTGTCAAATAGCTTTTATTCATATTATATAAGGAACTCTTAAATACATGAATCATACAATAAATAACCCAATTAAGCAGATACATAGAGAAGGCAAATAAGCACATCAAAAACCCATACATTACAATACTGTTGTAGAAATTCTTCCAAATGGGTTCAGATAATGCTTTCTGCAATGTAAGGAATGTTAATAATTTCACTATCTTGAGACTTAAAAATAATAATTTAAAGGGAAATACATAAAGAACTTCAGAATTCATGGAATTCTTGTTTCATGTTCTGTGCATAATACTTCACAAAAGGTATATTTTTGGGGGGGGGGTTCCTTTCGTAGGCCCTGAACTCTGGGATTGGGCGCTGCCCCTCACCTCTTTAGCTCAAGGCTAGTGCTCTACCACTTGAGACACATGCCACTTCCAGATTTTTTTCTTTTTGCTTATTTGGTGCTGAGGAATCGAACCCAGGGCCTCAGGCATGCAAGGCAAGTGCTCTACCACTGAGCCACCTTCCCAAGGTATATTCTTTAATTCTAGAAAACACTAATATTTTTATCTGTTTACAGGAAAAACAACAACACATGACAACTCTAAGAAACATGTCCAATGTCACCCAGCTAGCACAAGAGTTTTAGATATTAGTATATTCATGGGGTTTCCAAATCATGAATTGAATCTGAGCCATGGATTCTGGTTCTGCTCAGTCTCAATTGTCATTTACACATCAGCCTTCAGAAACATACCAACTCTCCTCGTGCCTCCATTTCTGCATTTTTAAAATGAAGATAACATTCTTCCAACCCTAGATGATGAGATAGGTAACACCATCAGATGACACAAAACACATATTTTCATTATTGTGATTTATCCAACAATTGTTGAATAGTTTTTATAAAAATCTATGAAAAAATTATCTTACAGCTTTTATAAAAATCTCAACAACTCACAAAAAAAATATTAAAAAAATATCTCAACCATAATTTTATTGGCTTAACACCTTGCTTGAAAGTGTATCCCAAATACCAACAGAATTTACCGTATTTTTTCAAGTTGATAAATCAACTCAATCCTCCTCTTCTCTTAAGAAATAAATCCTCGGGCTGCGAAGGTGGCTCAGTGGTAGAGCGCTTGCCTTGCATGCTCAAAGCCCTTGGTTCGATTCCTCAGCACCACATAAGCAAAAAGAAAAAAGCGGGAAGTGGCGCTGTGGCTCAAGTGGTAGAGCGCTAGCCTTGAGCTGAAGAGCTGAGGGACAGTGCCCAGGCCCAGAGTTCAGGCCCCATGACCGGACCCAAAAAAAAAAAAGAAAGAAATCCTCTTTATGAGCTCCTCACATTCTGACACATAGCTATGAAGTGCAATTTCATGAGCCCATTATCTCTCATTTTCTGCTCATTGAAATCTGTTTGACAAAATTGTTCTGTTACAAAGCTGGTTGCAAAGACTTTCCTGTGATTTTCCCAAATGATGGTAGTCATTTCTGTGACTTGGTAAATATTTTAAGGCAATTGAAGAAGGAAATTATAGCAGAAAGTTCCACAGGAAATATTTTGAAAATTGTATTATAATCTTTCTTCCTTTTTCTTGTCTCTTTTTCGCAGGAGAAGGGATTGAACTAGGGCCTCAGACTTGCTGGATAATTTTTATTGATTCATATACCTAGCACTTTGTTTAGCTTTAGATTGATTTTCAGATAGTTTCTTATTAACTGCCTAGGCTGGCCTCAAACCATGACCCTCCTACTTCTGCCTCTCTTATCACCATGTGGCACCAGTGTGTTTTAAATATTGAAGTCCCAGTATTATACTTTTACCATACCAACTGCAAACCTCCTATACCTTCATAAGTAGTTAGAATTATTGACATGTACCACTATATCAAGCTGAATTTTCTTAAAAAGTAATCTTCAGTAGCTCTGCTAACAAAGAAATATTCATTCACTTCTCTTTCATCTACACTTCTCTGCCTCTGTAACTTCTTTCTCATTTTTCTCCTCATTGAATCAGGTAAGTTTGTGATAGCTTCAGTTTTGTTAATGTTTTCAAAATATTCCTTGTTAGTCTAAATTCTTCATTCCTCACGTTCTATATCATAGTGATTTTCCATACCAAAAATATTTGTCTCAGCTAAGAGAGGTGACTGATTCCTGCAATCCTAGGTACTCTGGAAGCTGAGATGTAAAGATTGGGGTTGGAAGCCAGATAAATATTTTCTATCTAAAAGGAACTTGGGTGCCTCCTAGAAACATAAAAAATTATTTCATATTTGTTATAATAACAGCTTACAAATTTAAAGTTATTCACTCGAGAAGCTTAATAGAAACAAGGAAGTAAACATGAATTTCTCTCAGGAAATCCAAGTCATTCATTACAACCCTTACTTGATTTGTGAAAGAGATGAAATATCATTCAGAAAACATAACTAGGTTCCATTGTTACATTCTCATTTTTGTCTTTATCAAAGATGATTCAGAGGTAACAGTCCTAAACAGATATGAGCCTGGAACATAATGTAAATGCCAGCATTGAATGATCTCTCCATGGTTAGAAAGACAATCTTCACAAATTTTCATGCACCTGAAAAACTCATACTGTTGCTTCGCTCTGAGCCTGGATGAGTTTTCCCATTTGTCCTTCTGTGGCACTGCTTCTGTGTCAGGTGTGTCTCTTTCATTTTATTCGGCCGAAGTGGACTCTTATTTCTGCTTGCAAACATTCTGAGAAGCTTTTGCCAGGCCACAAGTACTACAGATAAAATTTTCATCCCATATTCCCCTCTCACAGTTCTCCTGTCATGAAAAGCTGTTTACTGAACAAAATGGAACAATGATTGCACAGTGATATAAACCTGAGCAAGCATTATCACACTAGTCATAACACCAGAAAAGAACAAGTAGAGGAATCATTATCTGAGTGTCACCAGTATCAAATGACCTATTGCTCCACATGTTTAATTGGGACAACTAATAGATGTTTTGCTAGCTGCCAGTGGCTCACACCAGCAATCATAGCTACTCAGGAGACTGAGGTCTAAAGATTGTGGTTTAAAATGAGCCCAAGATAGAAAGTCCATGAGATTCTTACCTCCAATTAACTACCATAAAGCTGGAAGTGGTACTGTGGCTCAAGTGGTCGAGTGCTAACCTATAGCAAAGCAGCTCAGGGACAGAACTAAGGTCCCAAAACCAGCACACACACAAAGATAGATGCTTCTAGTTACAGGCCATGTTCTTCTTTATAATGCTTGTTTTGGTGAAGATTTTGTAAGTCAAATAATCTTGATGCAAAATAATAGCTATGCTGTCTTCGGCTTGTAGTCCTCAGGTTCATCTTCCTTGCCTGTACAATGAAGAAATTTCTTTGCCAAACTGGTGCAGTGGGAGAATCCAGTCTTAATATTCAATGTACATGTGTGAAAAATGTGACCACGTAAATGTAGGGGGTGGGGTTGGGTGAGATAGAGAAGAATGATCAAATTAATGACATCGATCAAGATGTACTCACAAACCGACATATTAAATTAAAACTCCTTTGTACACTATTTATGTATCATTTTGTAAGTAGAAAAAAATGAAACCAGTGCTTCAGTGCAATCCACACATCTTAGGTATAGATTGCTCAAAGCTGTTTCTTTTAAAGAATACAGGACAGAGAAGAGTGGAACAAATCATTTCCAGAATAAAACTGATCAACTCTACCCCAAAGTTAACATCAATAGTGTTGTGGGCCATACACCTTTGATTTCATGGACTGAGAATACATTTCCACCCATCCCCCAATCCTGGGTTTAAATTCAGGGTCAAGATTCTGTCTCCCCCACCCTCTCATAGCTAATGCACTAACATTTGAGCCACAGATCCAATTCGGGCTCTTTTTGTTTAATTGGAGATGAGTCTAATGGATTTTCCTGCCCAGAATGACTTCAAATCATAATCCTCAGATCTCAGGCTCAGAATATAGGTGTCAGCCATCAGTACCCAGCTTGAGAACTCACTTTTCCACTGTAATTCTCCTTCCCAAAACT
Source organism: Dipodomys spectabilis (assembly GCF_019054845.1). Lineage (NCBI taxonomy): Eukaryota > Metazoa > Chordata > Mammalia > Rodentia > Heteromyidae > Dipodomys > Dipodomys spectabilis. Next base: position 2,874,087 of record NW_024870821.1, on the reverse strand, counting down.
TCATAGCCACAATCTTGGGAGAAAAGATTCAGAGAGCCCCCAATTGAAGAACATTCTATAGAATGCCCTGTCCCATACTCCTAAAAAGGGAGAAATGCTATCTCTCTCCCTTTCATGAAACAATAGATGTTAGATTATTATATGATAATAATAGTAGATATTATTATAATGCTCTCAATATCTATTCCCAACTCCATTGATACCATGCTTGGTTGTAGAACTTACTTTGACAAATGACATGTGAGAAGTGATGGCATGTGTCTTTTCTGAGCTTTAGCCCTGTGGTTTTCACTCTTTGCATCCCCTGGTAACCTCCAGCAGTCAGTCTGGATCACAGAATGGACACCATGCTGAGTGGAAGTGGATCTGGATTAGGCTTTGTAGCATGAGAGAGAGTAATCAAAATTGTAAGGTATTGCGTCCTTGGGGTTGGTTTCCCCAGTAAAATTAAGCTCACATTGAGGTCCCAGCTCTAGGTAGTCTAGGTCTCTTTCTCTCTATCCTCCCACTTCCTTCTCATTCTTCCTGAATATTTCTTCTTTCTCCTCAGGTGATACCAATTCTTGAGTCTCCTTATCCTAGAAACTGGTTTTAGGGTTAAACATTGTGGCTTTCTGTTTTACATTTTCTCTTAAGTGTTTCTTCACTTTTGTCTTTCTGGAGTTTTCAGCCAGAAGCTCCCAAGTGTGATGAAGGGCTGAGAAGGTGGCACAGTGGTAGAGTGCTTGCTTTGCATGCATGAGCCCTAGGTTCGATTCCTCAGCCCCACATAAGCAGTAAAAGCTGGAAGTGACAGTGTGGCTCAAGTGGGATACTGCTAGCCTTGAGCTGAAGAGTTCAGGGACAGTGCCCAGGCCCAGAGTTCAAGCCCCAAAACCGACCAATAATATTTTTTATACGAAGTAAGCCTGGCCCAAAGAAGCATAGGTCCCATGGTTTCTCTTATTTTCAATAATTAGTACATATCTGAGACAAGCAGAAACTGTCAGATAAGTTGATGTTAGGCGAAATGAGCCCCAAGATAAGAATTCAATTATTTTTCTTTCTTGTAATTGTTTCTATCATATTTATCAGATGATTTCTTTGTTGCTTTGTATGTCCCTCCCCCACTGTATGCCCCCTGTGTTCACTGCATTTGATGTTGGCATACTTTGTGCAGGGGAAGTGAAAAAACAAATTATTTAAATTGGGATACAGGTGGATCCATTGCAACAATGAGATGTGCAAGACGTTATGTTGAAAAACGAACTTTACAACTTTGGCGGGAGGGGGGTCTGAGGGGAGACCATGTGGTGGGGATGGGGAGTTGGGAAGGGATGGGAAGGGGAATCACAGGAGGCCGCCACAATACTTGATAAGATATGTCCTCATTACCTTGCCCATGTACTTGTAACCGTTCTGTATGTTATTTACACAATTTTAAAAAATAAATTCCTCTGCCACATCTACCTTGCTTGCTTTCACTCCCCTCATGTTGGCATACTAGGAGGCAAGAATAACATGAAGCTCCAGAAATATTTTGGATAGAAAAAGAAACTACCGCAGGGGAAGTGAGGGGTGCATTACAAGAGATTGGGAGCTGAACACAGGTAGAAAGGATCACAGCTTCAGCCTCAGATGTCTTCTGAATCATTGCCCTGTTACCAGCTGTAAGCCTTTGCTCCAAAATCTATGTTGCGAATTCTGCAATTCTTACTGAATCATCCACACACACAGACTTAGTTAGGCATCCAGTATGACATAAAATATACATTTCTTAAATCAGAGAAATCTGTACCGGAGAAAATGTGCAGAAAGAACTTCATTTAATCATGTTCACTTCATTTTTACATGATTATAATTTGACTGAGAGAACAATATCAAATTCTCTTATCTTCCACAAAATCAAAATATCCAAGCAATACACCACTGTAATGAAAAAAAAAATCTTTTTACTAAAGTGAGTATTTGGAATGGGAAAAATCAAATATTATAAAACTTAAAAATTGATCAAATACCAAAAGAAAAAGAAAGACATTGATTAATAATGAAATAGTAATGTGCTTAGTAAATGAATGAAATGTTTGAGATTCTTATCCACATAGGAAATACATATGAAAGTAAATAGGAAAATCACTGAGATCCCATCTTACACACCAGAATAGCTATCACCACGCAAATAAACAAACTCCTGGAAAGATTGAAATAAATCAGGAACTGTGTTTGGTGGTGTGGCATTATAAACTAGTGCAACCCATATGGAGACCATGATGGAAGTTTATAAAAAAGACATATATCTTGAAGACAATTATTGAAAATTGGATCCATACTGAAAGAATATAAATGAATATGAACATACATGTTCATGGCAGCAATATTCATAGCAACCAAGCTGTGTAATCAACCTGGATGTTCCATAAGGAAAGAATACAGAAAATGCACCTTACCTAGCTATAAACAGGTTTTGGTATATAAGAGAAGTGGATGTTTCTACTATATCATTGATAAATATTTTTGGATACATACCTAATCCTAATTTCACTGGGTTTTGTGGTATTGTGTTTTTTCTTTAATGAAGGACTTCCATATTGTTTTCTGAGCAGTTACAATAGGATGAAAATATCATATAAAATATGAATATTAGATAAAAATTTAAGTATATCAGTGAACACATACAGATCATCATATAGAGTTTATAATTTGAAGCAATTTTAAGAAGGCAACAGTAGGGGAAAAAGACAATGTTAAAAGCTTAGTAACAAATATACAGATATGGAAAAATACAAAAAAAGGTGCAACTAATTAGTGCTAACAGTAACAAAACATTTTCCTCAAGTTTTAAAAATGAAACTATTAAAATAATACTTAATAACATCAAATAACTATGGCATGGAAGAAAATATAACGTAGACATATTTTCCCCAATATTTGTTTTATTTTTTAACAAATGGATTAAAACAAAATGTAATTACATGTCTGAAGATGATAATACTTTCAAGTGTCATTGATTGAATCCAGCAAAGGAAAGTAACCGACAAGTACAGGGTAAGAACAACCTGGGTTATGGAAGAAGGTACTTAGTAGAACTTTGTGAGGAAAGAATGTTCTTTTTCCTCATCAAAATAGGACAGCTACTTTTTGAGAGAACACTTGTAATGTAGTCAGAGCAGTGGAGTTACTAATTTAGGTAGTAATTTATAACTTTTATTCCCTAATCTTGTGATATGTTTCCCAAATTATGTGAGTGATCCTAGATTTGCTGAGCCCTTTTGCACCTAGAGTTTCTAATTGCTCCTCATGCCAATGATTCTTCTGCTATTCTCATTTCTTTTTGTTTCTCAACTCAACTCCTGTGACCTTTACTTTCATGAGAAAGAGCTGAAGAAATAAGAGGATGGACCGGTGTCTGAGGTAACATCCCCTCCTGTCGGAGGATCTGGGGAAGGACCACCACGTGGGCCTCATAATCAGATATTAATTGACCTCTTTGGAAATGCAGAAACTCACTCCTTCAGGCAGAATCTGTCATTCCTTGACTTTCTCTGAAGGGAATTGGTAATAGGGAACAATTCAGAGAATGAGCTTTCCCACCACCCACCACAGCCTTGTCAGAATGAACAGGATCAAAATTAAAAGTGGCCTCAGTTCCCATAGGGCTAATCAAAAGTCAAGAGATCATACATTCCTCCTCATCAGGGACCTTCTGGTAGGAATAGAATCTGGGCAAAGTCTAAGATGGAGATAAAATGAGACTGGGCCTAAGGAGGACACAAAAGAATGACCCTCTCTTTGACTACAAGTGAGTTGTGTAGTTAGACATGACAACTTCCTTCATATATGAAAATTCACTAGGTGAGTTATATCACTACCACTTTGCAGGAGATCAGTTTCCCCAAAGGAGAAGTTGTTAAATGTTGTGACTGCCAGTTTGCTCTCTAGGCTCTTGTCTCTCCCACCCCTTGCCATGCCAGGAATGCATTACTTCTTTTAGGCACGCAACTACTTGTCCTCACTCTTAGGCAGGAATACTGTAGGCTATTCTTTTGCCAACCTCTTGCATTTGAGGTAGAATAGGCCCAGGCACTGCTCATGCCAAGGGGTAAATTCAAGAAGGTGAGTATAAGCTCATATTTGCATCGAAAAATAATCATATTGAAAGAATTAAATGAAATTAATAATTGAGAGATTCAGGGTTTATAGCCGCTAAATTTAAGTAATTATTATTAACACATCTAGAATCATGGATTAGGAAGAGAACAGTGAAGTAGTTTCAATATAATTTGCAAAAGATATACCATAGCCATAACAGGAGATGAGAGTGTGAAGGAACTATTGACATAGTTCCAATTACTATCTTAGGAGTAACATTGGATAGGAGGCTTTTAGAATAATATCTAAAACAGAGGAACTTGCTTGGCACTGGTGGCTCACACTTGTGATCCTAGCTACCCTGGAGGCTGAGATCTGAGTATTATGATTCAAAGCATGTCCAGACAGAAAAAGCCAGATGTGGTACATGGCTGAAGTTGTAGAATACTATCCTTGAGCTCCGGGACACTGCCTAGGCCATGAGTTCAAGCTTCTGGGTAAGAAATACAACAAAAACAAAACAATAATGATAAAAAGCAATAAAAGAAGGACTTAAAGATATGTGATGGCATGAGGCTCATGTGTAACTGTTTATGGAACCTACAAGAAGACAAAATTTGGAGCCAAATGATATCTATTCATGACTAATCAAGAATGCAAAGCAAATGCCAAATTCCTCTTCTCAAAAACTTCAAACTTGGGCTGGGTTGGTGGCTCAGTGGTAGAATGCTTGCCTGGCATGCATGAGGCCTTGGGTTTTATTTCTCAGCACCACATAAGTTGAAAAACCAGAAGTGGAGCTATGGCGCAAGTGGTAGAGCACTAACCTTGAGCTGAAGAGGTGAGGGACAGCACCCAGGCACAGAGTTCAGGCAAAAAAAACAAAACAAAACAAAACAAAACAATAAAACTAAACTCAACTTCCAAACATATCTTTTCTCATAATTGAGGAGAGGCTTCTTTTACAGGAATTCTCCTTATCTAGCTCAAGGTGATCAGAACTTCAGTAGAATTTTCCTGTTGAGATGTAATGTGCCTAACTGTACTGAATCTAATCATGGCTAGGAAAGTATGAACTGATACGTTTGTTGTATTTTTCCTCATAGATATATAATATTCTCAGGTATTATATGAAATATATTTTATAATAAACAATATATTATACATTATATATAATATATTAAATATATTATAACATAACATATATATTAACAGACTTCCTAATTTTAGAGTTAGGAACAAGCAACATATTAAAAGAAAAATGCTTGAATCTCTGAGTAATTTTTCTACCACAGGACAATTCCAAGTTTCATTCTTATTACCCAAAGAGCAACATAGGAAAGCGATGCCCATGGAGATGGTTCCCTGTATTTTGGAAACTGTTATTGCATATATATATATATATTAAATATTATTTTATACTAGTGAATATATCTAAAACTATAATAACAGATAAATAAGTGAACACCTATGTGCACACACACTCAATCACTTTCAAATATAAGAATTTCTTTTCTATGCTGCCTATTCACCTACAGAGAGAGTACATGAGTTGCCATTGAATTGTCCTGGAAGTTCTTTATCTGGTTACTCTAGCTTCACATCCTTTGTTCTGTAAGTAGCCAGATGTTATGTGTTCAACATACTTGTTACAGGCAAATGTATCCACCCTGACATACAGAGAAACTTGGATTTCAGAAATGCCACAAATAAGTGGGAGGTACACAGTACTTTTCATAGTTGAATAAATTACATATTTATTAGAAAGCTCATTAGAAAAAATATTCAGTGTAGGATGAAACACTTCAGAAAAATACAGTTTAAATTATGTATAACCGGGTGGAGGTAGCTCATGCCTATAGTATTTGCTAATCTGGAGGCTGGAATATGAGGATCACAGTTCAAAGCCAGGTTGAGAAAAGTCTCCGCGGGACACTTATCACCAATTAATCATTGAAAACTAAAATTGATTCTGTGGCTCGAAGTTGTAGAGAGCTAACCTTGAGCAAAAGACATCAGGATCAGTGCTCAGGCTCTGAGCTCAAATTCTGAAATAGATAAGAAATAAAATAAAAAAAAATTACATATAATTTTTTACCAACTCTGTAAAAGGAAAATAGGATATGACACATGGCAACATAAGACTTCAAGTTACAAAGTTCCAGGGCATTTCCTCACTACTGACAACTAGGAGTAATCCATATCAAGAAAAAAGATAAACGATTTATACCAAATTTCAAAATATGTTATACAAAGTAAATGCAATAAAAATGCATTCCACAGTCTAGTAACATCATGTTGTGTAAAGAATCTGATTAACTGATTCATGAAAACCAATACTATGTAGTTAAAACATCCAATATCTCAGGTGTCAAATTAGCACAATACTTTCAATCTATGATGTCTGTTTTGTATATTTTCCAGCCCTATCCATCCCACAATGGCAGAAAGCTCTTCCTGAGAAAGTCCAGAGACCTGTCTACTGTGAGTGCTCAATGTAGACCTGTTTCCATTCTCTATTATTTGGGCATGTGATAGACTGAATATCTGATAACGGAAAAGGCACAATTTGGGACTGGCTTCCAGCTATCTTTGGCCCAAGGGATAATTTACCTTACCAATTTCTTAAATTTTAGGTAATCACATACTCACTTCGTAACCCTTAAACATTAAAAATACCTATCCATATAAGTCTGCATTACATACTTATTACTGTTTTTCTTCATTTGTCATGTTTTACATATTTGTGTATCCCAGGGTTTAGTTCTGTAATGTTCATTCTCATGGTTGTTATCACTGAGTACATTTAATTATTTCTGTTTTTTCCTCTCCAGCTCTGTTTTTTCTTTAATTCAAGTCCTTAATAGCATCCTGTCTACTGACAACTAGCTACTGATTTTAACAAACTAAAAAGATCCCAAAGTGAGCTTTGATCTTTATATACATACCTATTCCTCATTACTATTTAATTAAGTGATAACTCTTCTAGTTGTCTTGTCAAAATACCTGGCAGTCATTTCAGACTTACATACTTTTCACACGTCATATTTAATCTATAACCAGGTTTCAACAAATTAACTCACAGAATATTTTAGGAACCATACATACATAAAATATGTGTGCTAGTACTATGAATTAAATTCAGAGCCTAGGTTCTTTTACTTTCCTTTTTTGCTCAGGCTGGTAGGCTTCCATTTGAACCACAGCTCACCTTTTAGCTTTTTGGATCTTAGTTGAAGGTAAGTGTGTTGTGGTCCATTTAACTAGTCTAGCGTGAAACTACGATCCTCTGTTTTCAGACTTCTAAATAGCTAGATTTAAAGGCATGCACCACTAAAACCACCCCTATTATATTTGAATGAAAAATAAATTTAAAGAATGAATATTTCATGGGACCTATGTTTCTTTGGGCTTGGCTTACTTCACTTAATATAATTTTTTCCAAGTCTTTCCATTTCCTAACAAATGAGGCAATGTCATTCTTTCTGATGGAGGCATAGAATTCCATTGTGTATATATACCATATTGTCTTGATCCATTCATCTACTGAGGGGCATCCCATGGTTTCCCTTATTTGCAATATCTAGTATATGTATGAGTCAAGCAGGAAAGGTCAGATAAGGTGATGTTAGGAAAATGAACCCTAAGATATGTATTCAAATGTTTTATTTTTCTTTCATGCATTTGTTTCTAACGCATTTATACGATTATTTCTTTGTTGCTTTTTATGTCCCACCCCCACAGTATAACCCCTGCTTTCACTTTATTTGATGTCGGTATAATTTGTAGAGGGAAAGGGGAAAAACAAGTCGTTTAAATAAGGATAAAGGTGGACCCGTTGCAACAATGAGAAGTACAAGTTGTCATGTCGAAAACGAACTTCACATCTTTTATGGGGGGGGGGAGGATTAGGTAGGGGGTGGGGAGAGGCTGGGAAGGGATGGGAAGGGGAAACAAAGGAGGAGGCTACAATGCTTGATAAGGAATGTACTCATTATCTTGCCCATCTAATTGTAACCCCTCTGTACAGTATTTTCACAATAAAAAAGAACGAATATTTCTAATATTTTCAAATCAGTATGTTTTCATTTACACCAAAACACATTGCCTTAAATGTTTTTTGTTATTCCAGCTCCCTTACCAAGAAAGCAAATTAAAAATTCACAACCAAAGACGCTCTGAATGTACAAATGCTCAAGCCTGCAAGCCACAATTTCTTTGCTGGGAAATAACAAAGGATGATATCCTCTAAGGCAAATCAGGAGAAAATGCTCTTCACTGAAATTACTGGAAGTTGATGAAGATGAGGAGGAGCAACTTTATCCAGAAAGTATAACAGTGTTTGCTGTCGTAGGATGACTCTAGAGGATAAGTGTAGCCAACCTTAGAGGTTGTTTATAGCGATGAGGAGAATATTTGAAGGTGCATATGTGATTACAAAAGAGAGCTTTCTTGCAGATATATGTTTGTAGCATAGTTTGTATACTGTTGAGAAAGAGGCAAGATAGGGATGATGACATAGCAATATTCATATCAATGGAAAAACAATCTAGAGAATATAGATTCTACAAAGAACCAAAGGAATCCAGAGATACATCTATTTTCCATACAATTGTTCCAACAGAATAAAGACCAACATGGTTTCTTTAAAGTAAGAATTAGTCTAGTGTCTGCACACTCACACTTAACAAATATTTATTGTAAACTTACTGATTGTGTTCTAGGTAGACTTCCTTATTGTTGACAGACAAAAATTGCTTGAGTGAGACACAGGAATCTTAAGAAAGACTTATAGATAAAGGACATAGTGTGTTAGAAGAGGAAACCATGGTAGGAAAATGAAACTTACTTTTTGTTGGTCACAGGGCACGAACTCAGGGCCTGAGTACTGTCTCTCAGCTCTTTGGTTCAAGGCTAGCCCCTTACCTCTTTGGGACAGAGTAGCACTTCGGATTTTTCGTTGATTAGCTACAGACAAATCTCATAGGCTTTCTTCCCAGGCAAGTTTAGAAGCATAATTCTCAGATCTCAGCCTCATGACAAACTAGGATTATAGACGTGAATCACCAGTATCCACCACCTCACAAACTGAAACTTTTGAGCTTCTAGTGAGTTCAATCAATTTTCAGTGGAAACCTCAAAAAGTGTGGTCAGGAAAGACCTCATAGAATGGTTCTTTCAATATGATTGATCTTCAGTACAAATCTGATCTTGTTGTCACCTCTTGGCAGCAGCAGAGCCTGGTTCTATTCTATCACAAATGTAAAAGACTAGCAAAAGGATAGCCTATGGTATTTCTGCTTAGGAGTCAGGACAAGTAGTTGAATGCAGGAATGAAGCAATATGTTCCTGGCATAGGAAGGCGTGGGAGAGACAACAGACTAGAGAGAAAACTGGTGGACACAACATTTAACCCCTTCTCCTTCTAGGAAAATGACCTCCTACAAAGTGGCAGTAACACAATTGACCTACTGCATTTTCTGATATGAAGGAAGGTGTCATGTCTCACTAAACAACTCACTTGTAGTCAAAGAAAGGGAAATTCTTTAGTGTCCCCCTTAGGCCCAGTCTCAGTTAATCTCCATCTTAGACTTTGTCCAGTTTCTATTCCCACCAGGAGGTCCCTGATGAGGCCCTGTGGGAACTGAAACCACTATCAGTTTTGGATCTGTTCCTTCTGTCAAGGCTGTGGTGGGTGGTGGGAAAGCTCATTCTCTGAATTGTGCCCTGGTTCCAAATCTCTTCAGAGAAAGTCAAGGAATAACAGATTCTGCCTGAGGGAGTGAGTTTCTCCATTTCAAAAGAGATCAATTAATATCTGATTCTGAGGCCTAGGTGGAAGTCCTTCAATAGATCCTCTAAGCTGGAGTGAAAGTTAGCACAGACTCCAGGCCACCCTCACATTTCTCCATCTCTTTCTCATGAACAAAATGATTACAGGAGTTGAGTTCAGAAACAAGGAAAAATGAGAGTAGTAGAAAAATCATGCTCAGTGGTAGGAATTAGAAACTCTGGGTAAAAATGAGGTCACAAAATCTCCTAGGATCACTCACGTAATTCGGGAATCACATCATAAGATTAGAGAATAAACGTAATAAATTACTGTCTAAATTAGTCACTCTACTGTTCTGACCACAAGTGTTCTTTTAAAAGCTAGGTGTCCTAGATCTAGGTTGATGAGGAAAAGAAAGCACATTCTTTCCTCACAAAGTTCTACTGAGTATCTTCATCCATAGCACAGGTTGTTCTTACTCTCTACTTTTTTGTTACTTTTCTTTGTTGGATTCAATCAATGATATCTGACAGTGTTAACATCTTCAGATATAACTATATTTTATTTTAATCCATTTGTTATGAAATTAAACAAATTAAGAGGAAAATCTTTCTATGGTAAATTTTCTTCCATGACCTACTTATTAGATATTATTAAGTATTATTTTTATAGTTTCATTTTTTAAAATTTGAGCAAAATATTATGTTAAATTAACATAAATTAGTTGCACATTTTTAGTATTTTCTGTGTCTCTATATGTGAAAATATATCTTGACCAACACCCCATATGTTTTCTTCATCTTCTTTCCTCCCTTCCCACACAAACACAGATATCTTCAAACAATCACATCAACATTTTTGGCCATATTCCCTCTCCTTCACAGTTCTGATCCTTCTGCGAATTCCTGCTATTACGCATACAAAATACAGATCCTGTTTTGTCTTTTCATAAACATTTTAAGTGTATTTTATGTTTTGGAATGAGATTCATCAGTGTACACCAAATAAGCATATACTTCATTCAACTTGACCATGCAGATGAATGTTTTTCTAACATTCATCCATCTTCTACCATTCAACAGTTTCTGATGTGTCTTATTTTATACTTTCTTTATTTAGTTTTTCAAGATAATTTCTTATTAAGCTTCTAGCATTATCTTTTTCCCAATTGTTGCCTTCTTAACATTGCTTCAAATAATAAACTATATATGATCGTCCTGTATGTGTTCACTAATATATTTAAATTTTGGTCTAATATTCATCTATTATAGGATGTCCTTAACCTGTTGTAACTGCTCTGAAAATCAATATGGATGTTCCTCACAAAAGCAAAAACATAATGCCATAAAAGCCCATGAAATTATTATTAGGTGTATATCCAAAAATATGTTGCAATGAAACAGTAGAAGCATTCACTTCTCTTATATTCGAGAATATGTTTATAGCTATGAACAGCACATTTTCTTTATTCCCTTTACTGGTACACCTAGGTTGATTACAGATCTTGGTTGTTATGAATACTGCTGCCATTAACACGGATGTTCATGTTGAATCATATTCCTTCAATATGTATCCAAGTTATTGTAAAGGTCAATAAAATATGTGGGTTTTTTTTGGTATTTTGTAAATCTCCATTCTGAGCTCCATATGGCTTGCACTAGTTTACAATTGCCGCACAACTAAACACAGTTCCTGATTTATTTCAACCTCTCCAGCATTTGTGTTTATTTGTTTGAGTGGTTATAAATATTCTGATGTGTAAGATTGGAGCTCAGTAACTTTTTGATATGTGGATGAGAATTTCAAATATTTCATTTATTTATTAGACATTTACATTTGTACTTCATTCCTGATCAGTGTCCTTTTTGGTATTTGATCAATTTTTAAGTTTTATAATTTGTGATTTTTTCCCATTCCAACTACTAACATTAGTTAAAAAATTATTACAGTGGTGAACAATTTACTAAAATCAAGTGATTGTACATTTATAACACTGGTTTTTTGTTTGTTTGTTTACAGGAAGATCTTTGATTCATGTTGAGTGGATGTTTGTGAGTAGGTGGAGCTGTTGTATACATTCCTGTGTGTGTATGTATGTGTGTGGGGGGGAGTGTACATGTATTATTGAAATCACAGATACAGATGATGAGCGCTGTTCTGAACTTGTGTCCTTTTTCTGAGATATATATTGTGGTGTTTCTTTGTTGGTGGTAGGCTCTGACTGCTTGCCTTTGCCTGATGTGCACTTTCCAGCTCAGTTTTTCAATAAAAGCTTCTTATTGAGCATATAGGGATCTGGTATTACTTTGTCTTTATTCTGCCATCAGTGATCATATTTTCCTCTTCAAAAATTAACAATTAATATAAATTTTATTTCCTGGTTGATTTTCCCCTTTAATTTGCATTTAGAAATATGTATGATAAGACCTTTGAGCTCTGTATTCATGATGAAAAAATTCTCTTGTTAGCATCAAGATCTTGAATTTTTTTTTAGTTTTAATTTAAAATACCCTCCCTTGTGATTTTGGCAGGAGGAGACAAAAAATTCCTGGTAAAAATGACAGCAGTTTTATTTGTTAAAATATCAGATAATTCATATTTTTGAATATGTCTAATGGCAAATGAATATATTTGCTCAATAGATTTGCTTGATAAATCCATGCACAAAAATACCACTTGTAGGGACTGGGAAGGTGCCTCAGTAATAGACTGCTTACCTTGCATGCATGAGGCCCTGGGTTGGATTCCTCAGCACCATGTAAAACAGAAAAGTCCAGAAGGGGTGCTGTGGCTCAAGTAGTAGAGCACTAGCCTTCGGCTGAAAAGCTGAGGGACAGCAACTAGACCCAGAGTTCACCACCAGCAACAAAAAATAAATAAATAAAACTCAAGTCAAAAACATTAATTTCAAATGTTGATTATCATGTTACTTAGGGGCAGGGTGTCAAGACATAGTATACCTCTGTCCCAAAACTTTAAGAAGGATTTCAACACGTGACAATTACTGAAAAAAAGTAAAAAAAAAGAGCTCTGCCTACAACATACAGAATCTGCACTCAAACATAAACAGTTACTAAGAATGGAGTACTTTTTATAATATTTCTTAAGAGATTCTATATTAATTATCATATAAATTAACCTTTAAAAACTCCACAGATGGGTCTGAGTCTTAAGAGCCTCTAGCAAAAACCAGAGGAGAGAATCATCAACCCCGATTTTTAAAATTGTTATTGTTAAGATAGTGTACATATGGGTCACTGTTTTGTAAGTCACGTAATGAGTTCATTTCTTATTGGACAGTCTCATCACTTCCTTTGCTCTCTCTTTCTGCTTTTCCCTCCTGTCCCTGTTCACAAGTGGTATAGTTCATTGTCAAAATAATATATACAGAGAACCATCGCTGCATTTATTTCCCTGTTCTCCATGAACTTCTGTGGCTTCCTCACTGCCCATAAATGGATAAAAAAGAACAAAACATCTCTCTTGTTTCCAATTCCTGGAATTCATTTCAATATAAACATCAGTAGTTTTATGAGAGTGTCAGGGTCTGTCCACACATCCCGAACACTTATACTTCAAGCAACAAGTCATAACTCCCACCAGATTCTAAGGTCCAGAAAGGAATTCTTTTCACTTTTCATACAGGAAGAAGCTGAGATTCAGAAAGGTTAAGTAACTGACTGGAAATACTGGGGTGAGCATTGAAGCTCACTCTTATAGCTTACCTAATCCAGAAAGTGAGATCTGAAAACCACAGTTTGAAACCAACCTAGATTGGCATATCCATTACATGTTGATCTCCAGATAACCAGCAGACTTGTGTGTTTCAAGTGGTAGAGTTAGAATGCCACTAGTCTTGAATTGGAAACATAAAGGACACTGCCAATATGTTGTTTTTTTTTAACAACCAGTGCTATCCCATACAAAAGCTGACACCACACACACACACACACACACACACACACACACACACACACTTTAGAAAAGATGTTTGTAATGAAATCCAAATAGTTTATTTTTTATTTTCATATGTTTTAGAATTAGTTTTAGTGAGATTTGACTTGGTAGTCTCTGCTGATGAGCCACAATTTGAAAACTTTTGAAATGACTACCCATATCCGGGCTCAGAGAAACATTCTCCTATTTAAGTGTTCCTCCTTTCCAGCAATGATAAATTGTCTTTCCTTGCCCCAGTTTCCAATTTGGGACTCAATATCTTAGACTTTCCTGTCTTAATAAGCAGGATTATAGGTGGCAACTACTGTACTGGACGGTATGTGACTTGGGAAAAGTGTTCAAAGTTCACTATTCAGTGGAGGTTGTTAGCACTCACCCATGATCATTCTGTGCTCAGAATTGGGAACAATTTAGGGCCAGGAATCCAGGGGAAGCACTGTGTGCTACTTCATATTTTTGATTTACTAACAGATTTCCATCCATTGTTTACTTTAAGCATTGTGTGAAGAGAATGATTGCCTCTAGGAGACAGAAGCACTGCACTAACTGTTGCTCTCAGAACACAGGAGGAGGGAAAAGAATTTCCGAATAAGCCATATAGCCTAGACCCTGAGTTCTTAGAAACTCAGTCTGCCTGTTACCTTCCTTTCAACCTAGAAAGTCAGAGCCTGAAGGGGCTTGTAAGCTCCATTTATATTCCTGATCATGGGACTCCCTTCCCCTCAGTCCTTCTGACCCTTTGCTTTAGGGTTTGACAGTGTGTCTTTCTTTCTTGTTACTTCATTGCATATTAAAAACACCCAACTGCAGGTTTCCATTGTCCTAGTAGATGTTTTGCATTCCAGGACCTTCCTTCTAGAGAACTCTATTCTTAGACCTCATATGCATATATCCACAGAAGTGAGTGATTCACAGACTGTGGAACATAGTTGCTCAATGGTGATCAACACAGAGTCTCATGCAGGTTGAATTTGGAGCCTTTCTGAGAGGCCTTAGCCTAGGCACTGTGGGCAACATTGGCAGCAATTCCTCAGAGCAATACCACTGACAGCAAGTGAGCCCTGACTAGTCCTTAGTCCTTGACAGTTCTACTTAGGGGTGTGAACAAATGACTAGGCATGTTTAGCCTATAGCACATTACCCCAAGCACTGAAGTCATTTTAAGCCTAGGAGAAAAATCTCCCTGTGTAAAGCAGTACACATAAGAAGCAGATGATGTGCCACACTCAAACGCTCCAGGAGAAAACAGTGTATTGATGTCTACACAGATGGGAAATAATATTCTGAGGGATGGGAAGGGAAGATTTCAGATATCAGGAAGTGGTGGAATTTTTATGATCACAAAATGGAGCTTTTAAACCCAGGCCCAAACTCTAGGTGAGCTTCTTAGATCTTTCCACCTGCTACTCATATCAAATAAAGAGATGTGGTGAAGATCAGGAAAGGACATTGATTAGATTGCAGCCATAACATGAAAACAACTTAGCGCAACTTCAGAACACTAAGCAATATTCACCAACATTTCTATTCACCCATGTCATTAGGTCTGAGTTGTATCTAGGTGTCTTCAGTGCCTTCAGAACAGGAAGATCTAGGGCAGAGCCCAAGACTGGTCTGGAATTTTGTAAATAAACTAACTTGTTTGATGGAAACTATTTGTACTGTCGTAATGGAAATGTAGAGACTGATCACAACACATTTGCATGTTTGTCAATGACCAGTGATTGGGAGGGGAGTATTTAAGATGCTACCCATGTTCTTAGTTGCCTAGTACTACCTTGGATTCCAGAGTCAATCTTGATAAATAGATATAGAAGTTACATGTAGCTTGCTATGCCCAATTCACACCTAGAGAAGCAGATGAGAAATTGGAAGGGTTTGGTGTGAAAGCCACACGTTGATCCAAAGCAGAAATCAAAGGATGTGGAGATGAAGCAACTACCTGGGAGGAAAAGGAGAGACAGTTGAAGGTGATGATCACCTAGAGGAGACAGAGAAAGTTTGAAGCCACATTTAGTCCTGTAGATCAAAGTAACCCATCTGAGGTAGAACAGTCTGGCTGTCCAGAGCCACAGAGATGTTGGAAGAGCAGCAGCAAGTGCTCTTGCCCATTTCAAGGGAGCTCCCAGAATGCCAGGGTAAGAACTGGTACCTTCCCAGAGCACTGCTGCTGAGCAGTCCTCAGATCCCTTGCTACCATAATAATTGACGTTGGAGAGAAGCAGTGAGATTTGTAAAAGGTGATTGAAGCTCACTATGTGGAGCCTGTTCTGCAGCATTGTGGAGTGTCGTCTCTCAGGATGCTTAGGGAAAAGATCCCAAAGCCACTGTCAAACATTGCAATCTATTTGGAGTAGACATTTATGGATGGAACATGCCTGAACCCAACATACTGATGATGAGCTGCTAGCAGTAGTTCCCTAAAGATTTGACAGCCAAACTGGAGAGGGAAACACTGAGCTCTGCACCACATCAGTATACCATGCAAATTGCTTCTATCCTAGTACTGGCTACCCAGTTTGCACACCCATGACATTGTTACCCTGATTGTGCCACCTTAATCCCTCACAACTTTTACTCTTTCACTTTCTCTTTTCCTCCTTATCCCTGCTAAACTCTCTGGATACCTGTGTTAACTACTCCAATCCCTGCAAAGCTGTTGCTGCTACACAATTTCTTGGCACTGCAACTTAGCGAATACAGTCACAATTCCCCTTTCCCAGGTATCCTATTCTCTGCTACTCTGTTCTGCTACCCAAAATTAATAACACTATTGTTCCAGCCACCTGATCCCTGACACCCCTGTGGCTGATACCCCTTTCCCTAACATAGCAAGGGTAGAATGGTCGGACCTGGTTGACTTGGGTACTGCTGTCTTCTTGCAGGGATATCGGGACAAGTTATTACTCAGGTATTTAACATGAAGGACTAACTTGAGGTGGAAATGAAAAAGGTTACTCAGAGGTGAGTAAAATCTAGAGACATCAACATATCACTGGTTGTTAGGAAAAGAAGGGCCTAAGATGAAAATTGATGAGAAAAGAAAATTTTACAAAGAATACTAGGAATGATGCAATAGGTTTAGCTTATTGTCTTCTACTAGTGATCTGAAATATTTTATGGCATAGATATCCAAATGTTTTGCATTTTAAAAATTACATGAAATTGCACATTTACGTGGTATGTATATTAATTTATAGAATAGGTACATATGATCACGTTAATGATATTCAATATTTTATGCTCTATGATATGCTCATGAGTCTGCCTATGTCAATATGAATTGAGCTCTCTATCAATAAATGGCATTTCATTGTCAAATACTAGAAGATTACTAATGTTAGTACCAAAATGAAAGCTAGAACAGGAAAACTGAATAAAGCTACATGTTTGAAGGGAGGGGTCAGTGGTTGTAAGGGTTATGATGAAAGAGAAATTCTTCATCATGCAATCTGGGAAGAATAGAATATATTTTGTTGAATTACTAGATTTTAACCTGAGAAAACAAAACATTATCTTTATTTTGCTTTTTGGAAACTGTTTGATGATTGGTATACAATATAATTTTGAAAATTCACTGATGTGAATTATCAGATTATCATTATCCTCAAAGCTGTCTTTAGAGGCAAGAAGATTGTATTCCTTTTCTAATGAATTAATGGAGTAATCTTACTTTGGAATGGACAGACATCCATGACACTTGTTCCAAAACAAGAAAGATACTGGAGAAAAAAAGAGGAAGTAGACCCAAGGCTGATGAAATGAGCATATTTCCTGTTAGGACTTAAAAGGATTTTTGTACAAACAATAAGAATTTCATCTTAATATTATAATTACAAAATCTAGGTGCTACAGGACATCTTTTAAATATAATATTTAATGCTGTTGGATTACTTGAAGAAAAAGTTTCACAGAAAACCTTAAATTCCAGAAAAACTGCAATGCTCCAATAAACACTAAGAAGAAATATAATATAAATATCCAGACGGGTTGTGGGAAAATTGTGAGGTTCTCACAGGCAACCCACTAAGTATCTCTGACCAAAAGAAGATCTAGTGCCACAGCCACCCATTACCTCAAGAGATCCACTCCAATCAAACTTTAAATACCTAAAGTCTTTTTCTGCTACAAAAGGACTATGCTAGCAGGCAAACAAGAAAAGGCAAAAGAGAAAAAGTGAATGGGACTCCTGTGGAGCACCTGTACCACATAGGTCTATGCAATGCTGCACTAGGACTTTCTGCAGAGTTTTAGCAGAGGAGCACCCAAAAGCTGAAGAAAGTGCTCAATACTATACCTGTGAAATGTTAGAAGGGAATCTGGTGAAGATCTCCGAGTTGGTGAATGCCTCTCCCATTCCCCCCCGCCCAGCCCATGGGGAAGGAGCAAACTTAGTATTACCGACACCATTACAATGGCCAGAAATTGGTACCACCGGGTAAGCCCCCAAAATCAGCCCATACCTGCAGCACTGGCAGGATCCCAGAAGGCCCCTATCAACCCTGCACAAGATCTCCAGGAAACCACAGCTGCAGCCAATCGCTCTATGTTCTATGGGCCAATTGCCCAGCCGATTGAGCTTTCTGATGGGACTTCTCCCTCCTTGCTGCCCTGCACAGACCCCTGGCTCACACAGCTGTTGCATGACCAAGCTTCTGCAGACATCTCTGGTGACACACCTAGCAGCCACAGGCAGAAACCCCCAAGGCTTCCAGCGCCTGCCACCTCCCACCACGTCTGCTACAGACCAGCACGGCTCCCCCCACAATCCACACGAGCCTGCCATTCCAACCTCTACCCAGTCCTCCCAGTGCCAGGACTCCTCACACCACCACATAGGAGAGAGACCCTTCAGCATCAGCAAAGCCATCCCCCCACCTTGATCTGCTAACACACAGACCCTCTCATTTAGAACCTGCCAACTCCATCTTAGCCACCATAGCACAGGCTCTGTGGTCCAGCACACCACCAACTACAGACTTGTGAATAACACAACTGGGTCCATGCCCTGGGGGTGGTAATTCTCTGAGGGATCCCAAAGCCCCCTGACACAAGCCCACTTCCAAAAGGGATGGATTACATCAAAACTGAACACAGACATAAGCTCTGTTCCTAAGGCTCCTGTGGCTACCTGGGAAAGCCTGGGAACCCAACTCCAGGCCTATGATAGCAGTCTACAAACCTGAAACCCCCAAAACTGCCTACCACCAGGCCTGAGAATGGAACTCTAGGTAGCAGGCACCCTCCCCAATCAAAAAGCCATCTGCTCCCAACCAAGCCACAAGGAAAGTGGACTACAGCAAGGCACACAAGGTTCCATCAGGAATCTGCTCTGAGGACTACAGGGAGAATAAACTCCCCAAAAAACCCGAAAAATCCATTCTTTAGTATTTTCTTCTTGTTTTTCTTTTTCGTTGTTAGTTGTAATGTCTGATCATTTGTTGTTCATTTGTATTTCTATGTGTTACTTATGTGTATTGTGATTTAGAATTTGCTATTCCACTTAAAACTTCTGTTTTTCATTATTATTTGGTATCTGCTTCTACTTTACAATTTGCTAATTTGTAAGTTTTTTCTTCTTTCTTTTCTTCTCACTCCCCCTTAATCTCTCTCTCTCTCTCTACCTTACACTATGACTCCATCAGGGCTACCCTATCTAGTTCTATGCACAAATAAGGCCTCCTTCTATGTGAGTAAACAATAATTACAGGAGTTAACACAGTAAGCAACTTTTCAATAATATCTGACTGATATTTTTCTAATCTCAGCAAGCCTCCCCAATACACTTTCTTATTTTCATCTTAATCTCTAAGCTACTCCCTACATAACCTTTCTTCAAATTCTTTTCAACCTGTTACATTCAGTAACAAGGTATTTATTCTCTTCCTACTACATATACCTCTCCCCTAAGCTGTTCTTACCCCTCTACTATCATTATACCCAAGTTCTCTTTTGAAATTAAATTCATATCTCTCTAATCTTAACCCTTCATTTCTCATTCTAATCCAGCCCATTGATTCTTAATGATTTATATGTGACCCAACTTACAGTTGGTTCTATATTTGACTACAAAATTGGTTCCATTTGAGCACTTTGAGTACAAGGAGCCCATCTTGTTAACTCTAAAGAGCAGACTGCTTATTAATCAAACCTAGATTGCCTCAAAAGTTACAACTATATGCAATCTCGACCCCAAAGCCAAAATATCCTCTGCAAGCAAAGAAAAAGAGAGCTAAACAGGAAAACACCTCACCTTACCACTGAAACCCTAAGATCTACCCATCTACATGACATCTGGTTGGCTCCAGTCCTAAAAGACTATCCTACTCTTGTAGCAGTGTGGTTCTTGTCTCCAAATGGGCAGAACTAACTGCAGAAACACAAGAAAAATAGCCAATAAACAAATCCCACCACCATCTCCACATAAACAAGCTACATAGCAGTCCCAGTATGACATAGAAGATAATGATCAAGATAGATTAAAAGCATGACTGGTAAACCTGCTGAATGAAAAATTGGAAACCCTACATGGGGTTATCAGAGAGTGCAAAGAGGCCAACCAGAAGTTAATAGTTGACTTCATGGCCTCCACAAATAAAAAGGTAGAGGAACTCCAGCAGAGGGAGAAAGAATCTAATGAAAAGATAGGAACCTAGATTATGGAGTGGAAAGAAAAGTCTGATCACCAACTCCAGGAGGTAAGGCAATCTATTCAAGACTTGAAAGAGAACCTTAATAAAGAGCTGGGCACCCTTAAGAAAGACCACCAAGAAGGAAAGGGGTTAAACACCAAAGTACAAAGTCTTCAACCTAGAATGGAAGAAGCCGAAGAAAGAATATATGTAGCTGAAGACAGTTTAGACTCCATAGAGAAAGAGCACACCATTTTTCATAACAAAATTAAGCATGACAGATCAATGCAGGAAATACAGGAAACGTTCAGAAAGCTTAATTTGAGAATAATAGGAATACAAGAGGGGCTGGCGAGGGAAGTCAATGCATTAGGAAATGCATTCAGCAAATTCCTAGCAGAGAACTTCCCAAATATACAAAAGGACAGGCCCATACACATGCAAAAATCTTTTAGAAACCCAAATAGACCAGAATAGGACATTCCACCTCTACATTACAATCCATACCGCTCAATAGCGACTAAAGAAGAATTCTTAAAGCTGCCAGGGAGAAGATATCAATCACATATAAAGGTAACCCATTCAGAATTACCTCAGATTTCACAGAAGACACTATAAAAGCAAGAATGTCCTGGAAAGAGGTATGCCATGTCCTAAAGTCAAATAACTACTAACCAAGAATAATCTACCCAGCTAACCTCTCATTCACAGCAGAAGGACAAATAAAAACCTTCCACAGCACGTTAAATCTGATGCAATATACCACTACCAAACCAGCTCTTCAAAAATTCCTCAATGAGGTTCTACATATAGAAAACCAACTAGAAGAGAATATAGTCAATGAAGTGCTCCACAAACACAGAAATATGTAATCACAAGAACAGCCAAGGCACAGCTTCCCCCCCCCCCAAAAACAATTGGATAAAATGGTAGGGACAGACAAACACCTCTGTGTCTTAACCCTCAATATTAATGGTCTTAACTCTCAAATTAAGCGACATATATTGTCTAGTTGGATCAGAAAGCAAGATTCTTCTATCTGCTGTCTTCAAGAGACACACCTTGCCCAAAAAATAAACATTCTGAAAGTGAAAGGCTGAAATAAAATATATCAAGCAAATGGACCCCATAAACAGGCAGGATTTGCAATCCTAATATCATATAAATAGACTTCAAATTAAAATCAATGAGAACTGATAAAGAAGGTCACTACATACTAATTAAAGGATCTCTTCTTCAGGAGGATATTATGATCCTAAATATCAACTCACCAAATAATAGAGTACCAAAATTTATCTAAGAAACACTACTTTCAATCCAGTCTCACATAGATTCTAAGACATTAGTTGTTGGGGACTTTAACACACCATTCCTTTCAATAGAGAGACCAATCTGGCATAAACTCAAGAGAGAAACCTCGGATCTTAAAATATGCATAGATCAACTAGACTTAACAGATATTTAACGTATATGTCACCTAGCAGCATCAGATTACACCTTCTGATCAGCAGCACATGGGACATTCTCCAAAATAGACATCATTCTAGGCCATTTAGCAAATCTGTCCAAATTTTAAAACATTGAAATTATGTCCTGTATTCTCTCAGACCACAAGGGAATAAAATTAGAATTCAACATCAAAAGCCCCCAAAGGAAATACTGTAACACATGAAGGCTGAACAACAAACTCTTGAATCATCAGTGGAAGGAAGAGATTGGAAAGTAAACACAACTGTTCATGACATTCAACAAAAATGAACACACAAATTACCAGCTTCTCTGGGACACAGGAAGGCAGTACTCAGAGGCAAGTTTATAACTCTGAGTACCTCCATTAACAAATTGGAGAGATCTGAAACTAAAAATTTAATGAGTCACCTAAAGTTCCTTGAAAAAGAACAAGCTAAACCCAAATTCAGTAGATGGGAACAAATAATTAAAATTAAATCCAAGTTAAATAAATTACATTTAAAGAAAAACTATTGAAAGAACTGACAAAACAAAGAGTTGATTCTTCGAAAAAATTAATAGAATTGACAGACCCCTACCAAATCTAATCAGAAAAATATAGTACACACCCAAATAGACAGACTCAGAGATTAGAATGGAAACATCACTGTAGAAATAACCAAGATTCAGGGGCTGAGAAGGTGGCTCAGTGGTAGAGCGCTTGCCTTGCATACTTGAGGCCCTGGGTTAGATTCCTCAGCACCACATAAGCAAAAAGAAAAAATCCGGAAGTGGCACTGTGGCTCAAGTGGTAGAGAACTAGCCTTGAGCTGAAGAGCTGAGGGACAGCGCCCAGGCCCAGAGTTCAGGCCCCACTACCAGAACCCCCCCCCCAAAAAAAAAACAAAAAAAGAAATAAACAAGATTTAGGCTATACTAAGAGAATACTTCTCAAAACTTTATGCTAGTAAGTTTGAGAATCTTATAGGTATGGACAAATTTCTAGCAAATATTGACATGCCCAAACTAAACCAAGATGATTTAAACCAACTTAACAGAGTCATATCGAGCATCAAAATAGAAGCAGCAATAAAAGACCTCCAACTTTTCCCAGGTGCCGGTGGCTCACGCCTGTAATCCTAGCTACCAGGAGGCTGAGATCTGAGGATCACAGTTCAAAGCCAGCCTGGGCAGAAAAGTCCGTGAGTCTCCAATAAATCACTAGAAAAAACGGAAGTGGTGCTGTGGCTCAAGCAGTACAGAGCTCACCTTGATCTGAAATGTGCAGGGATAGTGCCCAGGCCCAGAGTTTAAGTCCCATGACCGACACAAAAAGAAAAAAAGACCCCCCACCAAAGAAAAGCCTAGGACTAGATGGATTTACATCTGGATTCTACAAAGCCTTCAAGGCAGAACTCACACCAATACTCCTCCATCTCTTCAATGAAATTAAAAGTAAAACATACCTACCATACTCTTTTTATGAATTCAGCATAATCCTCCTCCTAAAACCAGGGACTCATCAAAGAAAGAGAACTATACACCCATTTCTTTCATGAATTTCGATGCAAAATTTCTCAATAAAATCTTGGCCAATCAACTTCAACAACTCATCAAAAAAAATCATACACTGAGATCAAACAGGATTCATTTCAGTGATGCAAAACTGGTTGAAAATAAACAAAACGATATAATTCATCTCATCAACAAGAGCAAGAATAAGAACCACATGATTATCTCAATAGATGTGGAAAAAACTTTCACAAGATCCAACACTTATGATGAAGGCTCTGGATAAACTAGGAATCCATGGAAAATTCCTCAATACAATAAACGCTGTATATGACAAACCTACAGCCAGCATTATACTTAATGGCAAAAGATAAGACCATTTCCTCTAAATTCCAGGAACATGACAAGGATGTCCACTCCCTTCAGTCCTCTTCAAACTAGTATTAGAATGCCTAGCTAGGGTAATAAGAGAAGACGCTGACATAAAGGGTATCCAAATAGGGGGAAATGAAGTACAACTCTTCGTCTTTGCAGAAGATATGATCTTGCATTTACAGAAACCTATAGATTCAACTCCTAATTATTTGAGCTGATCGGAAACGTTGGCAAAAAAGAAAGGTATAAAATTAACCCTCAAAAATCAATAGCTTTCCTGTATTTCAACAATGAGAAGAGGGCAGGTGAAATTAGGAAAGCAACCCCTTTTACAATAGCCCCACAAAAGAATAAAATATTTAGGAGTTAAGTTAACCAAATGGATGAAGGACCTCTATAACAAAAACTTTAAAAACTTAAAGAAAAAAGATTTATAGGAGAACTAAGCAAGTGGAAAAACCTCCCATGCTCCTGGATTGGGAAGATTAACATCGTGAAAATGGCAATACTGCCCAAGGCTACCTACAAATTCATTGCAATACCTATCAATATCCCAACTTCGTTCTTCAATGAAATAGAGGAAGCAATCCAAAAATTCATATGGAACAATAAAAAATCCTGAATAGCAAAAACAATCCTTAGTTGAAAGAGCAGCACTGGAGGAATATCAATTCAAAATTTCAAAACTCTAATAAAAAGCCATAGTAATCAAAATAGCTGGGTCCTGGCACAAGATCAGACTCTAGGATGAATTGTTTAGGACTGAAGACCCAGAAATGAACCCACAGATCTTTAGCTACCCAACCTTTGATAAGGGTGCTAAAGAAATTGAATGGGGGCTGGGAAGGTGTCTCAGTGGTAGAGTGCTTGCGTTGCATGCATGAGGCCCTGGGTTCTATTCCTCAGCACCACATAAGCAGAAAAAAAAGCCAGAAGTGGTGTTGTGGTTCAAGTGGTAGAGCTCTAGCCTTGAGCTGAAGAGCTGAGGAACAGCACCCAGGCCCTTAGTTCAGGCCCACAATCGGACTCCCCCCCCCCCCAAAAAAAGAAGTTGAATGGAAAGAAAAAACACCTTTTTCAGTAAATGGTGTTGGTAAAATTGGTTAAAAACTTGTAGAAAACTAAAGATAGGACCGTATCTAACACCCTGCACCAGAATCAACTCCAAATGGATCAAAGACCTCTAAAGAAAAGCAGAGTCCATGAAAACATGACAGGAAGGAATAGGAGAAACTCTAGGGTTCTTTGGCACAAGCCAAAAGTTTCTTAATAGAGACCCAGAAGCACAACAAATCAAAGAAAAGTTAGGCAAACGGTATTGCATGAAACTGCAGAGCTTCTGCAAGGCAAAAGACATGGCTCGCAAGATCAACAGAAATCCCACGGACTGGGGGAAAATCTTCACTAGCCAAACAATGGACAAGGGTCTCATGTCTAAAACATACTTAGAACTCAAAAAACTAAATCTCCCAAAAACAAATCCTCAAACAACTGCCCAATTAACAAATGGGCTAAATACTTAAAGAGAGACTACTCTGAAAAGGAAATAAGAATAGCCAATAGACACATGATGTAATGCTTAGCTCCTCTATCCATAAAAGAAATACAAATCAAGATAACACTGAGATTCCACTTCATCCCAGTTAGAATGGCTAAAATCAGGAAATTTAGTAACAGATGCTGGAGGCCATGTGGCTAGAAGAGAACCATACTGCATTGTTGGTGGGATTATAAACTTGTTGAACCACGCTGGAAAGCAGTATAGAGGTTCCTCAAAAGACTCCACATTGCACGGAGCTGGTGGCTCATGCCTGTAATCCTACCTACTGAGGCTGAGATCTGAGGATCGTGGTTCAAAGCCAGCCCGTGCAGGAAAGACCATGAGAATCCTATCTCCAATAAACCACTAGAAAACTGGAAGTGGAGCTGTAGTTCAAGTGGTAGAGCGCTCACCTTGAGCTGAAGAGTTGAGGGACAGAGCCAAGGCCAAGAGTTCAAGCCTCACAACCGACAAAAAAAAAAAAAAGACTCCACATAGAGCTCCATTATGGCCCAGCAATCCCACTTTTGGGATTTTACCAAAATAATCGCAAACAGGGTAATACCAAAGCTACCTGCACAATCATGCTAATCACAGCATTATTTACCATAGCTAAGATAGGGAACCAACCCAAATGCCCCTCAGTATATGAATGGATCAAGAAAATGTGTTATAAATATATACAATGAAATTCTATGCCTCCATCAGAAAGAAGGACATTGCCTCATTTGTTAGGAATTGGAAAGACTTGGAAAAAATTATATTAACTGATGTAAGCCAGGCCCAAAGAAACATAGTTTCCATGGTTTCCCTTGTTTGCAATTACTAGCACAGGTCTAGAACAAGCAGAGAAGTTCAAAGGCTATGTACACACGAACACATGAGATAATAGGAAGCAAAATGTACCCCAAGACAGGGACACAGTGGTTTTTTCTATATTGCTAGTGTTTTATAATGTACTTAAAATGCACTATGTGAATCTTTTGTTTCTTCTGTATGTTTTTCCCCGCCCGTGTAACTCCTGTTTTCACTGGATCTGATACTCGTGTTCTGCATGTGTACATACATTTTTGTAATTTGGGGAGTGGAAAGGATATTGGGGAACGTTTAAATGAGGATGCAGGCTGATCCATTGTGATGACAAGATGTACAGGACACTATGTTAAAAAACGAACTTTACAATGCAGGGTGGGGAGGTCAGGAGGTGTTTGGGAGGGGGGAGGGAAGTGATGGTAGAGGCAAAACAAAGGAAGAGTTAAATGCTTGCTATGAAATGTACTCATTACCGTACTTATGTACCTGTAACCCCTCTCTACAACATTTTTATTATATATATATATATATATATATATATATTCGTATATATATGTATAGACATACATTTTTTTAAAGAAAATGAACTTTACAACTTCAGCGGGGGAGGGGTTTAGTTATAGAAGTGGGAGGGAAGGAGTAGTAGGGGGAAAACAAAGGAGGAGGCAACAATGCTCAATAGGAAATGCACTCATTGCCTTGTTCATGTAACTGTAACCCCTATGTACAGCATTTTTACAGTAAAAAACTTTAAAAATTAATTCATGAGTCAAAGCAAGCCCTAGCAGGAAAGTCTGTCAGATACTGATCTCCAACTAACGACGAGAAAACAGGGAGTGGCACTGTGGCTCAAGTGGTAGAGAGCTTGGCTGGAGCTGAAATTCAACCCAACGACCAACAAAAAGAAAAAAAAAATGAAAGCACCAAACAACCTGAAGATGTTGTCCAGAATAATGAGTGTGGCATAATGGAATTACACGACTTAGTCACTTGCAACCTAGTTTACCAGGGGAGATGGTGGGTGATTTGTGTGTGTACCAAAACCTGCAAAATTATTTTGCTCTTTCCCAAGGAGGGAGGAAGGGAAGAATGGAGGAGGGGAGAAGAAGTTTGTTTGGCCTTGACTTTTGGTTCAGTGATTGCCTTCTGGAGTCAAGTTCAGAGAAATTCCACTTGTAATCCTACTTACATCCCGGGTAAAGAAGTCATTCCATGGAAGTGGTCTGTGTCGTGTCCTTGGCCAGGTCCCAACCACCACTGGGTAATCCAAGTCCCAATTCAGGACCAAGATGCCTTGAAGACAACTGATCCACTGGGCAGGTGGACCTAACCACGGCCAGAAAAGACAGAAAGTACCATGCTGAGGGCAGCACCGGAGATCTAGACTGGGCAGAGATTTTTTTGTGATTCTCATTTTGTATTACCACTTTGATTCTACAAAATAAACTATGGATTTTAACTTTCTTCCCTCCCTTTGGATAAAACTCACAAAAACCTTGTCTTTAGCTTTTAAGACACTTAACTCTTAGGTCTGGCCAATCATTTCCAGGATAGTGAATTACTTAATTGTATTTTGAACGCATAAAACATGCATATAAAACTAGCATATTTCGATCTTATGAGAAAACAGCCTTGTTCTTCTCTGGTGTTATGACTAGTGTGATAATGCTCACTCAGGTTTATATCATTGTGCAATCATTGTTCCATTTTCTTTAGTAAACAGTTTTTCAGGACAGGAGAGCTGTGAGGGGAGAATATGGGATGAATAATTTATCTGTACTTCTTGTGGCCTGGGAAGAGCTTCTCAGAATGTTTGCAAGAGGAAATAGAACTCCATATAGACCGAATATAGAAAAAGATACACACCTTCAGTGCCACAGAAGGACAAATAAGAAAACTCATCCAGGCTCAGAGAAAAGCAACATGATGGGTTGTTTAGGTGCGTGAAAATTTGTGGATTGTCTTTCTTACCATAGAGAGATCATTCAATGCTGGCATTTACAATATGTTCCAGGACTCATATCTGTTTAGGTCTGTTTCCTCTGAAGCATCTTTGATAGTGACAGAAAGGAGAATGTAACAATGGCACCTAGTTATGTTCTCTGAACGAGATTTTATCTCTTTCCCGAAACAAGTTAGGGTTTTAATGAATGACTTGGATTTCCTGAGAGAAATTCATGTGTATTTCTTGTTTCTATTAAAGTTATCAAATGAATAACCTTAAATTTGTAAGATGTTATTATAACAAATATGAGATAATGATTTTTATGTTACTAGGATGCACCCAGTTTCCTTTTAGATAGAAAATATTTGGCTGGCTTCCAACTACAATCTTTGCATCTCAGCCTCCAGAGTACCTAGGGATGTAGGCATCAGTCACCTCTCCAGGCTGAGACAAATATTTTTGGTAAGGAAAATCACTATGATATGGAACATGAGGCATGAAGAATGTAGACTAAAAAGGAATATTTTGAAAGCATTAACAAAACTGAACTTATCACAAACTTACTGTCTTCAGTGAGGAGAAAAATGAGAAAGAAGTTACAGAGGTAGACAATTGGAGACTAAAGAGAAGTTAGTGAATATTTCTTTGTTATCAGAGCTACTAAAGATTTGTTTTTAGAAAAATTCAGCTTGATATAGTGGTACATGCCTACAATTCTAACTACTTAAGAGCTAGACAGTGGAAAGTATAGGAGGTTTGCTGTTTGTATGGTAAAAATGTGATACAGATACCTCAATATTTAAAACAAACTGGTGCCACATGTTTATAAGAGGCAAAAGTAGGAGGATAATGGTTTGAGGCCAGTCTAGGCAGTTAATAAGAAACTATCTGAAAAGAAATCTAAAGCTCAACAAAATGCTAGGTGTAAGGATCAAGAGCAATTATCCAGGAAGTTTGAGACCCTGAATTCCATCCCTTCTCCTGAAAAAAAAAAAGAGACAAGAAAAAGGAAAAAGTTTATGATACAATTTTCAAGATATTGTCTATGCATTGTTTGGCTCCAATTTCCTTCTTCAATTGCCTTAAAAGGTTTGTGAAGTCATTTACACAGATGAATACAATTAAAAATATTGGTGTTTTCAAGAAATGAAGAATATGCCTTTTGTAAAGTGTTCTGCACAGAACATGAAATAAAAATTCCATGAATTCTGAAGTTCTTTATGCATTTTTGAAAATTATTATTGGAAGAATCAAGATGGTGAAATTATTTACATTCCTTACATTCCAGAAAACATTATCTGAACACATTTGAGAAGAATTTCTATAACATTCTTGTAATGTATGGGTTTTGGATGTGCTTATTTGCCTTCTCTCTGTATCTTCTTAATTGGGTTATTTATTGTCTTATCCGTGTGTTTAAGAGTCCTTTATATATATAAATAAAAGCTATTTGTGAAGAACTTTACATTTTTCTTCATTATATTAGCAAAAATGCTTGCTATGTGTTTGAATACAAATGGATGACATCTTTTCCTGACTTCAGAAGAACTGGGAATATTTTCATTCTAATGCAGTACTCTATATCAGGTCAAGAGAGTTCCCGTATAATAGTTTTGACAAAATTCACCACTCTGCTATTTTGAAAAGTGCAGATTTATTATAGGGTCATAGCAGGGAATTGTCCTGTGACCTGTCTCCTCTGCAGGCATGGAACCCTTACTTGCAAACTGTTGATCATACTAGAAGTAATTTTTGCTTGTAGGGCTATCATATTTTTGGCCTATGTACTCAGGATGTTTTGCCAGGAAACAAATCCACACATAGAAATTAGATCATCACAACTCTTTAAATTGGCATTAGCAATACATATTTGTATTCTTGATGTGCAATATCACAAATTGTGTTTGTGACAGAATAAATATAAGTGTATCACCTAGAATCTGGGTATGGTTAGTAAACTTTTTGAGAATTTTCTCATACTTTCAGAACTTTCATAAACATAAATAAGACAAACCAAATGAGGTGGTTTATACCTATTATCCTAGCTACTTTGAAAATGGAAATATGGATAGTCACTGTTCAAGGTCAAGCTGGAAGACACACAAGAGACCTTCTTCTCAAACAATAAAAGCTGGGTGTGCCAATGTGTGGCTGTCATCCTACCTATGTTGGACATACAACTAGGAAGTTCACTATTCAGGTATCCTAGGAATAAACAAATGCAAGGTTCTATCTCAAAAATAATCGAAGCAAAAATTGCTGGATGTGGCATGAATCAAGTGGTATGGTGCCTGCTTGGCAAATGCCAGGCTCTGAATTTGAATCCAAGTATTTACCAAAAAATTAAAAGTAAACAATATGAAATAATTCTCTAAACTTCTCACTTAGTGTAATTATCATATGTATTCTCCAAATAAACTTGTAGTGAAGGCAGAGAATTAAATAATCCAGATCAATATAAAACTCCAGAATCATAGAATGGCTAAGATTCAGCTTTGAGATCATTCAATGTCTGGATCTTACTCTTCTTAGATCCACAATCTTATAGGAAAAGAAAAGAATGTATATGTACAATACATTTATTTACTCCCTTCATCCAGTTTCACATATCGAAATTCTATCTCAAATGCAATGTTGTAGAAATGGGCCTTTGTGTGTACATGGATAGTAATTAAGTCATGCAAGCAAAACTTCATGAATTGGGTTTAAATAAACAACACCAAATAAATTCCACTCCTGAACTTTAAAACAGGGCCTCACTCAGAAATAAAAAAATCCTGACTATGCTAGCATTGTAATCTTGGACCTACAGGCTCCAGAATGGAGAAATAAATTTGTTGTTTATAAGCAATTCAGTGTCTGGTAATTTGTCATCATACGTCAAAAGGACTGACAGTAAGCCAGCTGAAAAGGACTGTTGTGGTTTTCTTTCTTTCTTTCTTCTCTTCTCTCTCTTTCTTTCTTTCTTTCTTTCTTTCTTTCTTTCTTTCTTTCTTTCTTTCTTTCTTTCTTTCTTTCTTTCTTTCTTTCTTTCTTTCTTTCTGTTGTGCGGCCTCAAATCTGGGCCAGGGCACTGTCCCACAGTTCTTCAGCTGTAGACCAACGCTCTACCACTTAAGTCTAGGCCCCAAATCCGGCTTTTTCTGATTATGTGGTGCTGAGGAATTGAACCCAGGGCCTCATGCTTGCAAGGCAATCACTCTACCTCTGAGACACCTTCCCAGCGCCACTTTCTCTATTTTATTTTTCCATCTTTCCAGAGTCCTTCTGATATTGAAAAATGCTAAAGCTCCATAGAGAAATGTTTAAAAGTGCCCTTTTGTCCAATTCTAACTTCACCAATTTTGGAGTGTAAGGAATGACATCAAGTACCCGAGAGACCTAAGACAGGACACTTCATCATCTTCCGCTTTGCTCATCAGCACCTAGTTCAAATTTACACTATATAAACAAATCAACTAATGGTAGTTATAATAAATTTTAAAATGCATACCCTGAAAACACTTTATGAACACTCTTGCACTGTAGTCTCATGGGCTTCCATGTCCAAAATAGGAAACTGAGGTTTAAAAAGAGGTTACAAAACTGGTATATTGGTTCATTTAAACTCAGACTGATCTATAATCATACTTAGGCTAACATACTATGTGCACTTATTTTTCTGCTCACAGAAAAGTTTTCAAGTTCTACACTCTTATATGCTACCATGATATCTTTATCCTGGGTGCTTTACTGGTGCCCCCATGTCATATCAGCTGAAGTTGATATATCTGTTCCCACTCAGATAAAACAGCTGAGAATTGAGCAACGGTACTTTTAAAATCTCCCATGCAGTAATAATGTGAAATTAAGAGTATGAAATCCTGGGCTAGAGAATAAAACTTGTAGACAGGCACCAGTGGCTCAAGCATGTAATCCTAGCTCTTCAGGAGGCTGAGATCTGAGGATCATCGTTCAAAGCCAGCCCAAGCAGGAAAGTTCATGAGATTCTTATCTCCAATAAACCACTAGAAAACGGAAGTGGCATTGTGGCTGAAGTTGTAGAGCCCTCGCCTTGAGCTGAAGAGCACATGGAAAGCCCCCAAGCCCAGAGTTCAACCCCATGACCAACCAAAAAATAAAATAAAAGAGGAAGAGAATAAAACTTCTATGATGATGCTAGGCCTACCTCACAAATCTTTCTTGGTCTCTTCCTTCCTTCATTTTCATTGCTGGGGATTGAACCCTGGGCCCTGTGCATATTAAGAAAGTGCCATAACACCAAGCTATATGGCCATTTCCATCTCTCCAATTTCACTCTCCAACTCACCTTGTTCCTGATACCTTACATTCCTTGGTCATAATATTTGGAGAATACTGAACTTCCTAAGTTTTTCATCATTTTACAGAATATTTGTTTTCTCCCTTCCTATGTATCAAGACACTGTGCAGGAAGGATTCTTTTCAACTCCCCAGGCAGAGTTCATATATCATTACATTTATAATAACAACTCACTTAAATAATTGTTTGTCTTCTTCAGACTATTAATAGACCCATGTTGAATCTTAGCTTTTATGTAAACAGGAATAGAATTCTTCTTGTGTTATTTTACTCTTTTTGTCTTGGTCAAATTTTCCTGATTTTGTAGGAAAGGTTTTTCTGCAATAATAATTTTCAGGACATTTCTGCATATTGTGTATAATAAAATTAAGAGATTTCTAGCCAAAGCAAACAACTGAGAATTCTAGAGCTTAATGAATGTACTCTGGGTTCCTGTGCACTTGGCACTGCATTTGGCATCTTGGTATTGCAAAAATAGACAATCTATATTGAAAGTTGCTGTCTTTCTGGTTTCCCCTTTTCAGCCATATGAAGCATTTAAAGTGTATAGCAAGTAAACTGTGGGAGTATGAGCTGGTAATCTTTTAAAATATTTTTATTGTAAAATATTGTATAGAGGGGTTACAGTTACATGAGTAAGGTAATGAGTACATTTCCCATTGAGCATTGTTACTCCATCCTTTGTTTTCCTCCTACATTCCTCTCTCTCCTTACTTCCCTAACTCTTCCTTCTCTGTATCCCAAAATTGTGAAGTTCATTTTCAACATAGTGTATTGTACATCTCATTGTTACAATTGGTCAACCACTATCCTTGTTTCAGCATTTTGTTATCCTTCCCCTCCCCAAATTAGAAAAATGTATATACAAGATGCAGGGAACTGGAATCAAATACAGTGACAACAGAGGATATATGAGTTGGTAATCTTTAGCCTTCAAATTCCAAAACAAAAATAAGCAATGAAAGATCAAATTTGTTCATAAGGGTAATCTCTGCCTTCCAATGATGCTCTGATTCTTCCATTAAAATAAAATCCTGTTCCAGGCTGAAATGCAGATACCCGTGGAAATGATGACATTTAGTTGCTATTATTTAAATATGGCTTCCTATTAATGAAATACCATGGAAAAGGTTTTTACAAAAACTGGATGATAGCAAGAGTCATTTCAGACAAAGTTTATAGTGGGTAAGGTGGGTAAAAGTTACAAAATTGGAACTACATGCTGGGAAAAAGAATAAATTCACAGGGAGGAGTAACTTACTGTTTTAGATGAGCCAAGTTAAGATGGATCATTATGTAAGAAGAAAGTTTGTATTTGGTTCTTTCTAACTCGCAGATATTTTCTATAAAAAATGAATACTAGAGTGAAAAATCCAAAAGAACTTTGATGATACATATAATATTTTGGAGACAACAAAGATTTTCAGTAATAAAAACA
Organism: Dipodomys spectabilis; assembly: GCF_019054845.1. NCBI lineage: Eukaryota > Metazoa > Chordata > Mammalia > Rodentia > Heteromyidae > Dipodomys > Dipodomys spectabilis. The sequence continues at coordinate 2,840,264 of NW_024870821.1, read as the reverse complement.
GTTCAATTAATTATGGAATTTATAAACACTGGACTCCCATGTAATCATTATAAGTGATGCTCTTAGAACAGTATGAAATTTCTAAGGATGTTATTGGGTAGGAAATATATGCATGATACAATGAGATGAAAAGTCAAAGTATAAAGTAGGCTCACACCTGTAATCCTACCTTATCACAAGGGTAAGATTGAGGATCATGGTTCAAAGCCAGCTCCCAGAGAAAGTCCATTCAACTACCAAAATGCCAGAAGTGGAACTGTGGCTAGCACTGAGGTGCAAAAACACAGAGAACAATGTTCAGGCCCTGAATTCAAACTCCAGTTTTGGCAATAAACAAATGAATAATCAAACAGATATATGAACCCAAATTGTAGGCATATATATAAATATAAATATATGCCTATATGCAAGGCAGAGGAGTATAACCATGATGTTCCAGTGTTCACATTGTGGAGATCCAGGATGGGAACAGCACAAAAATTTACTTAATGGAAATTAAAAGTGACAATATGTTGGAAATGATCTGTACAACTTGGGCGGTGGGATTAAGAAAGCCAGGAAAAGAGGAACAAAATGAGAGAGGGTGTAACAAGTTACACAAGAAATGTTATAACTGCTTTACTTATGTAAGTGTAACCCATCTGTGCATAACCTTGACAATAATATTAAAATTACAAAAAAACAAAACAAAGCTTTTATTTATGATATTATATTTAAAAGTATATTTTAAAAGAATTATAGGCATGTTTTAAATTTCTAATGCATTGTCCAACTCTACTGGATTATACTGGAATATTGGAAGAATTACTTACACATGAGTCCATGAGTAAGGACCCCAATAAAAATTCCACAAAGAAATGAAAGGTGGACCAAAGGGTCCTAATCATAATACCTTACTTCTATAGCAAATCACACAATCTCCCAAATCCTAATTTAATCATGATGATGAACCAAAGTCTCCATTTGTAGAAATACATACTTGCAACAAGGATGGAAAAGGCACCAAGAGTCAAAGTAATGATACACAATTTTAAGGAAGATTACATAATAAAGGAATGTGTCCCACAAGTTTCCAACTCTAAATCTGGGAAAGTCAGTTATCTTTGTCATGCTAATAAAAAAGCACAAATAAAATCTCACTGTGGGAATCAAAAAGGTTGAGAACAGGTGTTCATTGTGACAGCAAATTACTATGTCTCTCTTTCCTTGTCTTATTCCCACCTCATTCTTGAATTCTGAAGGTCAGATTCTGGGGAGCCAGTTCTCTTAGCTCCAGTAATTAACAAAAGGGTGGTGGGAGATACATAGTTCATGGATTCTCTTTTTTTTATTAAGCTTACTGAGTAATAATGGGACTATAAAACACAAGAAAGTCTTAAGTTTTCCACTAATTTTTAAAATGCCTGCTGTAAGAAGAATCAAAATTAATGAAAAAAACAACTCAGACCAAGGATATTTCCTATTACGTCCTGCAATGTTTTCAGGGTGTCTGCTTTGACTCCAGGGTCTTTGATAAATTTGGAGTTGATTGAATGACATTGTCCCATTTGTTAGGAAATGAAAAGACTTGGAAAAAAATTATATTAAGTAAAGTAAGCCAGGCCCAAAGAAACATAGGTCCCATGGTTTCCCTTATTTGCAATAACTAGTACATATCTCAGACAAGCAGAAATGGTCAGATAAGTTGATGTTAGGTGAAATGAATCCAAGATAAGTACTCAAATGCTTTTTCTTTCTTGTTATTGTTTCTAACATAATTAAGATGATTCCTTTGTTGCTTTGTATGTCCCCTCCCCTGGTACAATACCTGTTTCACTGTATTTGATGTTGGTATAGTATGTGGAGGGGAAGGGAAAAAATTGTTTATTAGGTTTACAAGTGGACTCTTTGCAACAATGAGATGTACAAGACGTTGTTGTCGAAAAACGACCTTTACAACTTTGGGGCAAGGGGAGGCATGGGGGTGGGGAAGGCGGAGATGAGAAGGGATCATAAGGGGAAACAAAGGAGGAGGCAACAGTGCTTGATAAGAAATGAACTCATTACCTTGCTCATGTAATTGTAAAACCTGTGTACGGTATGTTCGCAATAAAAAAATGTAAAAAAAAAAAAACCCTCAGAAACCATATAAAGATATTTGTGGTGTACTGATACTAGGCAAAATTAAAATGTCATGTGTAAATACCAAGTGACATTTACAAGCACAGATCCTAATTCTTCTGTGAGCTAATGTGATAATTACACATTTATACTTTCCAACAAAATCACCATTGAGAATACCACAGCCAATTCCAATCACAGAAGCAATGCTGCAAAGAATTGCTAAATTTTTCATCTATTCATTCCTAGAGTTGAGAGAGTTGATTCTGCTGACGTTGACTGTTTGATCCTCTTCCTCCTCATAAATAAATGTGCCTATGTAGAACAATTTATATCTGTATCTTAACTTGATGGGTTTCTAGAATTTCTGGTCTGATCTTCAGTCTGAGTACCAGCTATGGAGCATATGTAGTTTAGGAAGATGGACTATTTCTTAACAAGCAGAAACACACTCTAAAACAGTTTTAACAAAAACATCTTTGATAATGGAAATATTCTATATATGCGTTGTCTAACAGACTAGCCACTGGCAATATGTGGCTACAGAATTTCAAACGTTAATAGTGTGTGAGAAATTAATCCTTCCAATTTCAGTTAAATGGAATTTTAAATAATGAGATTCATCTACTCTGTTAACTGGACAGTGCAGTTTTCAAATAAGGAAGCTGAAGTTCTCACAAAGATGGTGATAATAGATATCCAAGTGAAGAAGATTCTATTGGATACTAACTGCATGCCTCTGAATTATCTGAGATTTTATTTTTTATAGAATTCAGTCATCACTCACCTAGTTTGACAGCTGGGAAGAAAGGGGTAGGAGATATACATAAGCTACTTGGGTTACTGAAAATTGTTCCTTGAAGATGAGGATTGTGCATGAATCTTTTCTATATTTAGCAGACAGCAAAGTGTGTAGAATCCTGTAGGAGGTAGAAATATAATGTTTGTTTTTCATTATGTCAAAGAGGTGCTCTGTTTATGAAAATGGGAGAGAAGTGAGACAGGCGAATTCTATAAATATACAAACAATATATACAAAATTTGCTACATTCTATTCTATGATAGGCCCTGGAATTAACTTTGGTTCTTTTCACATACTATAGATATTTACACACTAAAAAACAGAAATGTAATCCTTTAATACTGTTAAAATACATAGACTATCTTCTTAAAATATATTCGTGGACCTATTTTTTCCTTAATTTCTTCCACACCTGCATTAAGAAATGTCTCTAAAAGAAAAACTTCTAGGTTTGTAAAATTTGAACTCCATCTATTTCTTTTGTTGAATTGTACTTTAGATAGGATTGAAATCCCTATTTCATCTTAAGGCTTAGAGCTAGAAAAAGAATAAGTATTCTCAACAAATTGTCAAGCCCCATTTTTAAGGAGAGCTATGTACGTATTAGGAGAAATATGTATCTGTCTTGGTAGCTAGGAACCTTCAAGAAACAAAAGAAAAAGAATAATTTCATGGCAGTCTCATGTATTTGCATACCTTCAAGTGAACACTAGCTGCTCTATATTCTATAGTATATTTGCAAGAATATTTTCATAAGCTATTTCTAAGCTATTGTCATAATCCAGAGTAAAGTTCAGGTATGCCTATGTCTCATTATATAGATTGTAGTTGCTCAAAGTTAGAACCTATTGTTTGTATTGGTTTCACATGGCTATCTTTGCTTCACTCCATGTCACTGAGGGCTGGGAGATTCACTTCAAATATATAAATACACACACATACCCACACATATCTGACTGGCTTTCACTATTGTCGTACAAATTAACTCCTTTTTACCTCTAACTCAAGAGTATCATAAATCTTCTAGCATACACGAAAATGTGACAAGTTCATTATTAACTTGCAAGTAGGTTATATCTCTAGCTTCACACAATTCTAAATACTCATATGAAGAAAAATATATATCTAGAGTTTTGGTGTGCTTTTATATTACAAAGCTCTCAATTTTCACCTTATTTTCCTGGAAGAGGCACCAGTGCTCGATAGGTAATGTACTCATTACCTTACTCATGTAACTGTAACACCTGTACAGTATTTTTACAATCAAAAACGTACAAAAAGGAAAAAAAGGGAAATTGGATGTCACATATTTCCATTAGAACTAACTAAATATAGGGGCTTTAAGTTTCTACAGGATTTAAGGACCTAGTAAGTTTTGGATATGCCCCGATGCCATTACTAAAAGCTGAGGGAGAGAGATCTAAAAGTGGAAGTAGATAGGTGACCAGAGCATAATTTTGTATCTTTAGTTCACTGTTACAATAACAGGGGTACAAATCAACATGATGGTTTGTAGATACAGGACCAGAAGACGTACTGGAAACTGACATCAGAGTCGGGTCATTCATTGTGGGAAAACACAAATCAGGAGGCAAGAAAGGATGCAATCAACCGTGTCCATGAAACAACACAGAATGGTATAAAGTCAAAGTGTTAACCAGCCCATGAAGAAGGTGTTTAACATCACTAATCACCAGAAAGTGTTAGTCAAAATAATGAAGAAAATTACCGCTTCATATGAATTAGGCAGGATAACTACAAGAAAAGAAAAGAACAATGTTAACAAAAGTGTGGTAAAATTGGAACCCCTCTATGGGAACCAGTAGAGCATCTCTTCAAACAATTTAAAACAGGATTATTCATACTTGTCATCCTAACCACTCAGGACAGGGGCTGAAATAAAAGGATAAGGTTCAAAGCCAGCCTGGGCAGAAAATGGGAAGTGGATCTGTGGTTTAAAGTGGTAAACCACTAGCCTTGAGGAAAAGTTCAGAGACAGTGGCCCTGACCTGAGTTCAAGCCCCATGACAGAAAATAAAAAAAGAAGAAAAGAGAATTTTCATATGATCCAATTACTCCATTTCTGGGTATATACTCTAAAGATCTAAAAGCAAGGTCTGGAAGAGATCCTTGTACTCTCATATTCATTTTGTACAATACTCAAAACCTGGAGGCAATCCAAGTGGCCATCAACTAATGAATAGCTAAGGCAAATGTGGTTTATACCCACAGAAGTATATTATTTCAACTTTAAATAGAATTATCTTTTGACAACTGCTATATTAAGCATGAAACTTTGGGACACTTTGCTAAGTGAAATAAGCCAGTCATAAAAAGATCTAATATTACATGATTCTACTTATATCAGTTATATAGAACAGTCAAATTGATAGAGACAGGAAGTAAAATCGTACTTGATGCATATCTTGAAGCAGAGGAGAGCGGAAAATTGTCTAACTGAATATACAATTTGAATCTTGGAGGATGAAAAGTGTGAACACTGATCTTATACAATATTGTAAATGTACTTACTACAACTATGCTGTATTCTTAAAATGATTAAAATAAAAAAAAAAAAACCTGGGAGAGGAGAAGGAGAATGATGAAGAGGTAAGTATAATCAAGGGACATTGTATGCCTATGTAGATATATCAAAATGAAATACACTTATTTAACTAGGTAAAGCTAATACAGAGTTTAAAAAAGATAATACATTTTAAGTTGTTGCATTTGAGCACAATTATTGAAAAAAAGAGAAAAACAACAACAGGCTGGGAAACAATTTAAATTGTCAGCATTCTATAAACCTGTGTTCAAAACTATATCTCATTTAAGTGTGTGAGGGTTTTTTTTTTGGGGGGGGTCTCTGGTCGTGGTTCCTGAACTCTGGGCCTGGGCACTGTCCCTCAGCATTTCAGCTCAAGGCTAGTGCTCTACCACTTGAGCCACAGCACTGCTTCTGGCTTTTTTCTTTTTGCTTCTGTGGTGCTGGGGAATCAAACCGAGGGCCTCATGCATACAAGACAAGCACTCTACCACTGAGCCACCTTCCCAGCCCCTGTGAGGTTGTTTTTTAAACATGTTTTTATTAGTATTATCTTTAAGTAGTTGTACAAACAAGTTCTCATTCTGCACAACAGTATATGAATATGATCTATCTGACAACATATTCACCCATCCCTCTCAACGCAACCCTTCTCCCACTTAAAAAAAAATTGAGATAGGTGATTACATAATACTCACATAATTCACAGCATTGTGGAATTATGATACTTAGTAAAAGTCACAAACATATTTTAACCATACAAGGAAAATTATCATTTTCATGGTCTATAAAGTTTGTGAATTCTATGAGCTTTGACAATACCAAGTATTTCTTCCATATCAGGTGATGTTTACATTTCTTGCCTTTTGTATAGTGTAGATTATTCCCGCTTTCCCTCTTATTCCTCCCTTCCAATCACTGTCTTTGGATTGCTTATTTCTTTTCCTTCTATGACCAGTGGAGCTGATGGGCCTCTTGTTGTGTGTTGTTCTGTTTTCCACTCATTGTGTTCCTCCTTCTGGCTTCCCTCCATTGAGTGCAGATTTTTTTTTAATGTAATGAGAGTATGCTCAGGGAAATCACCCCATTAGTTCAAAATAGATTGTCAATGTGCCTTCATTTGGATGTTTTCATACACATTTTCAATATATAATAGCATATGTAGCATATGAAATATGTTTCTTCTTTTTCTTATGCTTGAAAGCAGTTTCTAGTTGCAGATAAAATGCATCAACTATTCCTCATGCAAAAGAGTAAAACATTACACACGAGTTCTAGAGCCCTTGATATACATAGCAAAACATCTCAGGTGCTTACCATAATATCCAACCTTCTTTCTAAATCAATAGATTTAACTGAAGTCTAGGGTAAGTCAAATAGTGATAACATCTCCCAATAGTGATAATATTTAGATAAACACAGATAAAAATGTTACCTGATAGCATCTAGGATATTGCTTTAAGGCCAGTCCACACATGTTCTGCATTTCTTGATTTCCTTCTTTCTGTTCCTTCATCTCACTTCCTGGAACTTGGAAGTGATTACTGGCAATTTAGGGGTCACTTTGGGCCAAGACAGTGAGAGATATATCCTAATGCTGGGGTATGCCTACATCTTCTTGGAATCTTCATGCCTGTACTCTCTTCCTCTGGGCTTTCAACAGATGAGAGACTAAACCATTACTAGTTGCATTTTTATGATCATTTGAGTTCTCCTATCTTTAAGATACTTACACTGTGGATTGAGATGCACTCACAGAAAATACATAGTATTGCATATATATATACATATACATATATATTCCTTTAAGTAGTTGTAGCAAGGGTCATCATTCAACAAGTCAGAAAATAAATACAATGCAGTTTGATCAATATCACTCCTTTTATCATTTTTCTTTCATTTGTTCATCAAAATGTCATTACCAGTTTCTTCTCTTCCTCTTGTTCTGAGATAGAAATTCATATATTCTAACGCCAAAGGATATGCTTCCTTCACTAGCTAGATCACGTTCACTGACTTTTGCTTTCTTAAAAACTGCTTAACTCCTGCAAGAGGGAATTGAAGGCTGCCAGACAGGAAGGATTGAGTGTAAGCTGTGGGAAGTGTTCTCATACTCTGCATCTAGAGGGCTACTAAACATGTTGATCTGCTCGATGCCTCAAGCAATTCAGAAAGTGGCTTGCATTTTCTAAAACCTAAATCCAAACTTTCCCCTTCTCCTTCCCACCAAGAATTCTCCCTCAGGCCTCTTCCTACCATAGTGTCTTGGCAGCTTAGAACTGCTTTACCTCAGAAATGTGGCACCAGAAGTGTGCCCTATGCTCAGCCAAGCATCTGGGATCTGGCTGATTCATCTATGGCTCTGAAAATACTGCAGTCTAATCTGTGTCCTGTGCTCAGGGTTCAATATGTGTGCTTAAATCCATAGCTACGTGCCTCCAGAGGGAGCAGGCTTTCCTCTTTCTATTAGCATTAGGAGCAGAAGTACCAGATAGGTTCTTTATAATAAAGCAGCCACACACAGCGGTTGGTTTTATAACCACTAGCTGAGGTGAGTTTGCCTAGGGGAGCCAAAGCAATATGTGAATAAGGTGTTTTCAACTGGAAGCTCATAAGCCTCCATTCCTAAGAGGAAGCTGCTGATAATAAATTCTGTCTGGGAATGGACTTTGTAGGAGATAGAATATTTTTCTGTGAAAGTGATTGCTTGAAGGAAAGCATTGACTACACGTAGCCATAATCTTACGAAAAGCTATTTTAACTAAAGTATATCCTGTAAGTAAAATCATTCTAGGGACATGGTTCAACTCATAGGCACAGTTTAATTCATAGAGCACAAGCGTAGTAAGAATTTTCTAACAATTTCTGGCATGGTTGTCCTGGTTTCATTGATTGCTCTGAAACTGATCCCCTTTCAAACTAGCCAGCTGAGCTTCAAAAGAGGCAATTGAGCAAGATTTTGAACACAACTTCTGATCAATACCAGAAGTAGTAACTCATTAGGGGTAAAACCTACTTCCTACTCAGACTTCCTACTCAGAGCGGTTGCTTCATTGGCTTCCTGCCAATAGCATGCCCTTCAACAGAACTAAACTTTGCCGTGCTAAGTTTCTTTCAACTTGCTTGTCTTTCTTGGGATATTGGCTTACACTTTGGGAGTATTCCCAATAATCTGGGGTATTGTCCACAATCTTTGTTATGCAAGGCAGGAACCCTTTAGAAGGAGACACATCCTGCCTTGTTGAGGTAGCTCAAGGTTGGGTTAAACCCACCCATTGTGGTTAATGATGGAAAGTGTATCAGCAATGTCAGGAAAGGGCCGATGGAAGCACCCCAATAAAAAGTTACCTCATGCATTGGCCATGAGAGGAAAAATTGGACTAGTGCACATTACCTTGTTGGTTGGGGACTTTCATGTGCTGAGTGAGTCTAGGCACAACGAAAACTTGAGTCTTGATGTTTGTTTTCATTCTCTGGCCCAAGAATAAAAATGTGGGAGCTGGAGGATTTGAGAAATCTCCAGTAAGGGGAGAGTTGAATATGAGAGGGGAGCACAAGAAACTTACAATAGATAGGATTTAGTGCACCAAATACTGAAATCTCAAGAGATCTGCTAAAATGGGGAGTAAGAATTCTAGGCCTAAGGAACCAAAGAAAAATGATCCAAGGACCTGCTTCTGATAATCCAATGGGAGAATGGTGAAAAAGATCTCAGAACTCTATTAAATAATGGATAATTTTTACTATTGAGATCCATACTGTGCACTTGTCCAAACAACAATTTGTTATACATAAGTGCTTGAAGGTGTGTGTTTTAAATCTTATATGCTGAAAGGGGAACTCAAAAAAGTCATGTCCAAATCTGGGTGCCAGTGGCATGCACCTGTAATCCAAGCTACTCAGGATCTGAGGATTGGGGTTCAAAGACAGACAGAGAAGAAAAGTCCTTGAGACTCTTATCTCCAATTAACCACCAGAAAACTGGAATTGGCGCTGGGCTCAACTAGTAGGGCTTTCTTTCGCCTTGTGCTGAAGAGCTCAGGGACAGTGCCCAGGCCCAGAGTTGAAGTCCTATGATCAATAAAAATTAATGCTTGGGTGAAATGGATTAAATATTCTGCTCACCATTACTGTTAAGACTGTGTGGCACAGAGACCAGAAAAACAAGTGGTACACTTCCCACTGTAATGAACCTCAGACCCCCAAGGGCATGGAGTGCATGATCTGTCGGCCAAACACAGCTTGGGGAAACTCGAAAGACCCTGCTGTTGCTGTTTGCAAGAGGAGGATCTAAGACAAAAATCCTATCTTCCCAAGGCCAACTATACCCTTTGCCTCTGTAGGTACTGGGGACAACTGGCATTTCTGGGAAACTTATCAAGATGCAGTGAAGGCCGAACCTGTGAAGAGTTGAGCAGTAAGCACTAAATATAGCCAGGGGAAATGTCTGATGGTATTGTGGAAGACCAGTGCTGGAGACCTTCCTGGCCAACTAGAGTAGAACCTGTGCTTTGGTTCAATTTGCCATCACTTACATCCTAGCATTTCATCCACCTGTCCATTCTCAAACATTTTATACTAGTTAGGAGAGACCCCTTCCCCAGAGGGTCATTCATATTTCATATTTACATGGGTACTATTCAGGATCCTCCCCCAAAAGTTTCCAAAAATTCAAGCCAGGCCCCAAATAGCAGCTTAAGAATCAGTATAATTAGTATAAATAAGTTAGTATAATTAGTATAAATAAAATGTAGTTTGGAGGCTAGGAATATGGCTTAGTTTTATATTGTTTGCCTAGCATGCATGAAGCCCTGGGTTTTATTCCTCAGCACCAGATAAACAGAAAAGACTGGAAGTGGCACTGTGGCTCAACTGGTAGAGTGCTAGCTTTGAGCAAAAGAAGCTCAGGGAGCACCAGGACTGGCAAAAATAAAATGTAGAGTAGAATAAAATCAACAGAGATTTGTTAATTATACTAAAAGATTTTTTAAACCCATACATTAAGTCCTCTAGTAAGATGGCATGGGAAAACTAATTCTAGAAACATTATCTATAAAGGGTAGATTTTTTTTTGTGATTGAAGGCCAAAGCTGCACAAAGGACTTAGAAGAATTCAACATTGCAAGTGAGTGAACTAAAAACTCAGATAAAGGGCTGAGAAGGTAGCTCAGCAGTAGCGTGTTTGCCTTGCATGTTTGAGCCTCTGGGTTCGATTCCTCAGAACCACATAAGCAGAGAAAGCCAGAAGTGGTGCTGTGGCTCAAGTGGTAGAGCGCTATCCTTGAGATGAAGAGCTGAGGAACAGTGTCGAGGGCCAGAGTTCAGTCCCAAGACTGACCAAAAATGAAAAAAGAAGGCCAGCTACACATAAAGGGTTTCCTACCAAGAGTGAAGGAGGGTTTCCTACCGAGAACGAGGGAGTTTGGTGGATTTTTATCTAGCAGGAATGCAAGTTTTCCTTGTGGGAGAAGGATTGCCTTCTAGTAAGGAGGGTGTTAATGATCACATTGGTCAAAATCATCATTCAGTTTCATAATGCCCAGATAAGTGTCTAATGTTTGTCAGGTATTGACTTGTGAAAACATATATTTATTAATGTACTACCATCTGCGTGTCAATCTGTTCTTATTTTCTCAACCCCAGGGGCTCAATCTCAGGTCCGGCATAGTTTCTGTCAGCTCATTTTGCCCCAGGATTGCATGCTGACCCTCACCCATTCAAGAATTTGGCCCTGTAGGCCATGAATTCAGATGCCAGCACTCCCAAACAATAATCGTGGAGTAAGAACCTGATGGTGACACATGTTTTCCTTTTCTGCGAAAGTCTTGGGTGTCAGGTATGAAATGGAAAACATATGCAGTCCTATATCCTATGTAATCAAAGTAATCAATGTTCTATGTGCCAAAATAATCAATAAAATAGTCAATACATGAACAAAATGAAAAATAAAATGAATAATTACACTGAACGTAATATAGAATCAACATATGTATGTAAATATAAATCATATATCTAAAATGTACACGAATGGGATGTTTTCTAGTGTTGAGGATCAGTTTCAGGCCTAAGGAACAGAACTGAATTTCTTCACTTCATGGAGGCAAGCTTCCCCTTCCCTTACAGTGTAACAGATTTACCCAGACCATGAGTTCCAATACCAGTCCTGGCAGAGAAAAATGGCATCTCTATATTATGTGATGCCCAATTCTTAGGTATTTCATTATGCCTTCATTAAATGAATGTGATTGTGTAAATGCTTCATAAAGTATTGATTAAAATCGATCAATGTCCTATAATAGTGTATAATTTTATCCTGTAATCATTCAAGAACTACCTATTCAATCATACATACATCCCATTCTATTTGTATTCATATGGATATGAATGAGTGTCTTAGGATCTCCTGCCATTTGGAGGTGGCAGGACCAGGATTTGAACTGTGGGCTCCAGCTCCCACCACTTGAACCTACGGATAGGGAACTCACTGGTCTGTCCCAAAACATCAGCGAGACCAATGATTAGGCAGGCACCAGTGGCTCTCAGCAGTCCTCCTTGATACAAGCCTGTATAGGAGGATTATGGTCAAAGTCACCGTAGGCAGGAAAGTCCTTGAAACGCCTGTCCATGTTCAATGTCAACAAAGCCATAAGTAGACCTGTATGGTAGAGGGGTAGCCTTGATCAAAAGCAGCTCATGGACTGTGCCCAGACCTTGAGTTCAAGTTCCGAGATTGGCAACAAACAGTCATACAGAACAATCTGTGCAGTCATCTGGCTAAAGCAAGTCACCGTCTTGTCTCCAACTGAATTGGACAGAGTTTACTTGGAAAGGGGCTGGGGAGCCGCTGTCATCTTGACTCCACCTATGCAGCCTGCATCACAGGATTCTGACTGCACCCCCATTCTTTCATGGTTCTTTCTAACCAATGGGATACAAGAATTGTGGCCACTCCCATATTCCATGCTGTCCAGTAGCACCCAGATTCCCTCTGTTGGTTGACACCACTACCAGCAGTTGAGGAAGTTAGAGGTGGCTGGGTGGTGAGCAAGAGTCTTGAGGCGACTTTGGAGTGGATTAGGAAACTTACATCCTAGTCAGTGAGTGGGAGAACAGAGGATTACCCAGAGCCTGGGAATGTGGCCAGCCCATCTCTCCCATCCTAGTGCTCAGATGTCTTTAACAACCAGACTCCGTGAGAGAGCTGTGGGCAAGAGACAACTGCCAGATGACCGACAGAAGAATCCTGCCATCAGACCTGCAACATTCAAGAAAACAAAGAACACAAAAAAGGGAGGGATCCCCAAGACAAACACCACTGGAGAGCGTGATACAAAGGAAGGTCCAGCCAAAGGTGATGCCAACCCCAGACCACCCCTGCCTTTGGAGAGTGTTACAGCCATCAGGGTGCAGAGTGTCAAGGGTCCCGATACCACCAAAGATCTTCAGAGGTGCTACCAACACGTGGTGCCTGCCCTGGAATGCAGCAAAAGAAGAAACCAGGCGCTCTGTGCCAATATCTAACCACTGAATCAGGAAAAGACAGACCTGCAGTATCAACGGGAAAAGAGAGGGAGAAGATAGCCCAAGGGCACAAAGAAAATGGAGCTAGAAATCCACAAGCCACTCATACAGAAGTTGGTTTTGGCAGAAAGCGATTTACAATCAGCACCGGCCCACATGCAACACGTGGCCGATCACAGAGTAATGGAGCACAAAACTCTCACCAGCTGCCTGCAGGCCACATAGCAGCGAATGGCAGAGTTGGAGATGGAGGCTTCTGCAGTCACTGCTGCACAGAAGGAGATTGAAATATGCTTCGAACAGCTGAATGATGTAACACTTCAGCTCGAGTAAAAGATCAGAAGCTTCTATGACCTGGAGCAAGTGAACAGAGAGTTGGAGGAGAAGCTGGAAGCACTCTGGACATAGAAGAGCAACAGGAATAACAGAATCTGCAAGCTCCAACAAGCACTGGCAGGGTATAAGGTACTGACAAGACTACTGGATAACCTGAGCTGGATGGTGACAGTAGCGAATCTGGACACAGACACCTTAGTGAAGGACCTGAGAATTGAGAGGTCCACACAAAAGAGGAGGCCCGGCCGATGACCGAGCAGGTGAACCAACTGACAGAGCAGAAGGGGAGGAAGGGGCTAGGCAGGTGCTGGATTTTGAGAAAGAGCTGGGGGAACTGAGAAGGAAGCAGGCAGAGCCATGGCCCCCCACAGGACTATCTCAGGCCAAGCAGCAGCTGCAGACCCAGGCCTACCGCATGCAGATGGAGTTGAAAAACCTGGAGGAACAACTTCACATCCAGGTCCAGGAAAACCAGAGGTCCAATCTCCAGAATGCAGAGCAATGGGAACAACTGCGGAGACTGGAGGAGAAGGCGGAGGGTTGGCAAGGGATCCCGGAGACCCCATGATGCACATGTCTGTGCGACCCACAGCTAGAAGAACATTTGGCCTTGCTGTGGGTTGCTCTCCATAGGGTGAGCGGTGAGAAGGAGGAGTTTGCTAGCATCTTGGACTCTGAGCAGCAGGTGAAGAAACATCTGCAAGAACAGATGGACCACTCAGAGGAGAAGATAGAGAAATGGAAAGAGATGGATGAGAGAGAGACCCAAGTGGCTTGGGAGCTGCAGGAACAGCAGGAGCAGTCCCTGGCCCAGCTGCAGGAGCTCAGAGCCACCTGTGAGCATCGCATCACCTCCAATGAAAGGCTGAGCTCCAAGAAGTAGGCCTTGCAGCAGCACCTGCAGAGGCAGACCCAGCTCCTGGAGCAGCTTTAGCAAGTGCAGGGCCCGATCAACTGTGGGGACTATGTGATGCCCCCAAAGTGGCAGGACACTCTCAAGTGCCTGGAAGTAATCAGAACACAGGATGAGTGCCTGCAGGCCCAGCTGATCTTCCTGGCTTTCCCTGGGGAAGGGGAAGGTGTGAGCCCTGGAGAAGCAAAAGGTGAGAAAGCGACTCCCCCTGATGTGCCCATCACAGAGGATAGAGACATCCTCCAAAGTAAGAGGGAGGTGTCTCTACAAGCACTCTTTGAGGCTGACATCCACAGGGGGAAACTCCTGCCGCAGGAGCGGTGGGCCTGTTGCAGGCACTCGATCCTCCCGACAGCTCAGTGCCAGATAGAGCTGGATCCACAGGTACCCGCCCTGTGAGCTGCCACCACAGCATGTGTGAGGATGGGAAGGGGGACAAGTGGGAGTCTAAAAACAAAATCTGCTTAATCCACAACCTGCCTGCACTTCCATAGTCCAGCGAACAAGCTCCACCATCCATGCAGCCAGGTGTTGGCACATATCCACACCGTCCAGGAGTTGCTCCTGGTATGTAACGGACAGATGTTCATCCTGAATCAACTGTGTTGGGAGAAAGCAAAGGGCATGTGCCAGCTGTCCCAGGAGAAGATAGAGAAGAGGAAAGAGCTGCAGGAGCAGCTGGCTCTCCTCTCAAGGGGCTCCAGATGTCGGTCCAGTCTGAGCCCCCCATCTGTGTTGCTGCTTTAGAGGCCTCAGGCTCCTGGGTGGGCAAAATGAGGGAGGAGCAGAAAGGTTTTGAAGAATTGCAACTTCAAGACCATGTGGAACCTGCCAGAGGAGAGGTCGGGGTTCCTTACCCCCTAGAGGACTCTCCCACAGAGCACATCCTGCCACAGATGTCCCACATCCAGAGCCACCCACAGCTGGCGAACTCAGGCTTGCAGCACTCTGTCCCTTTTTTCTGTAGGCTGATGGGGATGATGACTCCCTATGTGACATATTGAGTCTCAAAATCCTCGGCAGCCACCAGAACTCGGTGGCCAGGTGTCCTTCTCTAGGTCTCTATCTGCCTGGTGATGGGAAGGGTAAACTGTGGGCTGCGTAGAGCAGAGGCTGCTGGGAGGAGACAAAATTCAAGGGATATCTAATGGCCCATTGGTGACGAGGGAAGAGGCCCATGTTATGCTTATCACAAAGAATAAATTGTTTTCAAAGGGAAACAAATCCTCCACAAAGATTTCTTCTTCCAGTCATAGGGCTTGAACTCAGGGCCTGGTCACTGTCCCTGAGCTCTTTTTGATCAAGACCGGTGCTCTACCAGTTGAGCCCCACCTCTCCTTCCAGCTTTTTCTGTGTGGAATTGAACCCAAGGCTTCAGACATGCTAGGCAAACACTCTACCACTGAGCCACATTCTCAGCTAAGATGATCCCCTGCCCCAAAACACATAGAGTCGTTACTCAGATAAATTGGAAGTAGTGGCTAGGATGAATATGAAACACAAATCTGGTTCACACAGAAGTACTCCACTGCCCCCTCTTTGACACCCTTATTTAAAGTTTCTCTTTTACCTTTGAGGGATGAGAGAGGGAGAGGGGAGTCCCGAGAGAGGAGTACCAAGAACAGTGGCCCGCTGAGCTCCACAGCCTCCCCCACAAATGTAGTCCTCCAGATTCGGATCTTACCTGACTCAATGTGGAGTCTACATTGTCTCCCCACCCCTGCAAGGCTCAGGATGAAATAAATGTCAGCCCTGGTCTTAGCCCACACCCAGGGTGGAAACTCCTAGTCCCAGACCGACTTTCACCCCTAACTTCCCTGAGTTTGGCTAGACCCACCACTCACCACAATGTTGGGGGCCATGATCTCATGGACGGATTCCAGGAAGTAGGTCTATTGCAGAAGCAGCAGGGTGAGTATAAAAGAAGGAGGTGGGTGATTGCTCTGGGATCTTCCTCCTCAGAGCCCTCCCATCCAACTAGGGCCATGGTGACCCGAAGCATTCCAAGGTCAGGGGGTGAGACAGATGGAGGAGCACAGGACTAAAGGAGGTAATGCTTTATCTTGGTGCACTTGAAAATTCCAATTATATTCAGCCCATGTCAATCCCAGAGCCAACATGCAATGCCTCTCGTTGTTGTTTTCCATGAGTGCTGTCCCTGAGCTCTTTTTCTCAAGGCTGACATTCTACTACTTGAGCTACAGGGCCACTTCTTGTTTTCTGATGTTTCATCAACGATAAAAGTCTCATACACTTTCCTGCCCAGGTTGGCTTGTCACCATGATCCTCCAGATCTCAGCTTCTTTAGTAGCTAGGATGACAGGTGTGAACCACCAGTGCCCAGAATGTGATGCCTTTTAAAATAATCTTGGCGAGTGTGTAAAAGGAGCCCCAAAAGGCTGGGTTAGATCACGACCCAATCAAGGAGCTAGGATGGGGAATGTTGACTTTCTAGTCATTCTGTTCCCCAAAATTAAAGATGCCAAGTGGTGTTGTATGCATCAAACTCCTAGGCCAACAACCACCAGGCTTAATGCGGAAAAGGTAGAGAATACCTAAAAATTGCAGTGTAGAAATCTCTGATTTTGCATGCATATAGTGTGTGTGTGTGTGTGTGTGTGTGTATGTGTGTGTGTGTGTGTGTGTGTGTGTGTGTGTGTGTGTGTGTGTGTGTGTGTGTACCGGGTCTTGAACTCAGAGCCTAGGTGGTTACCTTTATCCTGTTTGCACAAAGTTGGTGCTCTACCACTTGAACTATAGTAGCTCCACTTCCCAGCTTTTTGGTGATTCATTGGAGATAAGAGTCTTCCCAGCTTAGCTTTGAATCTTGATTCATCCTCCAGTTTCTGCCTTGAGGAGCTAGGATTATAGGCATGAGCCACTGGCATCCAGCTGCATGGATGTCTTTTCATAGTCTCTTCTGTTCTAACAGCTATCTACTTGCTCTGGCCTAGATCTCTGGCCTCTACATCAGCTCCCAGCAGCCCCTGACTGTGTGGAGAACATAAAGCTCAAACCTGTCAATGCATCCTATTTCTTTGTCCTCAGGGGAAGGAATGATTCCTCTGATACCTGGAGGGGTAGGGGTAGGGGTAGAGACAGGGGGGATAGCTGTAGATGGGTGCTCAGCTAGAAGATAGATATTCTGTTTTATCCAATAAGGAAAGCATGGCCAGATGTTAATGACTCATGCTCTTATATTCCTAGCTCCCTCAGGAGGCTGAGATCTGAGGATTGACATTCAGAGGCTACCCAGCAAAAAATATCTGTTAGACTGTCCTCTCCCAAAATACCACCTGAAAGCTGGAAGAAAAGCTCTGGCTCAAGTGGTACAGTGCTATCCTTGAATGAAAAAAACTGAAGGACAGAACCCGGGCCCTGAGTTCAAGTCCTACTACCAAAATGCACTCATGCGCATGTGCACACACACACACACACACACACACACACACACACACACACACACACACAAACACACACAGGGGGAGGTGGTAATGATAAGCGGAGCTATAACTGGGGGCAGTCCTGAGGCATAATCATAGTAAACTCTTAAACCACATCAGTTGTTTCTCCCTAAGTCCTTCTTGGGCTGAGGGATCTGTGCCTCCATCTAAGCACTGGGGAGGAAAGTTGGGTTCTGAGCCCTGGGACTACTGGGATATAGCGTTTACTACAAACAGCAGCCAGCCGGCTCTGGATTCCTGAGCCTACAAGTCTTTCATGAGCCCAACTCAACACCGCCCAAGGTGTGCCTGACAAATGTGCATTCTTGTGATATCCATATGAGCGGGCATTTACTGTTTTATCCCTCCTGGACCAGAACTGTGGTCTGAGACATCGATTTAGTGCTCAGATCCACACTGCTCTCATGATAGATGTCATTCTGATGACCAGGTTGATGACCTCCATGTCACAAGGGTCGATCCTTCTCTAGTACTGTGGCCCACTCTGTATGCAAAGTCCTCCGAGGAGGCTGCTCTAAAGAAGTGTAGGACACCTAGACATTGGGAGACCCTCAGGAACCCACTGGAAAATACTCTGCTTAGAGCCACAGCATGAGGTCAAAACAGGCCAGGTATTGGTCATGTAGCTCAAAAATTGGGCCTGGTTGCTGTCCCCAGCTCTTCATCTTACCACTTGAGCCACAGCACCCCTTCCGGTTTTCTGGTGGTTCTTGGAGAACAGAGTCTCCCAGACTTTCCTGCCTACGCTGGCTTTGAATGGCAATCCTCCAATCTCAGCCTCCTGAGGAGCTAGGAGGACATGCATGAGCCACCAGTGCCTAGCTGATCTGGCCTTTCACCACAATGGAGTAGGAGCTCCTGAAAGCTTTTCTTTATTTTCTCTGTGCCAGTACTGGGGCCTGAAATCAGGGTCTGGCTTGTGGTCTCTTTAAGTTTTCCCTCAAGGCTGGCAATCTACCACTTGAGCCAGAGCTCCATTTCTGGCTTTTGGTAGTTCATCGGCAAAAAAGTCTCACTAACTTTCCTCCCCTAAGCTGGCTTTGATCCACGATCTCTGATCTCAGTGTCCTGAGTAGCTAGGATTTACAGGGGTTAAGCCACAGGTGACACTGGGCTAGAAGCTTCTCTTAAGCAAGCATTCTTCCTTGCATTTGCCCTGACTCCTCCATGCAAAGGAGGCCTGAAGGTCAGGAGCTGTGGAAAATAAGCTTCTGGTCAAAGAAAATGGCTGGGGTCCTTGGTGAAAAGACACGCTAATCTTCCCCTGGACCCCATTCTGCCCTAACTGTGACTCAAGTGTAAATCTTGTCCCAGACTTGAGTGTTCTGCCAGACTTGTCTGAAGTCACAGAACCTACATTCCACCCACACTACCAGCTCTACAACACACCTCAGGATCTTTGCCCACACTGTACTTATTGCCTGAGGTTCTCTGTTTTGTTCCACATCTTAGAGCTCCTGTGGAATTTTGGCACTGGTTATATCACCTCGTGGAGCAAGCCTTTCCTTCCCTTCTCCCCCTTTTAAAAATATATTGAGTTCCTACAGATTGAACTTGTGCAGGCTGACTGGAAATTGCTCTATTGTGGTGGTGGTGGTGGTGGTGGTATCTGTGTGTGTGTGTGTGTGTGTGTGTGTGTGTGTGTGTGTGTGTGTGTGTGTGTGTGTGTGTGCGTGTGCATGCGTGCATGTGCACCCACGCATGTGCATGCGCACAAACACGCATGCCAGTCGTGGGGTTTGAATTCATGGCCTGGACGCTATCCCTGAGCTTTTGTGCTCAAGACTAGCACTGTACTACTTGAACCTCAGCACTACTTCTGGCTTTTGGGGTTTAATTGGAGAAAAGAGCCTCATATATCCGTTCCTGCACGCAATTGGCATCCTCAGATCTCAGCCTCCTGAGTAGTTAAGATTACATGGGTGAGCCCCCAGCACCTGACCTCTACCTCATACCCATAACGGCCCTCCTCTGAGTCCCAGAAGAATATGTCTCACTCTGCTGACTTTTTTTTGGTCAATCTTGGGGCTTGAACTCAGGGTCCGGGCATGTTCCTGAGCTGCTTTTTTTCAACACTAGCTCTTTTATCACTTAAGCACAGTGTCTCTTTTGGCTTTTTCTCTTTCTGTGGTAGTGAAAAATCGAACTCAGGGCTTTGTGTGTGCTAAGTAAGCACTGTACCAGTAAGACACATTCGCAGATCAGGCTCATTTCTAATAGAAGCTATGACGGTGGGATTTATTGGATTACCCCTTTTGGCACAGAAATCGCTGACTCTTTCCTATCTTTGGCAGGATTTGGGACCAGCCTGAGACTCTGCAATAAGGAATCATGAATGAGTGATGGCCACCAGGCCCCAGAGGTCTAGGCTAACATCCTACAGGAAGATAGAGGAAATGGAGACACAACCTTCAACAACTCCTACAGCCTAGGAACTGTGGTTTCCCTGGAGGCAGTGGCTGGCTGCTAGGTGTTCTGATGGGACATCTCAGCCAGAACATAATGCACCCATTGCACACACTGTAAAGCTGAATTCAGAAATCCTTAACCAAAAGACCACCAGAGGCCACCACCAATGTAAAAGCAAAGTAGTCTTTATTGCAAGCTCAAGCTTGGTCCCCTCAGAATTACATAGCAGCAACCGAGGTTTACAGCACCTTTTATACACTTTTTAGGGAAGGCAGGGACTTTGCATACACCATAGCGTCTTCTAACAAATCACTACACACTGTGGGAAAATCATAAAAACAATTCCATATTATGATTGGTGAACTACAAAGTGGGAAAGGACCAGAAACAAGTTGTTGGTTAGATCAAGGGGCTGACATACTTTAAACTGGTTGGCTTGTACCACAGGGAAGTCTCAAGAGGATATGTGCTAAACTGCAGGATGTCTGGTTTAGATAATGGTCACCAGACCACAGAAGGGGCTGTTCTGGAGTTTCTGATACCTTGACATCCTGCCTTAAGCAAACACCATGTGTTTCCCCAAATTGTCTGTGCAATGCTATTTCAGATATCTCCACATCCTGGCATCTAGTGTTCCCAGGACTGTCTGTGGCTGGAATAGGTCAACGGTGGCAGAACTGAGTTGGGGTCTTCAGTAAAATAGAGTTGCATAGGTTCCTCTACACCAGTTGCACACACCAGCCCAGGCAAAGCCTTCGTGGCTTCAGTTCTTAAATGGCAGGGAAGGATGCTTTGTTCAAGCTGCAGACTTATTACTCTCTGAGGGCTTCTTCCAGCTTGCCCAGGTTGGGGGGCTGGGCATGGGCAACCTGCTGAAAGCCCATCATCCAGGCCCTGTCGCTGAGCTCCTTTTGCTCAATGGTAGTGCTCTGCAACTTGAACCATTCAGGGATTTTGTTTGTTTATTTCTTTTGTTTTCCTGTGATCTCTTAAGAAATACAAGGGTCGCGGAATTTCCTGCCCAGGCTGCATTCAAATTGGCATCTCAGCCTTCTGAGGAGCTAGGATCACAGGGAGGAACCACTGACAACCTGGCTTACTTTTCTTCTTGTTGTTCTTTTTTTTTTCGTGACAATCTAAAATCTTAACGGTGTCATTCCAATGGTTTGCATTCCAAGAAAACTTCCCAGGCCTGGAATTCGAATGCTAGGACTGGCACCCACAAATAGAGGGAGATACTGCAAGCTCATTCCTATTCATTTGAATGCTAATGGAATGTTATAAAAGTAATAAGTAAATTTGAAATTAATTCATAATTCTATTTTAGAATGCCACACAAAAATTATTGAATTTATATCTTCCATTCTAGCACCATGGTATGATTAAGGATATTGACTGATATTTTATTAATGCTTTTGTAAGTATTCAACGATGATTCTTCATTAAATGGAGGCATAGTTTAATAACTAATAATTGGTAATTATATATATATAACTTAATAATATAATATTCCCTCTGTATATATACACACACATATATATATATATATACATGTATATATATACATGTATATATATGTACATATATATATATATTGGGCACTACTGTGGCTTGATTATAGGTCCTCAGAACTTCCTGGCAGCTCAGTTTGCTGGAGGCTGGTGTGCTAAGACTGTGACCCCATTTATGAATTGGGCATTGTAGGCTGTGAGTTGAAATCCCCGCATGGCCAAAAATTTATTCATGGAGTAAGAAGTTAATTTTGACAAATTTTTTCTTTCTCTGTGAATGTCCTGGGTCTCAGTATATGTGATATGATGTAATGAAATAAATGTTGTATGTACAATAATACTAAATAAATAAGGGTAATAAATATCATATGGAGTAAACCCATATGACATAGATCTAATATCTGACTATTATATTTTATAGTGCTGGGGCTTCAATTCAGGCCCTGGAAACTTGTCTGAATTGCCTGTCTTCGAGGACGGTGATCTTCCCCTTCACCCACAGTGTCTCAGAATTCCCCAGACCCTGAGTTTAAATCCCAGGCCTGCCAGAAAAATGGGGCAAATTCCAAGCCATGATGATGATGATGATGATGATGATGATGATGATGATGTTTTGGGCCAAGCACCGGGCTTGAACTCAGGTCTTGGTATCTCTGCCACAGACGATCCTTGCATCCTAGGTCCCGAGTTCAAATTTCGGGGCTGGCAAAAATAAAAATAAAAACGAGAAGGGTAAAACTGAGAAGTTCAAGGAGGTGGTTTTACTTTTTTTTTTCTTTGCATTGTGACCATCCTGGTCTAAATGACAATGCCCAGAAAGTGTAAATGACCTTACATTGCTGATATTTGGATGACGATTAGGGAAGCCAAGCCGAAACCGGCAACTTAAGCCTGGAAATCGAATCCTGGACTGCCGGGATGGCAGGAGATTCTAAGAAACAATTTCCAATATACATCTGTGTGAATGGAATTTTGTAAAAGTAACAATTACCTTAGTAGTTAGTGTACGATTTATATTATAAAATTATACACAATTATACAACTTTGAATAATTTTCAATTAATATTTTATTATGTATTCAATCATGATGCTTAAAAAAGGAAGGAATAATTTAATTGCCAATAATTGGTAGTAATATTGTATATGCAATTTCATAATATAGAGACATCTCACGTTATATACATCTATCTATCTATCTATCTATCTATCTATCTATCTATCTATCTATCTGCAAGTCTAAACATTTATCTTTTTATACACTTGTCACTAATGGGGCTGAGTGATAGAGTGCTCGCCTAGTACGTACAAAGCCCTCGTTTCGATTCCTCACTACTGTGTGCATAGGAAAATCGAGAAGTTGTGCTGTCGCTCAAACAGTTGAGCACTAACTTTGAGCATAAAAGATTAGGGACTGTGTCTAGACCCTTCCTCAAGACCCATGACTGGCACCAAAACAAAAAATAAAAGGAAAATATAGAATGTTCTGACTGCAACTATATAAGAATAGGGCTGCAAATACCTCATCACAGAGCAAGGAGGGAGTCTAGTGCTGACAGTTGCCGTCTAACCTGACTTAGCCAGAGGTGAACCACTGCAACCCATCTCCACAGAACCGGATGCTGCTGGCTTACTTACCCCTGTCATCCAAGATACTCAGGGACTGAGATCTGACACTGGTGGGTTTAAAACCAGGCCCTTTCAGGATGTCTGTGAAACTCTGAGCTGTGGCTCAAAGTGGTAGAGCTCTAGTCTTGAGCAAAAAATCTTAGGACAGTACCCCCAAACTGTCAGTGCAAGTCCATGGCTGATGCCCTCCCCCCAAAACCCCATCCCTCTAAAATCTAAATTTGGACTGTTTGTGAGGTGTTTCTGAAAGAATGGTGATACTGATGAAAGCACCTTAATTTAATGACAGCATGTGGGATACAGCTATGTGATCAGTCCTTCATGAGATGTTGTGTGTTGAGTCATTCACGTGGTGAATTTTTTCATCTGGTTCTTGTAAGAGCTCCACAAGTAAGATGATGATTTGCCCCTGTCAGGGCCAAAATTATGTATGTACCTATCTCTAGTGAGTTGTCTCCTGTGGACAATTTTTTTGGTTTAAGTTTCTCAGTCATGAACCTTGAACTCAGGACCTAGCCACTGACACTTACCTGTTGGGATCATGGCTAGTGCCCTACCACGTGAAGCCAAGGAACACCTTACAACAGAATGTTAGGGTCTAGGCGTACAGTAGCTAAGGACTGTCATCCTGCCTACTCAGGAAGCTGAGATCTGACGATCTGGGTTCAAAACTATCCCAGACACAAATGGTCCCATGAGATTTTTATCTCCTATTCACCATTTAGAAACTTGAAGTGGAAGCCTCGCGCCTGTGGTAAAAGCTACTCAGGTGGCAGAGAGCTGAGGATCACGGGTCCAAAACCAGCCTGGGCAGAAAATTCCTTGAGACGCTTCTCTCCAGTGACCCACCAAAAACCAGAAGGGGTGCTGTAGCTCAAGCAATTGGCTTTAGCTGAAGAGCTCAAGGACAGCACCCAGGCCTAGATTTCAATTCTTCAAACTTCCAAGAAAAGAAAGAAAGAAACCTGCAGTGGCGTACTGAGAATGTGTCTTATGGGTAGAGTGTTTTGCATGTATGAATTCCTGGGATTGATGTCTTAGTACCGCATCACTAGAAAAACGCCTGAAATGGCTGTGTGGCTCAAGTGGTCGAATGCTATCCTTGTACAGGAGAAACTCAAATACTGTGCTCAGGTTCTGAGTTCAAGCTCGAGGACATTTGAATGAACACACATACATGTGCACACACACACACACACACACACACACACACACATACACACACACACACACACACACACACACACTGATGCCAGAAGTGAAGCTGTGACACCAAATGGTAAAGCACTGAGCTTCTGTTCTGAGCTCATGGTAAGCACCCAGGTCCTGTGTTCAACCCTGAAACACAGCCACCCAGGGCCCAACTAGGAGAGGTCAAAGGTTTCAAAATCTGATGAGCTTCACCAGCCCTAGATGACAGGAAGCATTGTGATATTACACATGTGCTTAGATTTAGCAAGCTTCCAGAAACCTAGGGAGGCACCATTGCCAATAATGAGTCATTTCATTAGGTTCAGCTACCTAGTTGTCTGCAAGAAGGACCCTTGAATTAATTGTAGCAGGTTATTTTAAAACTAGAACATAGTGTAACAAAGACAGGATAAGTGCAGGGAACTTGGCCTATCATGGGAGGTGGCACAAATAAAGACTTCCTGTCAAAACAGCACTGGAGAGAGAGATAGCTTGGGGGTACAAAGAGGCCTTTTTCTCCTTGCCTTCAGAGCCAGCCCAGACTCCTCCTCACTAATTGGCCTCGATGGAGTTTTTTGTTACACAGCAGTACAGGAGTGAGGGCTTTTGTCTGCCTGTTCCAACAATGAGGCAGACTTCCTCCAGCAGTCCCTGGTGAGGAGAAAACCTCAGGATAAAATGGGAACAGCAAAGGGAGCCCCGGAACACGAACTGTCTTGAAAGCACTTTCTGTGTTATGAAATCATTCTATTCAAAGCAAATTTCCTAGCTGGATGCCTTTCATCATAGGGACTCTGGACCTTCACTGATAGAAATATATGCATACATACATGGGGACACATAGAGTTACTGGCTTTTTTTTTTTGGCTGTTGCGGGGTTGTACTATGAGCCTAGGCACTGTCCCTGAGCTACTTTTGCTCAAAGATAGTGTTCTGCCCTTGAGCCATAGCCCCACTCATGGAGATTTTGTATTCCTGTGGTCCCTCAGAAATGAGAATGTGGTGGACTTTCCTGTCCTGGCTGAATTCAAACCGGCATTCCCTACCTCTCAGCCTCCTGAAGAGCTCGGATTACAGGCAGGATCTGCTGACACCTGAGTTTCTTTCTTCTCATACTTTTCTTTCATCGTGACAATCTGAAATCTTCACAGTGTCATTCTAATGGTTTGCATTTCAAAGTAAACTACCCAGGTCTGTAGTTCAAATGCCAGGACTGCCACCTACAAATGGCGGGAGATCTTGAGAAAATCCTTCCTATCTATAGGAATGCTTACTGTAATGTTATAAAAGTAACTATTAAATTTGCAGTTATTTCATGATTCTCTTATAGAATGCCACACAAAAACTATTGGATTATGTCTTCCATTCTAGCACAATGGTATGATTCTCCTAATTAAGGAATAGTGACTACTTTTACATTAATGCTTTAATAAGTATTCAACCATGATATTTCATTAAGTGGAAGCATAATTCAATAACTAATAATTCATAATATATATAATTTAATATCCTTACATTGTCTCTCTCTCTCATATATATAGCAAACTACACATCTGTCTGTCTGTCTATCTATCTACCTATTTATCTGTCTGTCTATCTATCTATCTATCTATCTATCTATCTATCTATCTATCTATCTATCTATCTATCTATCTATCTATCTATCTATCTATCTATCTATCTATCTATCTATCTGTCTATCTATCTATGTATCCACCAATGCTATTGCTTCATTGAAGGTCCTCAGAACTGACTGGCAGCTCAGTTTGCCAAAGGCTTTTGTTTTACAACTGACCCATTCATGAATTGGGCATTGTGGGCTGTGAGTTCAAGTCCCAGCATGGCCAAAAGTTTATATGTGGAGTCAGAAGCCAATTTTGACACATTTATTTCCCTTCTTGGTGAAAGTCCTGGGTCTCAATATGATGTCTAATCCATATGCAAATAAATCCATGTGATAAGATGTAATAAATGAAATAAATGTTATATATGTAATAATATTAAATAAAATAAATAAAAATAAATAAGGGTAACAAATGTCATATGGAGTAAACCCATGTACGTAAATAGATCTCATGTATGAATATTATTTTTAACAATGCTGGGGCTTCAATTCCGTACCTGGAAACTGGTCTGAAATTCTTGTCTTCCACCACGGTGTGTTTCCCCTTCCCCACAGTGCCAGAGAGTTAATCATACCCTGAATTGAAATCCCAGGCCTGCCAGAAAAATGGTGCAAATTCCATGCCTGGGTCTTAATTTTTTTTGACCAGGATCATGCACTGTCATGAAAGCACTCTCTGTTCTATGACATCATTCTATTCAAAGCAAATATCTTAGTTGTTTTCCTTTCTTCATAACGACTGTATGTTCACCGATAGAAATACATGCATACATACATAGACACATGGAGTTACTGGCTCTTTTTTATTTTTGGTGCAGGTCCTGAGACTTGAACTATGAGCCTGGACATTGTGCCTGAGATCCTTTTACACAAGGTAGCACTTTATTGTGCCTTAATCCATGATACATCATTAAATTGAGGCATAATTTAATACCTAATACCTAGTAATTTAACAATAATTTAATACCTAATAATTATTAGTAATATATTACATATAATTTAATAATATACAGACATCTCACATTCTATCAATATATTTATATGTTTAAATATACAGTGGAATACATATATATATATACATATACATCTCTCTCTAAATATATACATATATATATTTATTTGCAGCAATTTACAAATCTACCTATTTGTATATTGGCCACTCCTGGGGCTAGAACTCAGGTCCTGGCAACTGCCTGGCAGTGAATTTGTTTGAGACTGCTGTGCTTACAATGACACCTTGATTAATTGGGCATTCTATGCCCTGAGTTCAAATCCCAGCAGTGCCGAAGTCAATAAGTGAGTAAGAAGCCAATATTGTCCTGTTTTCCTTTGTGTGGAAATATTGTGTCCTAGGTACAATATGTAATATCTATGCAAATACATATATATGATACACATTATACATGTATATAAATATTATTTTTGCCTTTTCTGGGGCTGGAATTCACACCCTGGGAAATGCTCCTGAATTTTTTTCTTCCAGGAGGTTAGCTTCCACTTCACCCAGAGCAAAATAGAGTTACCCATTCCCTGAGTTCAAATCCCAGGTCTGACAGATAAAATGGCCCAAATTCCTAGCCAGGACCTTAACTTTATTGGTGGTGCAGGCATGGGGCTTGAATTCAGGTCATCACAACTCTGCCTCAGCCTTGATTACCCTAGGCTGGGGTGCAGCTTTTACACCCACAGATGATCCAGGGATCCTAGGACCAGAGTTCAACTCCCAGCTTTGGCAAAAATAACAAACCAACCAAGATGGAAGAGGAAAAACCAGGAAGTTTTACACAACAGATTTACCTTTGTTTCCTTAGCACTGTGACCATCCTGGGTCTTAATGACTCGGCTTGAAAATTGTACGAGACCTTGCATGGCTGAAGGCTGGTGGGCTGTCAGAGAAGCCTGAGCCCAACCCAGAAACCTAGGCCCTGAGTTTGATCCTGGGACTGCCATCTACAGAGCTGAAGATCCTAGAGAACTCTTTCCTATCTATAGGAACAATAATAGAATGTTTGTCATGTACTAATTAAATTACTAATTAGCTAGTCATTCTAGTATAAGATTGTATGAAATAAATATAGGTCATTGATTAATTTAATTAATACTTTATTGTTTCCTACCGTGATTAATTAATGGAGGCATAATTTTAGACTAAATAATTGGTAGTAATAAAATATATAAAAATAAGATATGGACATCACTCTTTATATAGAATTATACATTAGAATCTACATAAATGTTTATCTGTCTCTGTATAAATTTATTTATAGATACATATACATATGTAAATACACACACACACACACACACACACACACACACACACACTTGAATCTACACATCTATCTGTTTATATATTGACCACGCCTAGGGCTTGAACCCAGGTCTTCAAATTTGCCCTACATCTTCATTTGAATCAGACTGGTGTGCTAACATTGACCCATTCATGAAGTGGGCCTTCTAGGCCCGAAGTTCAAATCACAGAACTGCCCAAAACTTAATCCTGGTGGAAGAAGCCAATTATCCCACTTGTTTTCCTTATCAGTGAAAGTGCTGTGTCTAAGGAATGATGTATAATACATAAGCAAATCTGTGTCCTATGCAATAGGATGTAAAAAATGTTATACATGTAATCATACTCTCTAAAATATATAATAAATAAATAAAACACAAAATAAAATGAATAACTACACTAACTGCCATATGCAGTAAACATGTGTATGTAAATATAAATCATGTATTTAAAATGTATACGAATATTATTTTTTGGAGTGCTAGGGCTTGAATTCAGCCCCTGGGATCAGGCCTGAATTTCTTGTCTTCCAGCTCAGTGAGCTTCCCCTTCCCCCACATTGCTGCAGATTGACCAAAACCCTGAGTTCAAATCCCAGGCCTGGCAGAAAAATGGCCTGAATTCCAAGCCAAGGAGCTTCATAATTTTTAAAATATTTTTAATGTATGTCTGTATCTGTCTGTCTGTATGTGTGTGTATATTTTTATTTTGTCAAGGACAGGGCTTGAACTCAGGGCATGGCAATTCTGCCTCAGCTTTGATCACTCTACACTGGGTTGCAGCCACTGGACACACAGCCGAACCTGGGTCCCCAAAGGCTGACAAGAAAGAAAAAAAAAACCACCCGGCAAGGTGATCATTCTGGGTCTGAATGACACAGCTGAAAAGTGTTTGTAACCTGGCATTGCTGAAGTCTGATGGTCTTCCAGGGAAGCCATAGGCCAACACGGCAAAATAGGCTCTGTGTTCGAAGCCCAGTCCTGACCCCTACCAATGGAGGGAGATCCTAAGAGTCTCGTTCCTATTCACAGGAATACCGATGGAAATTAATGTTAAGGTTGAATTTGTTGTTCCTGAATGATAGTACTATAAATTTAGAGACTGATTTTAGGAGGCTGATGGATTTTAATGAATATTTTTTGACACATTAAGAGAATACTGTTAATTATATGGATGCAATAGTTTAGGGACAGTGGTTAATTTAATTAATAATTCATTAAGTATGAAAACAATAATATTAATTACATGGAGGCATAATAAATACCCAAAAATTGGTAGGAATGTAGCCTATATAACTAAATAATGTATCGACATCTTTGGCACTCTATAAATATCTATATCTATTTGTGTACTACCTTCTGCATGTCAGTCTGTTCTTATTTTGTCAACCCTTGGGGCTTAATCTCAGGTGCTGGGAACTGCTTGTCAGCTCCATATGCCACAGGCTGGTGTGCTGACACTCACCCATTCATGAATTGGGCTTTGTGGCTGTGAGTTCAGATGCTAGCACTCACAAAATTTGAATTGTGCAGTAAGAAGCCCATGGTGACACGTTTTCCTTTTCTGTAAAAGTCCTGGGTGTCAGGTATGAAGTTTCATACATAGGCATATGTATATCCTATGTAATAAATACTGTAAATATTCCATGCATAATAGCAGTCAATAAAATAAATTGCAAATGAATAAAACAAAAAAATAAAATGAATAACTACACTAAGCACAATTTGGAGTCAACATACGGGGCAGGATGTCAGGGACTGGGGACTGCCTGGCAGCTGATTTGGCTAGAGGCTGCTGTGCTGGCAGTAACCCATTCATGAAATGAGCCTTTTAGGCCGTGAATTTAGATTCCAGCACTGCCAAAAATGTAATCTTGGAGTGAGAAGCCGAGTGTGACACATGATTTCCTTTTCTGTGAAAGTGCTCAGTGTTAGGTAGGATGTTTAATTTGTGTGCAAATCTATATGCTATGTAATAGGCTGTAATAAAGATAAAAATGTCATAGGTGGAAGAATTGTCACTACAATAAATGATAAACATTGAATTAGTAGTGAAACATTCTAGGATAAAATTAGACACAATAAGTATAGGAAGTACATTAAGTTTAATTAATATTTTATTAAGCATTAACAGAATAAAAATTACATGGAGACATAATTAAATCCCTAATAATTGGTAGTAACACATGATGCATAATTCAATAATATATAGACATCTGTCTCATTCTATGAAATATTAATTATATGTATGGATATATGTACATATATGATAAACAATACTGATATTGAGTAATTATTAATTGATGCTTTATTAATTGTTAACTGGGACACATCATTAAATGGAGATATAATTTAATACCTAAGAATTGGTACTAATATTATCTATAATTTAATAATATGCAGACATCTCTCTTTTTGTGTCTACAATATTTATATACAGAAATCTCTATCTATTTATACCTTGTTCACTCCTGGGGCTCGGTGGTTCAGTGCTCACCTAGTAATCATGAAGCCCTGTGTTCAATTCCTCAGTGCCACATAAATAGAAAAACAGGAAGTTCTGCTATCTTTCAACCAATTGAGTGCTAGCCTTGAGCACAAATGCTTAGGGAGAGTTTATAAGCTCTTACTCAAGCCCCAGGACTGCCACCAAAAAACGGTAGGATGTTCTAACTGCAATTATAGAAGGACATAACTTCAAATACCTCATTACAGAGCAAGCTAGGTGTGTGATGCTTACAGCTGCCACCTAACCTGACTTAGGCACATGTAAACCACTGCAACCCAGCTCCATGGGTTACACATGTCATCCTGGCTTATGCCCGTCATCTTAGCTGCTCGGGGTGTTTAAACCCCAGTCCTGGCAGGATGTCTATGAGACTCTTTAAAATATGGCTCCAAGTCATAGAGCTATAGCCTTGAGCAAATATCATTAGAACAGTATCCCCATGCTTTCAGTTCAAGCCCCATGTCTACCTCCCCCAAGTAAAAAACCACTAGATGTGAACTTGTATGGTTTGTGAAATTTTCCTTAAAGAACGGTGATATTGATGAAAGTACCCTAATTTTAATGACAGCTTGTGGAACAGAGCTATGTGCTGAGTCTTCACAGGGTGCAGTGTGCTGAGTCCTGCATTGGGTGCTAAGTCTTTCACAAGATGCTGTGTGCTGAGTCCTGCAAAGAGTGACATGTACTGTGTCCTTCACAGGGTTCATTCTTACATCGTGCCCTTGTAAGGGATCCACAACTGAGATGATTATGCAGACAAGAATATTGAGGCTCAGATATGCTCCCATGGCAAGTACGAAATTATGTATTACTGAAGACTAGTGAGTTGTCTTCTGCGGACAAATGTTTTCTTTTTTTCTGTCATGAACCTTGAACTCGGGTTCTAGGTGCTGACCCTTACCTCTAGGGCTCATGGCTAGCACTTCACCACTTGGAACCATGGACCCCCTTGCAGCAGAAGCCAAGCCCAAGGGGTCAGTAGCTGGTCTGTCATCCTGCCTTCTCATGAACCTGAAATCTGAAGATCTGGGTTCCAAAATATCCCAGACACAAAATGTCCCATGAGACTATTATCTCCAATTCACCACTAAGAACTTGAAGTGGAAGCAGGGTGCTTTCCTCATGCTGGTAATCCTAGCTACTCAGGCGAATGAGATCTGAGGATCAAGGTTCAAATCAAGCCTGGGCAGGAAAGTCTTTGAGACACTTAGCTCCAATGAACCACCAGAAAACCTGAAGTGGTAGAGCACAGGACTTGAGCTGAAGACCTCAAGGAAAGCACCCAGGCCCAGACTTCAACTCCTACAACTGACAACAACAACAACAAAAGACAGAAAACACTAACAACCTGAGGTAGAGGCCTGGGAAAGTGCATTAGGGATAGAGTGTTTTGCATCTATGAAAGCACAGGCTTGATTTCTCAGGACCATATCATTAGGAAAAACCCTGAAGTGGCTCTGTGGCTCCAGTGGGAGAAGGCTATCCTTCTACAAGAGAAACTAGGTACAGTGCTCAGGTCCTGAGTTCAAGCTCCAGGACTCATGTATGTGTGTGCGTGAACACACACCCCCCCACCCCCCCACACAAACACACACACTCACAGACCAGAAGTGATGTTGTTACACAAAATGGTAAAGCACTGGGCTTCTGCACTGTGCTCCTGCTCAGCACAAAGGCCTTGTGATCAAAACCTAGCCACCCAGGGCCCAACAAGGAGAGGTCAAAAGTTTTGGGAATTTACCCAAATGTTTACAAACAAGACCACACTATAGCTATCAGCACACCTATGTTCATTGCAGAATTATTTACCATAGCTAAGAACTGGAACCAATCCAGATGCCCCTCAGTAGATGAATGGATCAAGAATATGTGGTATATATACACAATGGAATTCTATGCCTCCATCAGAAATAATGGCATTGCC